>NW_022196434.1:1200000-1647884 GCF_008641045.1 Pistacia vera
TTAGACATGCACGGTAGGTATGAATCAATAAGAAAATATCGTGTACATTTAATGAGCAATGTCTGCTTATCTTATCTGTATTTGTCGGAGGAAATAAAGAGGTGGCCTCTTGTTGTTATGTCGAATTTCCAAGTCAAAAGAGAGTTCATTTTAGGGTTTACATGCAATAGAAAGATTCTAATGGGCCAAGCTTCATCTCAATTAGGTTTAATTTATTTGTTGCAAGGACTTTATAGCAACAATAAATGATAAGATAAAAGACTCTTATTTTCATGGTTGTTAGTATCCTACGATACATGATGCGTTTTCTATGATGCATGCGATTTGATATGGATTGTCAACGATACATATCAGAGAGTGTATCTTAAATATTTCAATACGTTGTTATGTATCTTACGATACGATACGTATCCATTTTTATCCTTGAAAATATTGATACAAATCGATACGACTTTATTAATTTGGCTCAAAGGTCCAAAAAAAAGTTCAAGTCGAATCCAGGTCACCCAACCCCGTTCACTAAAACCTGCCCAAATTTACCCATTTTACATGATAATAATAACATAAGTTGAGTTATATATAGATATTGACATTGATCTTGAAAATGATATGAATGGTTGAAAAGAAATGATATAGATTCTTAATTTTGTGATTAATTTTGATTTTGTAATACCATAATTTAAAGACAATAATACCACAGAATTTGTTAATTAATCATGAGGATGATATTAATTTTTAGAAATTTTTTATTATTATTTTTTTTTTTTGAAAAAGGCGTACCCTGCTATACGATACGATATGCGATACACGATTCAAAAAATTAGGTTTTCAATATACGATACAATACATGATTTAACAACCATGCTACTTTCATACATGGTTATTAGTATTCTAGAATATGCGATATATATCTTACAATATGATCGATACGAGTCGTCAACGATACGTAGCAAAGAGTGTATCCTAAACCTTTCGATACATTGATTTGTATCTTACGATATGATAGGTATCCTTAAAAATTTTGGGTCGAATTTGGGTCATCCAACGGGGTTCATTAAAACCCGTTCAAATTTACCCATTTTACATAGAAAAAGTAAAAAGGAAGATGTGTTGTCATTTTGCATGATAACAATAATACAAATGAAAATATAAATATTGACATTGATATCTTGAAAATGATATGAATGGTTGAGAATAAATGATATAGATTTTTAATTTTGTGATTAATTTTGAATATGTAATACCATAATTTAAAGTCAATAATATCACAAAATTTGTTAACTAATCTTGAGAATGATATTAATTTTTAGAAAAAAATTTATTATTTTATTTTATTTTTTTGGAAAAGAAGTATCCTACAATACAATATAATACACTATTCTAAAAATTAGATTTTTAATATACACGGTTTGACACCTATATTTTTATATAAAGCAATATTATACAGTCTGTCCAAACAAAGAGGCCTCACGTGCAATATATATGTATATAATGCATGGGCATATAAGAGGGCCCTGATGTATATAATGCATGGGCATATATGTATATAATGTATGTATGCAGATAACATTCGTGAATGAAACATCAATCAAAAGTTTACTTCACCAGAATCTAAAAACAATATGACTACAAGGCATTCCGATTTGGTTGCAACAAAACTCTCTATAGAACCTCTTCAAATCTTGCAGCTTTAGGTCCACAAAGTCTTTAATATTCGATTGTCCAACTTATCAAAGTAGCTAGTTATTTTTATATTATGTTTGTAATGTCCGCCGCTATACTTATAACTCTCTAGAGTAAGAATATTATTTACCATTTCTCCTTCTCCTCCTCCTCCTCCTACTCCATATCAATATGACTATAAACATCATCATCTCCACATCAAAATCAACATCAACATGCATCACCCCATATACAATTCTCTAACAATTGTTCAAGAATTGGTTGTTTATTTGTTTTTACCTGTCAATTGAGCTTGATAGACCTGGAGTTAACGTGGCCCATGAACCTCTCCTGGTCAGTGAGTGCATGGCGGAAGTGGCAGCGGTGGCCGTAGGGACAGACATCACCGGCAAGGACCATTCGGCAGACCTCGGTCTTGTATCGCGGGTGGCGGATAACAGGGCGGAGCTCTTCAATGCCGTGAGCAAACTGGCAGTGGTCACCATATGGGCATGTGCCTGTCTCTTGCCATTTGTTGCATAGTTCTGTCTTGAACATGCCTTGGTTGTACACTTCTAGTTCAAGTGGATCCTCCTCTTGCTTCCCTCCTCGCACGTACACCTTTTGCTGCATACATATTTAATCATCATGCACATATAATAATAGACTGACTTTACAGTTCAACTCATGATATATATCATAGAACCAATAGATTATATTGCAGACAGAGAAAAACCCATAACAGTTCAAGTTAAATATTATAGTTTCCATCCATAGTCCCTTCCGTTAACTTGACCAATTGGCATGTTCTAATAATCACCGAGAGCCGGAATCGAATTTATGCATGACAAGCAACTTATGTTGAACTTGTTCTGGCCAACTGAGATGTATTTACATTTATTCCCAGCATGTTTTCAACTCCATTTATCTTAATTTACGTAAACATAATTCATATCAACCAATTAATTAATAAAAGGAAATACATAATATAAATTCACCATGATGTTTATTTATTAAGTTTCGTATAATTAAAAAATAATTATCAAAATGTTTATTTAATTCTGAGTGATCTAATAAATCACAAAAAGAAATATTAATCACTACCCTAAAAAGCATCATATTACTCTACACATAGAAATCATGTTTGTTCAATTCTAAAATTACCCTAGAATGGATACAAAATCTAATAACGTTACTATATCAGCAAACACTAAATACATACAACATTAATTTTTTACTGAACAAGTTACCTTTGTAACATTCAAGTTTCAGAGCCTAATGAAACAATAAAATCGCGTTTTAATATCAAAATTATGATAATACGAACCTTGTTTATGCAGACATATTCACAAACACATGATCACTCTAAGCCCGTGATTTTCTGGCCTACCAAACAAACAAACAAAGGGGGGGCTATTTCGTAAAAGACAGAAAGAGATAGGGGTGTGAGCGTAATTTTACCGTAGGCTTAAGCGGAGTCCGAGGGCGAGTCTTAGTGGGATTGGCAGCAGGAGTAACAGTAGTAGCAGCAGCTTGAGTCGCTTGACCCATCTTCAAGTAACCATTAGACCTCACAGAAATACTCTTTGGCAACGTAACCCGCTTAACATCCACATTCTCTATGACACTCGTCGGACTTTCAACACAAACCTCCTCTCCTCCACCGCCACTAATACTCAGCCCACGCATCCCATTCACTACCCCCAACGACGTCGTCGCAGCATTATTATTATTACTGTTACTACTATTTCCATTATTATCATTACTGTTAAGATCACTCACGGTTGACTTAACGAGCAAGCTTAGGTGCTTGTTGAGCTCGCGATTGACGGAGCGGAGCGAGGCGTTCTCCTGGCGGAGGCTCTCGGCTTCTCTGGCAGCCTCACGGAGGCGCGTGAGGCAGAGGTTGTGGCGGTTGACCATGTCCTGATGTTGAGTTTGTTGCTGTTGCATCAACAGGCGTGAGTAGTAGAGCGAGTCATTTATGGTTGGATCCGTGTAAGGTGAGATAGAGAGCTTTGTGGTTGTTTCTGGAGCCAAAACGAAGGACGAGTAGAGAGAGGTAAATTCGTCGCCGTTTTGATGCTCCTGCGATTTCGTTCCGCCGGCAACGAAGTTGCCATAGGCCACACTTGAAATGCTGTCGTTTTGCATTTGCTACAGATTCGAAAAAAATGAAAAACAAAATCAGATCTAAAGCAATGAAACAGTTACTGATTACATTCCAGATTAATCGAAACTACGCACAAGAAAGAAATGATTAAGATCACTATTATAAACAGCGTTGCTTCAATCACAAGAAATCAAATAATTAATTAATTATATAAATTCAAGAAACTCAACTAATCTGTAACCAATCAACAACAATGATAAACTATAATGAATTCAAGAAACAAGCTCGATCTTCAACGAACAAAGTAATGGAGAGAGCAGCAGTTCGTGACAAAATTTGACGTCGTTTCAGTAATAAAAACCACGCAAAACGACAACAACAGTGAAAGAAAATAAATCCAAGCTCTACTTCTAAAGCAATGAAACAGTAACAAAAATCAACGAAACTTGATCGATGTAGTTTTGAGAAGCAAAATTTATGAAACGACAAACAAATGTTGAAAGATACCTGGTGAAGAGAGAGAGACAGAGAGTTCAGTAAAATCTTTTTCTTCTTCTGTGATTTGAAGAGAGAGAAATGGAGAGCTCAGGGTTGGGCTTTATAAAGGAAGAATTTGGAGGGAAAAAAAATTAAGGCGTGTTTGGTGTACAACGAAATGAGTATCTGAAACCGTTTATAAACAAACAAACAAAATATTTATTTACTTATTTTTTATTTGTTTTCGTAACAGAATCATATTTTTACTTCGAATGCCCTTGTATTTGGGTTGGGTGACGGTTTGAGAAAGGGTAGTTTCGTCATTAAGGTTTTTTTTTTATAATTGTACAACTACTGGAAAAGTGCACTGTGGAGTGTACAGAGGGAGGGGATTTAGTTAGTTAGTTACCTTACCAGCGTCGTCAGCGAAAAGCGATGTTTTGAGGAATCTTTGCGGAATGACGGAAGTAACCTCGTTGTTGGATTTTATTTACGAAGGTGCCTCTGAGAATGACACGTCACACCCGGTGTTACAATGCAAGAGGTTCTTATCATTAAATCATACTAGTTTTGATCAAACGGTTTAAATTCAATCATGCAAGCTGACTTTCTCGTTCTGTCCCGTAGGTCCCACAAGATGATTGATTTTCACTTCATATAACGCTGACGTGGTGAGATTTGACTGGTTCATTAAACATAATTAACAAATTAATATGATATTTCCTATAATGAAATTGACCATTAAATCCAATATGACCCATTTAAAACTAAATAAAAAGGTAAATTGTTACCACTATATATACGTTCGCTAATAATAAAAAAAAAAAAAAAAAAAAATTTCATTACATGTAACTAAAAATAGACACATAACATAAAATTATTAAAAGCTTAAAAAGACCCGGATCATAAAGAAAATTATAAAACGAACCAACAAAATATTACTACAGTCAAACATTAGCTTTATGGTCGGACGGCAAGACTTTAATCATTTAGATGGGTTATCCAAAGGTCTTGTGTTCGAGTCTCACAAAGAGGTCATCTACCACATTTGTGATTTATCTGACCTATTAGACTTTTCGAGTGTTCAATAGATCTCGTAGATTAGTTGAGGTGTGCGCAAACTAACTCAAAATAAAAAAAAGACATCGTTTCTTTAAAAATTTAGATTAATAATATCGGTATTTTTACTTTAAAATGGCAATTTTTAGGTTGAAAAAGAAGGAACGGGTGGTGGGTTTTGTGGTTTGTCGTCCCCTCCCCTGCTAGCTGTTAGTTAGTGAGCAATTGATGATTAAAATTGTTGCTTGAATTTGAAGTTAATTAAATTGAGAGAGAGAGGTGGTGGTGGTTTTGTGGTTTGTAATTTACAATTCCTGGCTCAATGAAGACAAGATTAAGACACATAACATTGCAAAAGAGTAAAGGAGTCATGATGTGATTAGAGTTTGCTTCTTTATCACAACTATAACTACCTGTTTTTTATTGACTAATTTCAATTTGTTTGGTGGGTCATTTTTGTATTGTCATGGTTGTTAAGTTGGCCATTAGATGATTACTAATCGCCCCCCCTAAATGTTTCGGAAATAACGCAAATCCTCCTATCGTTAAACCTTATCCTATTACGAATTAACGGAACACAAGGCTGAAAAAGGTAAGAGGTGGAGAAGTTTTGATCGAATTGCTCTCATGCATGTTTATTTTAACACTTAAAGCTTAACGACACATTGACGGTAAGGGGGGTTCTTGTTATTTTTTGAATCTCATGGGGATTATTATACTGACCAAATGTGGACTAATAAAGTTTTTTTGACGTTTGTATTTCATTTTCATTACAGTTTGGCCATGTGTTTTTCTCATGCAGCTGTTGCTGGGTATAATCATGGCAAGGGGTCAGTGGGTAGTAAGCAAAGCAAAATGTGTAGCTTTCAATTATTATTTTTTTCTAAATGCAGCTCAGTATGAGTCCTTTTCACTTTGGTTAAGGTAATTATAAACTTAGTTGTTTGCAGATTAAATGAATTGACTGTTGATTTTTACCTAATCTAGCTAAACACTTTATTTTTTTGAAATAGGGTGTTTGGGCCAGTTTGTTTACACCTCAATTAATTCTAGTAGATGATTAGCATAGCATCCCACTGCCATAATCACCTGCTTAAATCTTGAGAGCTAGGGAGATTTGATTCTGACACAATGCACCTTAACCACACATTCCAACATTCGTCTTACCACTTGAACTATCCAATGGTGGGTCTAGCAAGATACTTTATGAATTCCCAAAACTTTCTTTTGTTTACTTGCTTAATTATACATTAAAGGGTTTGTATTATACCAGACTGCGCCTGAAACTGTACCTACTAACTTAAGCTTTTAGTTCAAGTGATTATTTAACATTATACCTACAGTTGTATACAAACATATGCAAAACATAATTTTTGGATGCTGATCTACTGGTTGACAGGCGCCATGGAGGGCAATATGTAAACATGAAATCTGTAAATACAACCTGCAAGAAGTGCATATTTCTCCATAAATGTTTCAGAAATGGTACTCAATTGTTGGAGAAAAGTGGAGTAAGATTACAAGATAGAAAGTTACATATTACAAACTCAGCTCTTGGATCAGAACCAAAAACTATACAAGACAACTTGAAAGAATTGGTTGAATTGAAATGTTAACAAGAGGGTAACAGGGTGCCGAATGCCAATTCCAATTTTGAACAGATATATATGTACAGAACCAAGGCACACAAAGTTCAATAGCTTCAGGCGGTATCCGAATCACAGTCTTCTGTCTTTACAAATCTGCCCTTTACCCGCTTTCGTACATCAGCTCTGGCTTTCCGAGATGGATATCGAATTTGATTCTCATGCCTGAATAATTGAAGAGACATTTACTGTAAGAGAGCATAATAAGAAAAGAATAATAATGGAGTCCTCAGAAAATCCTTGATAAGCATTTCAGAGAAACCTATTACTTACAATCTTGTTTTCTTCTTCTGTTTGTATCTCATCATTGCATTTTCTCTGGCCTCTGAATGGGCACACTCAAGGTCAGGAGAATAGCATGAAGCTTCTCCTCCAGTATTAGGCGACTGTCTGCTATTGAGACAATCAGTACCACTGCTTTCAATGCTGAACCTTGACATAGAGTAGGACAAAGCTGAATAAGATGGTTGAATTGCACGAGGAGAATCAATGTTTCCCAGATAATTATCAATTTGTTTGGTATCATTGTCCATTTGAGCTGAGAGAGAGATATAAACAGATGAAGCCATGGAGACATCCTGCCATGACAGCAACCAAACAATTCAAATTAGAAAAGGCATTTCCACAAAACCAGAAGGTTCCATGAATGAATTCAATAAATATATGTTGTTTGGCCTTCCTAGCACATTTTTCAGAATTTTCAGTTACAAGAAAGACATTCGTTGTAATTTTTTGTTCAAATATCACAGCAAAGTTGCTTTGTACATCAGTAGTTCTTAATTTTAATACTATGTTCCTTATTCTTTTTTTCTCTTTTTGGTTGAGGAGGGATGTTGGGTTGGAGAGAAGTGTGCATTTAAATTGATATATTGAGAACTCCAACCATTTAGAAAAAAGTTGGGAAGGAAAAAGGGTCATGACTCAAACCTCAATTACTCTTGCATTGCCTTTATCTGATTTATGAATGGACGGATTCTTCCCGAAGATGCATGATACATATTTATCATCAATCTTTGCTCGGGTTGCATCTTGATCACCACCAAATAGATCTTCAAAGTTTGGGAATGTCACATCGACATCAGGTATGTCAATTTCACCATTACATGAAATATCTTCACAAACCCCAAGGTCCTGCATATTTTGAGACCACAACTACAAAAACGAACCAACAAATACTAAAAAGTTAACTTGAAAGATTGAAAAACCATAAAAGCCAGCTAGTATCAGACATCGAGTATAGAAGCATCTTATTGTTGTTAACGTGTATAAGCAAGATGTGAAGATAATTACAAATTAATTTAGAACAACTGAACAAGTAATCAGCTTACAGACATGTAGTTGTAGTATGACTTAAAAAGTCAATTAAGCGAGACCATCGTGCAATAACTCTATAATGAATTGCTTTTGAATAAGCAGAGATACATTGAAAACTATGCGAACAATTAAGTTATCGACTTTAGCAAAAATCAATCATCTTGTTTAGGTACTTAATTGCACAATAAACATTAATACATGCAAAGAGTCCATTAAGAGATAAAACACTATATATATAAAAACTTATTTTAAGAGAAACTATCATTCTCAGGACACTTTTAGGTGATGATTTATCAATAACTGGAAAAAAATCAAGTGATCTGCTGTTAATGATACAATAGAATGACTAGGGATGATTTGGCCAAACCTGATTACTTTGAACTGGACTTTTGCATTGCCAAAAGGATTCTCCATTGAACGGCATCCCAGTGCTTGGCGCCAAGGGTACATGGTCCAGTTCGGAATATGGTGAAAGCAAACGATCAACTGTCAGCTCTTGAATTGTATCATCACTTTGTTGAAGATCAGTAGCCAAATCCTGGGATTGAAGATGCTTTAAATCTTGTTCAAGAGATTCATCAAGCTCCTTTGGAGGGTAATGTATTGAAGAAGTTTCACATTCTTCTTGGTGACTCATAATAGGCAAACGGCTATTTCCCTCAGTTAGGTGAAGTCTTTTCAAGTCAAGAATCTGTCGCAGAATAACAGAAGTGTTTTGCTGCTGTTCACCTTCACAAAGTATCTGCAAGACGAGAAAAAAGTCATGTGATCTTCAGATAGACAGGAGTGAAGATAACTTAAATAGAAAAACTTTTCCATGTGTTTAAATCACGTAACCGCATTTGGAAAAACATCAGTGGCACTTGTTTGCATTAATGAGGTTGGCATTGAGTATAACCACAGAAGAATATTTTATTCCACATTCAAAACTCTTAATGATCCTTATAGTTGATTCATCAACATAACAAATGAGGTTGCAACTCAATTATAAGGTGGAAATTTGATTTTTAGTACATTTTGCAAATGACCCTCATCATCATCTGCAGCAGCAGCAAGTCTCTCTAGCCAATTATTCTGGCATGTTAACCAGAACCCTGTTTCTTGTTTACAATTAGAAAAAATGTCAGGTTGTTCAAGTTATAATTCATACAAAGATAACATGATTGACTGCATTATATATTGATGAAATTCTCTATATGAACTTTTGACTAAATCTCAATTTGAAAACTAGACCTTCTCTACCACTGAAGGACTGCACAAACTCGAGGGACCTTCCAAATTTGAAAGATATTTCTTGGCTACTGATACTAAATATTCCAGGGGTATAAACTTCTTCAATGAAAGAAGATGTTCGAGAAACTACTATTTCAATAATTTTATTATGAAACCCAAAAATCAAAATTAAGATAAGCATATATTTAATTGAAGGTTACTGAATCCAGCACACCTGACTTCTTTGACTGCTTGATCCTGTTTCAGGCTCTGCACCTGAGACTGAAGTTGCAGAACTCACTTTAGATTTAATGGAAAAGCCTTTAACTTGTGGAGAAGACTGTCCTGAAATATCCAAATTATCTGCACTTGGATCCGAAGGACCACATGAAGTGGAAGGAAACTGATTCTGAAAATCACTACTTTCCAACTCCCTTAACTCAAAACCCCACAGTGTCACAAAATCTTTAGCAGAAGGGCATCCCATGTAACTACTGATAGCCCTTTTCTGATGTTTGGAATTAACATCATGCAGACTCTGATCACATCCATGGCACATAAGCATTAGATGATCTGAACACTGAATATAAGCTGGTTGGTTTCTGCATGAGTCACAAAGGAGGGTTCTGAGATGCCGGTGGGACAGTGCGTTAGCTGAATGGACCTTCGCATCACAGGAAAGACAAAGATGTGCTGCATCAGCCTTGCAATAAACAACTGGCCTAAATGCTTTGCAGAATTCACATATTTTCTCCATTTCTAATTTTCTAACGACAAAAACTCCTAAACTTCAGAATTCAGTTGCACGTTTATGATATCGCGAAATCATACATACACTGTCTTTTCCAACAAAAGGAGCTCTGCAACATTTACCAAGATCTGAATCAAAATATCAAACAGCATAAACACTAGATCACAACCAACAAAAAAAAATTTGCTCTTCAAACAAAAACCCCAGACGCTATGTTCACTATTTTCAAGTTTCAACTCCAACCCCAAGATGGAACTCATAATAAGAAAATTTTCAAATTCAAGCATGAAATCAAGAACCTATTATATTTTAACATCAAAATTAAGGGTGTGTATTAACTAACATCTTCAAAATCAAGAGTGTGGCATAATTGAAAACATACTTAGAAAAAAAAAAAAAAATTGTGCTTCCTTAAACCAATCCTTCAACCTTCCTAAAAGGTTTCTATTCAAAATAATATGGGGGCATGCTGCCTGCAGCTACTGAAAAACTATAAACACCCTTGATTAACAAAGTTGATTAACACAAAGTCTCACTTTAAACAAGCTTAAGAACATGAAAATCACATATTCAACTCCCCGAATTTTACAAAATTCACCTCTGGTAACCCTTCAAAGATCAAGACCAGCTAACAGATTAATCCAAATATATATTATTACTACTAGATATGGAAATAATAATTCATGGACATGCTATAATCATAAGCTGATGAAAAGAAGAATTAAAAAAAAAAAAAATTAAAAATTAAACTAAGGTAGGTAGGTACATACAGCGTTTGTTTCCCGAGAAAAAACCAAACCCTTGTCAGAGAAAGTGAAAGAATCTGTAGAAGTTACTTAATTAGCTTCTCTTTCTCTTCTTCTTTGTGTTTTTGCTTCTATCTTCTTTCCTTTATCTGTGTGTGTGCTTGGGTTGGTTACCTTTTTGAGCTGACGTGAGTTTAGAGCGTGAACTTTTTGCTTACGTGGCAGTGGACACGTAGTGGGAGACGTGGGGCCCTTCGATGTTATCCATGTGTTCGACTTATAGACAGATCATCATGTGATCCTAAACTTTACCTGCTTCCCCAATCAATGTCCACCACGTGTCACCATCACTCCCTTTTGACGGCTACAGAGTTTAACGGCTCAGATTTATTGGTATCACGATCACCTAATCTTCAATGAATAAATTACAACGTTATAAAATATAATTTTGATATTAATATCAAATATCATTTTCCGCCAATTTTTTGTTGGAAGTAGGTGCACTCATTTAATTCAAAACAGCCAATTTATCAATGAAAATCAAATATGAATTACTATTCATTTTTAATAATTAAAAAGTCTCCTACCCTGCTTTACAAACTCAATTTAACCATTAGCCTTAACTTTATCCATATGTGTTATACAAAAGTGCTCAAGTCCTACAAAGTAGTTATTTACCATATTTGTAACTTATTTGACCCATTGGATTGATAGGATATTCAATGAACCCTCTTTTAATGGACAGATTAATTAAGGCACATACTTAATTTTAAAACTAGAGCAATTAGATTTTTTTTTTTTTATATATAATAAAAAAATCCTCTATATCTCTATGAAGTTGTATAAAAAAAAAAAAAAAAAAAACAAATACATCCTTAAATGTCATTAAATTAACATGAAAAAAAAAAAGTATAATGCCCAAATTTCAAGGACAATACATTATTACACAGAAGAGGCTCTACCAATTAAGAAGAAAATCTCAAACTTTGATTTGGTAAAGGTCAAGAAATTTACCTAGAATCCTCGTACTCTTTGTAAGGTAGGTCAGTGTCGATTCCCACCCAAAGCTTCTTCTGCAACGTGCCTAACCAAGTTGACAAAACAAAGAACATGATCTGTAATTCTGGTAAGAGAACAAAAAGCACTTTTTGGCACAAGTTGGTGGCTATTCAACCCTCATAAAGCATTCTAAATGAGGTTGCAGCATGCTGATAAAGATATGGAATTTGATTCTCAATGTAACTATCTACATTTTGCAGACCACAAAACAAGTCACATATTAGAAAATTCTGACTACAATGCTAAGTCAAGAAACCAAATCTCAGTTCCAGGAGGAAGGTCCAATGTTCCCTGTAGAACAGTAGTAGACTCTAACAATGTTAGGAAAAGGGGTTCTGAGATTTCCATACTACACACTCATAATCTGAGTCGAATCAACCAGCAATGGTAACGTGGTTTCCTCATCACTATTGTACAATTTGAATCTACAGTCAAATGTTAGTCGCATGGCATTGGGAAATAAGGAATGTGCCAAGCAATCCACATACCCAAGTCCAAAATTTCCTGAAAAGCTATTAGGCAGTAATCCTGTTCCAAACAAACAAGTTCACAATACATAATTACAAAAGTACAGATCAAACAAGCATTGTTTTTTTTTTTTTTTTTTTCGTTTCTCTTCAACCATGTCTCCATAATTAGACTGTTCAGGAATTTGAATGGTACTGTACAGTTGAGGAATCAAAATTGTTACACAACAAAAAAATAACATTGATAATGGCAAAAGACCTGGAGATAGATTCACAGTTGCAGGCAATCTATCTCCCAGAAGGAAACACACACTGAGTCAACACTCTGGCAGGGCAACAACCTGAATCACAAAAAGGAGCAATAAGAGATTGGAGGAACTACAAAGCTCATTAACTTACAAAAAGTCAAAAAAATTGCCATAGTTGATGTCAAAACCAGAAATGAAATACAAGCAAATGACAATTGGAAAAACTATGCAGACAACTTTTACAGTAAATGGTGTGGTAATATAAAAAGCACACACTCTACTCATGCTCCCACAAACCCAAGTATCAAGAAAGAAGAAATTCAACAAAGAGGGATAAAGACAGTGTATGAGGCATATCAAGGAAGGGCATGCAAAGAGATAATGAACTCCCTACAATATTAAGATCAGTCCATACACTAAATTCTAGCACCTAGATAATATTTCTTTCCTCTCAACCCAAGTTTCCAAAACATCAACCTAAATCAGAATGGTATTCTCTTTAACAACTACCCTAACATGCTAGAGCAGATAGATCACGTTGAGAGGATAACTTTTCTTGATGATGCAGTCAATCAACAACCTGCTTTATCAAGCATGACTGATTTTCCCCTGTAACTTAAGACTGCTAATTGGAGTTTGATGATATTTCAAAACATAACAAAAACAACTCACTTCCGCAGAGTACCTGAAGTTGCATCTCAGAAAATCCATTGAACATTTCAAATACTAAATGCATCAATCTAAATATTAGTTCTGAATTTTGTCTCCCTTCAATTAAATTCTAACAAACAAGGATACAAAAGTTACCCAACCCAAGACATGAAGAGTCTTTAACAACAGCCACTGCTGGTATTGAGCCCTAAACAATCCATCACATACAGTCACACACCTTACTTCTTGAAGAATCCTATTTTACTGAAATCTGATTTCTTTCCCAAATGCATGTAACAAGATGTGTTCATAAAAAGTCGATATAAAAATGAGAACTCTTTGGGATCAAGAAACATATGCCACAATTTTAAAGTGTATTCAAGCACAAATACAGTGATATCATACCACAGTCAGCTTTTCAAATGGACTTCAATAATGTCATCGTCCTCCATTCCAAGGCTAGCAGGAGTAGATGCTGGACCAATTTTGTCCCCATCGAAACAAAATACTAAGTTTTTAGTGTCAAGCTTAACTTTATCCGCATACATTTTGAAGAGGCGCTCAAACTTGTCATCCTATAGAAATAGAAGTTTCACATAAACCATAATATCAAGATATCAAAGATACTGAAAAAGAAAAAAGGAGAAAAAAAATGAGAGTGTTAATGCATAGAAGAGCGAAATTTTCTTATTCAACAATCAACGACATTTGCATGTAGAAACAAGAAATAGACAATATCTAGAACACATTAAATGTAAACTATTGAATACAAAGGAAAAAAAAAAGGTACAACACCCAATATTACTTTTGCCTCTGCAGGGCCCTAAGAGGGACATTCTAGATATGATCTTCTAGCATTTCACATAAAGATTTTACTCCCAACATTAATTTTACCATCTCTTTATTTCCATTTTAATGCATAGTCTACATCAAGAAAATTCAGGGGCACAAGATTTCATGTGAACATGAAGATTCCAGAAACAAGCAAGTCCATAGCAGACAGTTAGATCTCTATTTACTATCCACAAGCCAATAATTTGAAACAAATTACTTGAGAGATAAACAAACAGATTATACCAATAACATAACTCCAAACATTCTGTGTAAACTTGTACCATGAACACACGAAATTGCTTGGGTCCTTCCTTGTCCTGCATAGAAATAACTATTTTAGCTCTTTCACAAGGAAGCTTTGATGGCTGATCAGCCACACTCCCAAATGAAGCTTCCAATGAATCACCAAGTTTTCTTTTCACAGACTCCTCTGCATCTCGCAGCACATCTTCAGCTGCTTTAGCAAATGACACCAACTCTTGCCTCTTTAACCTGCATTACGGCAAATTAACAGGTAAAAGCGGGTTCAAATAATGACAAACGAGGACAAACAAAGTCAACTGTTTTAATTGAATGTGATAATACAATAGGTTCTTCCTTTTTGTTCTTTTCTCAATCATCTATGTTCAAAAGCATTTCGATTTGACAATTATATGTGATCCTTTTCTCCACCAATACAAGTGGCAAAATTCACAATAACATAGTAATCAACATATTTCAACCCGTATCACCAAAAAGTCAAATTCAACAACTCTAACAGCAAAATATATAACTGCATTTTCAGAACCATCAATTCGGGTATACCTTAACTCCTTGATAGTTGAATCCTCACCCAGCTGATTCTCAACCAAAACCTTCGGCGGTGGAGGTAGCCAATCCTCCTCCTCCTCCTCCTCCTCCTCGCAATTCACGACTTCTAATTCTTTCACATCAACTTTAACCTTCTTCTCAACCTAATCCCCAAATTAATTCCCCAAAAAAGCATACACATTAACATTAAACAAACTCATTATTAACTCCTTCACTTACATCCATAATCCACTTTCCCATAAAATAATTTGTTAAAACTAGACAGTAAATATTGAATTAGACATTCTTACAACGGAAAGCGATTTCTTCCGCCGCTTTTTCGACGAATCCGGCGACGATTCGACATCTGTACAATCCAGAAAAAATCAACTTTTAAAATTATAAAATTGCTAATGACGCTGCAATTTGTGCAATACTCTAACTTTTAGCCATAATTAATTCTTACCGTCGAGGTTGGTGAACTTCAAAGGCTGAACTCGACTGTAGTCGAACAAGGGCTCCAAGTCTTCAGCTTCAGTCAAATTCTTTTCCTACAAATAATCCAATTAAATTCTCAGTTCGATAAATCAAAACCCTAGATTTTTTATATCAAACTTTGAATTGAAAATCGGCGAGCCTCACCATCTTTTCTCTTTCTCTTCTCTCTCAACTCGCCCCGCGCGATGATTCATTATAATCCCGCCCAAATACTATCTAATTACTTTGACACCCCCATAGTTTCTTTATTACCCATAGGTTTTGAAAAATAACAAAATGATACCCCAAACAGCCAAACTAATCGGTTAAGGGTATAAAAGTCATTCCGCCCAATTACTGACTAATTATTACTAACTATTCCCCCCCAGAGGTTTTGAAAAATAACAATGTTACCCCAAACTACTCGATTAAGAGTATAATGGTTATTTCAAACTCAAAGAAACAAAATTATTTATCAAATAAGGCAATATTTTTATGAAATGAATATGTTCATAGAATTCAAACTCCAAAGAAACAAATAATTAAGGGAGTTGCTCAAGTAATAATAAATATCTTGACATAAATACCTAGTTGTTACCTCTGTTTTAAAAATCGGACCGGATCAGCCGGTTGGACCGGGATACGGCAGCTTCTCCGGTCCGGTTTAGGTCTTAGGGAGTTTTTATAATATTTCAAAATTATAAGGGTTACTTTGTAATTTTGTAGGGGTATTTTGGAGATGTGTCAAAAGTTTAGGGATTAATCATAATTTCTTGGGGCATTACATAAATAAAAATTTTAGGGACTAATTTGAACTTTTTTAGGGGAATTTTTGTAATATATAAAATTTAAGAGATTAATATGTAATTTTTTAAAAATAAAATTGTCGCCGACATCATCGGCCCAACCGGCCGGCCCAACCGGTTGACTCGTGACTCGGGTTACCCTCCGATCCGGGTTTTAAAACAATGGTTGTTGCCAACTATAAGTTAAAATAAGAACTAAAATTTTTTAAATATTCGTTATTTTTATTTAAATATATTTGTACGTTTATACTAATATGCTTTGGTTTTACTATCGATTGTCATATCGAAATCCTNTAAGGGTTAATTTGTAATTTTATAGGGATATTTTGGATATATTATTTTTGGGGGAAAATAAATAAAAATTTTAGGGACTAATTTGAACTTTTTTATGAGAATTTTTGTAATATATAAAATTTAAGGGATTAATATGTGATTTTTAAAAAATAAAATTGTCGCCGACGTCATCGACCCAACCAGCCGGTCCAACCGGTTGACACGTGACCCGGGTTGCCCTCCAGTCCAGGTTTTAAAACAATGGTTGTTACCAACTATAAGTTAAAATAAGAACTAAAATTTTTTAAATATTCGTTATTTTTATTTAAATATATTTGTACGTTTATACTAATATGCTTTGGTTATACTATCGATTGTCATATCGAAATCCTAAATAATTATAAACCGATATTTTCATTAGATGATACAGTAAAACCTCTCTATAGTGATACTCTATATAAGAATAAACTTTACGTAGTCATAAAAAATTATATTCCCAACTTGAGATAGTTATAAATAAAAATAAACTCCACATTATAATAAGTTTTAATTTTTTTAATTCTCGTCTTAAGGAAAGTTGTCTTCACATAGTAATAATTATGTGTATATTACAAAAAAATATATATATATTATTTGTTACATTAAATGTTTAAGATGAAAGAAAATATTTATTTAAAATTGTTGGAAGAATGATTTATACTTTAAAATTGTTACCAAATCTTTTAACTTGCGAGTACATTACTCGCTAGCATGGACACGTTCTTGTTGAAGCCAAACTATTTATAACTTCTCAAGTATGTTTAAAGCTTCTTGACACGAAACTTTTTATATTTCCGTACTATCATCCTCACGATTATTTCCTTTATTTTCTTGTGTAATTGTAGCAATGATTTCTTCTTTAGTTAAAGTAAGTATCACTTGTTGCTCATTTGAATGACTGAGGAAGACAATTAATATTCATTCAATTAATGTAGTGAAGTTGTCAAATCTGATCACTCAATTCTGCAGTGACTTTTTTATTCTTCTCATCCGCTTTATTTATAATTTACAATTCATCGACATCAGGGGTCCTAATTTTGTAATGCTTAAAACAATTAGCAATTGTCTGTGGTTTCACATCAGCTTAACTATGCAGCAATTGTATTTACAATTTTATCAAGAATACTTATCTTTGTTGATTTTAAAACACGATCTTCTATTCGTTTAAAAAGTAGGCAATTAAAACGCTAAATTGAAATCATAATACTATTAAAACATAAATTGAAATCATAATACTGTACTACTAAAACATGAATTATAAAATAAGAAATACATCTATTAAATTATAATCTCTTTATAGTAATAAAATTAATTAGTCTCACCATTATGATTATAGAAAGGTTTTACTGTATATAAGTATAAAGAGTAAATGTTCTCTTCTTAATTAACTGATTTTAACTATATTATTAATTGTCAATTTATGAACTGTAAAATTATAATAAGAGAGCATGAGCAAAGTGCATTGGTTCAACGAACTAATACACATAATGAAATTGCCAAAAACAGCCTATTTATTAATCAAATAATTGACATAATTAATCAATTAATTACTTTCTCTGTGTGCTCGTTTCTTACCACGGTCAATAGGCGAAACCACACTGTTGAAGTCAATTATGCCCTAATTGAGGCAATTTCTCCCCACGTGTCACACGCCCATTCGCTGCAGCAACTTACGTGCCCCTTACTGAAAACACTTTCACTCGGTTTTTGTTTTTGTTTTACGTGTTTTTAAAAACACCCCCCGAAATTCATGCGCTGCAATGCAAGGTGTTTACACCATAAAGCCCCACTGATTTTCAGTCATTAATAAAGAGAAAAGCTGCATGCGTTTCAGTATTTTTACTTCCATTTTCTCTCTCTTTTTCTCACTGATACTCAGTAAGAGTCTGTTTTTATTTTTGTTTTCTGTGTTTCTGCTTCCAAAAAATGGATGTGATGACGACGATGAACGACGGCAGGAATATGATGGTTCCTAGCTTTGCAAGAGGACTCAATATCTTGCTGGTGGATTATGATACGACCTCTCTCATGTATCTAGCTTCAATGCTTGAACAATATTCATACAAGGGTACATAGAATTAAATTTAATTAATTAATATTATTTTAAATGCTAAATTTCATTTGATTTTATTTTGGTTATCATAATCTGATCTTCTCCCAGAACATGTTGAATGTTATTCAATTATAGATTTTATATTTGATCATTTATTTAATATAGTGCATGCAAGCAAAAATATATGTGCATGATTTTAATTATAGAGAAATTGAGTTAATTATAGAGAAAATTAACCCCAATAAAGTCTGAAAGTAGAACAAATTATGCAGATTAATTTACTCAGGGTCAGGGATGAACTGGTTGAAAGTCTGATTTGTTATATGTTTTAATCACTTAGTTTATTTCCATTTTATTCTGAAATAAATGCTTAGTAAATGTTGGTTATATTTTTCTTTTTTTGTTTATATTGCCTTTCCTCTCATCAATTTGGATTTCTTTTGAATCGTACAAGAAGAAATTAGAGCATAAAAAAACATATATATCATAAATCAATCTTGAAAAAATACATATCTATTGTGTAACAACTCATTGAAAAAATATATTCATATCATACATAGATCGATCTTTAATATTATATGTATAATTTAACTACAGTAAATTTTTGTTGGTCTGATTAATATGTTTGTATTTGTATATAGATATTGCATAAATTCAATATTAATATAATATAGGTTAAATATTATGCAACTTCTTTACATAATCTTATTGAATGCATAATTTCAATATGGATTTTTTATTTTTCAAGATCGATGCCCAATATATATGTATTTTTTTCTTATTTTGTTTATGTTGCCTCTCCTCTCAACAAATTGGATTTCTTTTGAATCGTATAAGAAGAAATTAGAGCATCAAAAAAAAAAAAAAAAGCATTTATATCATGCATCAATCCTGAAAAATACATATAAATAGTGCATCGATCATTGAAAACATATATTCATATCATGCATCGATCGATCTTTAATATTATATATATTATCTAACTATAGTAAATTTTTGTTGGCCTGATTAATATGTTTATATTTGTATATAGATATTGCATAAATTCAATATTAATATAATATAGGTTAAATAGTATGCAACTTCTTTACATAATGTTATTGAATATAATTTCAATATGGTGGTAGCAATGATAGAATCTGATAATTTTCTTTCAGTTGCCACCACTGAGCTTGCATCTGTTGCTCTGTCGATGATTAACGAAGAAGAAGGTCGATTCAAACTGGTCATTGCTAATGTTAATATGCCTGACATGGCTTGTCTTTCATTCCTCCGAGTGTTGATCAAGAAGGAAATCCCTGTCATTTGTGAGTTTAAATCAAATTTATTTACTGTTTATTTCATATATATTCTCTTTCAAGTACTGAATTTTTGTTTCTATAATTAACTTGCAGTGATTGCCTCTGAAAGAAGTTTGAGTGCTACTAGTAAAGCCCTAGATGAAGGGGCATCATTTTTTCTCGAAAAACCTATCTCTTTCGATGATTTAAAGTACTTGTGGCAACATGTATATAAGTCGAGAGTCAAACCTCGAAAAGGAAACCGAGAAATGTGGAGTAATGAAAAGATGATCCGAGAGGCAAGTGATTTGCAATACAGCACTAATTATCAACGCATCAATGTTGATCCAAAAGGGAAGAATAAGCAAGTCATGGAAGCAGGTCAAGTTGATGAAAAGAGTAAGGGGAAAAAGAGATCGTTGTACAACTACGAAGTAGAAAAAAGAAGAGGGAAGAAAGCTAAACAAGACTCTGAACGTACAAATTATGATGATATGAAACTTATTAAGGATATAGAGAAAGAATTAATGAGTGACAACATCGAGGAACTAGAGAAAGAGATGTTTGAGAATAATACAAGCTCCGGCCAGAAAGAGTCTCGCCGGTTTATCTGGACTCCGGAGCTTCATCTCAAGTTTACTGCAGCTCTTAAGGCACTTGAGAACAGAAGTAACATTACTTGCTCTGGAAGCTATTTGTGTTGTGCAATATTTTTCCTCTTTTTTTTTTTTCACTCATTTTCCTGTATTTTCTTCATCTATTTTTGGATCCAGAGGCTCGTCCAAAACAAATATTGAAGCTGATGAATGTGCCTTATTTGACCCAACGCCAGGTTGCCAGCCATTTACAGGTAATTTCTTCTTCCAACTTCACTTCTGAAATAGGGTTTTCTCAATTCTTGCACCTGTATTTTTTTCTTGTTTTGAAAAGATAAATTAAGGAGTAATTAATGAATGTTATAATTTGTTTTGTTGCATTGGAGATAGCTATTTCACTGACCATTTCTGTATCCTTCAAGAAATACAAATTAACTCAAGCTAAGCGCAATGCTGAGAATGGCGCCAGCACTGATTTACCTTCAGGAAAAAGATCACCACGCATCCATGGCAACAGTAAAATATCAGGGCAACCGCATGAGAAGATGATCAAGCCATCGGGATGTCAGCGAGGACTTAGAAGTTGCAGCATTGCAATTGGTTTCGGAGGTAATTTCACTAATCCTCCAAATGCTGTGACTAGTCTCAGATTGCATTTTTTCAGCTTTTCTAGCAATTCTATTTATCAATTTAAACTACAAAATAAATATATTTTGCCAGGACAATGCAGCTCAGGCAGTATGCCTAATTTAGGAAAATCTCCAACGGACTTCACAATTCCTCAGAACCATGAAGTGAATGCTGTCGCGATTTCGACCCCTCCAGCTGCTGGCTCAGTCAATCAAACCGAGGCTTCAACAGAATTTGCTAATCTAGCGAAGTTGCTTGATGAAGAGGTAGAAGAATTCACAGGTCTAGGCGATGGAGTAAATCCAAATGATGTCGATCGATACTATGTATTGCTAACAGAAGCTTTACTTGGAAACAACCAACTTCCGCCACATTTCAGTAAGTGTAATTAGAAAAATATGTGTTCAACTTCAGATAAATTAGAATCTGTACTGATATATTTTCCGTTATCTTTGTTCATGTAGACCCAGCATGAGAAGCTTCATAAATGATGCGAAATCTTTATCAGCGTTTGCTGGAGATCTTCATGCCATCAAGATGATTCAAAGCTAGATAGACATATATAACAAGAGATAGCTTTATCGCACTTTGCAGATGTTTTCTCTATAACGAAAAGCCAGTAAAAACTTTAAGACTTTCGTTCATGATCAGCGTAAGTCTCAAGTTTGAGAACAGTGGATCTTATAATTTTCTAATTTAATGATCTCATAATTGATTACATTTGTTTGCAAATAGCAATTCATGTAAACACAGATTCCAAATCATCATAAAATATAGAGAACAAAAGACTTGCCGGAGATGGTTGAGAAATCGATCATATTTTCTTATGCTCGAAAGAATTAAAATCAATTTGTACTACATGTATAAAGTATCAGCTATCTATGTTGGTTATAGGACCTCTAAACCAATGGCGAGCACCAAAAATCCAAGAAGAAACGGTAAGAACGAGCAAGCCACCAACTGCAACAGGAGTGTAGTTGAGCGTCTCGCTGGTAATGGGGTAGGCTACAGGCAATGAGAAGAGGACTGAGATTGTTGCCACCCATAGGACGGCAACCCAACCAACCAGGACGCCATAACGACCCAAGTTGAAAGGTCCAGGGATGAAGGACTTGCGTGCCAAAGTCACCCTGAAGAAGATGGGTAGGGCATAAGCAATGTACAGTCCAATAGTTGCAATAGAGACCATGGCCTGAAATGCCACCGTGCTTCCAAGATACTGCAAAAGATTAACAAGAAACAGGTATGCAATTAGCAGTTGAAAGCAACAAGAGCAGCAAGAGATCGATACAAGCAGATTTCACAGCTTAAATACAAAAAAGGCATGTGTGTCTGAGAGAAAGAGAGGTGCATACTGTTAGTGCCATGCAAAATGATATAACTGCAGAGAGCCAAACTGCGTTTATGGGAACCTCCTGCTTATTCACTTTGTGCCAAACAGAAGAGAATGGCATTGCTCCATCTCTTGAAAATGCATACGCCATCCTGAGGATGAATGTTAAGCGTAATCAGTAACTATGTAAGAATATCCTGTTTAAGCAGAATTCGATACAAAAGCAAGTGTACCTGGAGTTGCTTGTTACTGAACTCATGCCACAGAAAAATATGGCAATAGCAACCACTCCCAAACAAAGAATTCCCCCAACTCCAGTGCCAAATCTACTCTTGAATGCCAGGTAAAATATTTCAGCAATGGCGTAACCACCAGCATCATTATCTTCACTCAGAAGGTATGGGATGTTGGTAACTGCAAAGGTGATACCAAGTAGGTAACCCCATCCAAAAATAATAGATATGCCAATGGAACTAATTATGCCCTTTGGTCCATTCTTATCCGCATTCTTGGTTTCCTCTGTCTAGAAATAGAAGTTTGAGTTAAAGGGGATGATTTAAGTTTCAGTTTTCTGATTGATCAATAAGCCATTAACAGATAAGAAAAAGGCCAAATTTCTAAAGGATTGTTAAGAAAAGATGACCAAATAGTAGATATGTTACAGTTAATCAGCAATTTGAAAATCAAGTATAGCAGTTGTTTATTGTGTGTGAACTTACCATATGAGCAGAAGCATCATATCCAGTAAGCGTGTACTGACTCATTAGAAGTCCCAGAACAAATATATAGACTTTATTACTGATTCCATCTCCATTATCAGTGTTGAAGTGAGTGAACACAAACTTGGCGCTAGCCCTCTCCGTTGCAACAGTGGGAATGAGAATCATGAGAACCAGAACACCTAAAAAGCCAAGATTCATTGCAAATCAAAACAAGATGCTACTTTAAGCCAGAGCATTGAGAAATTGCTAGAAATTTTTCATACCTACGAGATTCCATAGAGCAGCCAGCTGTCCGAAGAATGATAATGCTGAGATAGGAAGACTGTTTATTATAGCGTGTACAAGCAGAATTCCCCCATGGAAAGCGATAACTACATATTTAGGTGCCTCATATCCACCACCATTTTTTCCACCTGTGCTAAGGAGTATAATCACCTGAATCAGCTGTGCCAGTGAAAAATCTATACTAGTTGTGACAGCCCACTGCAAATAAAAGGGCCCAAAAATTAGTACTCAAAGTAGATTACATGAATATGACATCAAATTAAGTTTCACTTTATCAAATGAAAAAAGAAAATAAAGCTCCCAGAATATCGATTCTCATACCTGACCAACAATGTTGAACCTGCGAGAAGAACAAAAGTAAAGGCATATGCATTAGAAGATGCAATTGCAGGACAATCAGATTGGCAATATTTAGAAGGACAATAACAGCATGACACCGAACATTCTACTCTCGGTGTCATTTATTGTTGTATCTCAAAAATGGATAAGCTAGTTCAAAACAGTTAAAATAATGTGTGATCCAGTCACCATTAAAGAATATTTTCCAAAAGAAGTAGCTTTACTTCAAACAAAGGAGCGATATTTTCAAGGTGTGTTTCCACAGACTTGGGCTTGAGTGTTAGGTGTGGGAGAGTCTCAACCAGAGAAATTCGTGATGAACATATGCAAATTTGTTAATTGTTTCACTGTTCGTGATTAAAAAAATAAAAAAAAACTATTAGGAGCAACACAGCCCTTCTGATTGCATATTTTCAGGTTACCAGGGTTCTATAGTAACCAAATTCATAGCTTTACAAACTAAATTGAACACCTAAACAGCCAAAAACGAAAGCACTTAACTCATACTGAGCATATCATAGGTTTACTTGTACCAGTATGGTGACTAACCAAATCTCCAGAAATCATAAGCAAAAACAACACTTATTTCCACAAACATTTCTACTCCACAAAGCACAAATACCAAACAAAGGATCATTCAAATTTCACAATCAAAACAAAGAAAGGCTGATGTAAAATTGAACTAGAAACTACCAATTTGAACAAAATTATCCAGAAATGATTACCAGCCAGTCATCCAAGAGGCAAAAGGTGCCCATTTTGGACCAGCAAGCTTTGCACTCCAATAGTAAAGACCACCAGAAGTTGGATAAGAAGAACAAATCTCAGCCATGGACAATCCAACAAACATAGTGAACACACCAGCAATAAGCCAACCATAAACCAATGAAATTGGTCCACCAAAACTCAACCCTGTATTATACAGAGTCGTTATACCAGTAAGAACTGATATAATCGAAAACGAAAACGCAAAATTTGACAACATCCTGCAACATCAAACAAAACCAAGCCAACCCAGTTCATATTTCCACATGAACTGAACAAAGAAACAACAAACAGACAAACAACAAAAGGTTTGTTGAGAAATTTTTACGAGAGATCACGTTTAAGCTCTTGCTTGTAACCAAGTTCATTGAGGCGGGCATGGCCAGAATCCACAGCAACGTTACCGGCTGCCGTACGAGATATTGGAAGCCTCGTTTTTTCACCATTCCAGGCCATCTCAAGAGCCTGAATATCAGAATAATGATCCCTTTTTGGTCAACCAAAGAAAACTTTGCTCTTTCTACACTCCCTCCTTTCTCGGAATAAATCAATCGCTTTCTTAAAAAGGAAATCTAATAATTCAAACAAGTGTGAAGAGTGATCATGCATCTGAGTGCACTGTACAAAGAGATGACTTTCTTGGACAAGGTGCTTCCGGGTCAATCAGAGCCCGCCAGCCAGCAGCAAATCATACAGCTTGTTCACAAATTTAAGTAGATAGTTTATAACTTGCCAGTTGCAACTGGCTTAGCTGCCTAAATTTAATATTCTGTTATTATTTATTTATCTAGATTCAATTATTCTGTTAATATTCTAAGCAATTTGTTTATTCGAATTCTGCACTAGAAAAAGGATTATTATGGGATTTGGAATTAAAAAATGGGGATGGTTGACTAATTGCTTAGCTGTGAAGTTAAACAAAATGGATTCTCTTGTCTTCTGTTAAAGGAGAAAGCAATATTTTCAGGTGTAAGAAACCATGAAACAAATCAAATCTCTGTGATAATTCGAATTAGAATATCACAAAAAAAATCATTTTTTAATAAAAAGAATTTCAAAAGAATATTTTAGATAAAATGGATATATCCCTAATCAAGATTACAACAAAGAGTGTAAGTATTTTAATTAAAAAATAGTTTTTAATCAGAAAAAAAACAGAACTTCAAAAGTTTTCGATGTTGAAACAACGTACCACGAGCTTTCAAGATTTGGGTTTTACAGTAGCAATGAAGGGATTTGCCATTTTTAGTTGGTTTTCCAAAATAATTTTTATTTTTATATTTTTTTTCAATTTTTATTGAAGTGTGTGTCAGTTAAGACAAATAAGGGAGTGAAATCTGACTTTGATGTACCAAGTCAAATATAATGTAATGGGCCCAATTACAAAAGCCTTATAGATCGTGCGGTCCATAAATATCGGCAGTCTCCAATCTCCATCTTTATGTTTTGGTTACAACAAAGTACGGACACTAAAAAAATCTGCATCGAAAATGTGTACGGCCTAGTGTATCAAGCGTAGCTTTTTTTATCAAATTTTTTTTAGTGAACGGGCGTTCACTCACATGGATTCCGTCTATATTACATGGACGGGGGTTCATATACTAGGGACAGACGTCCTCATTTAAAGAACGCGTCCATAAATAAAATAAAATAAAAAATTTACAAAATATTATAGACGGTCGTTCATAGGTTGTTGACGGTCGTCCCTTAATTTTGGACGGACGTCCGCAAATACGGGACGCCCGTCCAAACTTAATTTGTTTTAAAAAATCAAATAAAAAATGTGGACGCCCGTCATACATTGTGGACGGGGTCCCTTAAGTTTGGAAGGGCGTCCCTAAGTTTGGATGGGCGTCCGTAACTAATGGACGCTCGTCCATTATGATGGACGACAGTCCACACTTGGGGGACGGTCGTCCCTTATGTAAACAGCAAATGGACGGAACTACTGATTGCATTGTCCACGCCCTCCATGTCGCGTCCATTATGTATGGACGACAGTCCACACCTAGGGGACGGTCGTCCCTTATGTAAACAGCAAATGGACGGAACTACTGATTGCATGTCCACGCCCTCATTTCATCGTCATACTTTGATCTTTTCAACCACGCTTCACTCAGTTCAACGCCCTCCATTTCATCGTCATACTCCACCCTAAAAACTCCTCTTCATCTTTCCCAAGTTTCCCAACCAGCTGATTAAACTCTTCAAAACAACCTTCAACCAGTCTTGAGTTTCTCAACCATGGCACGAACTCTTCGTTACCCTTATAAAGAAGCAGCTTTGGTTGTAGTAAAAAGCTAGATATGGAAGATCGAAGGTGATCATTGGCATTCTCTTCTTCCTATTATCTTGCTGGGCTTGATGTGGTTTTTTTCGGTGACTTTCACCTTCACTGTGTCTTGTGATTTCTTCTCCACTTCTTGGGTTGCCATCGTGACTGAGTTAAGGAGTAGAATAAAAAATAGAATCAAGTAAGCTATCAGATAAGAAGTTTGGGGGCTGGTGTTGGTAATTGTCTCTTGTCTCTGTGTACTTTATGCTCTTTGCTTTCTTTCTTCTATTTGCCGACAACTTTTACATAAAAAAGTAAAGCAGTCGACTAGTCGTTTCCATGGAAGTTATTCTTCATCATACAAACGCTTGAGAGAGTTAAAAGTAAGATTGATTATGGTTACCATTTGAAAAATCCATGCATGGCAATACGCATTCATGCGCATTTATTTGGTTCTTTGCATATACCAATACTGTATATTATTTCAGCAAAGATCTCAGTAGAAATTCAATTTTAGCTCGTGTGGGATACAGAGAGTGTTTAAAACATGAATCGTGATGAGACGTTACAGATTATGAAACTGGAAAGTCTAAGTGAGCTTACATTTATATACAGCATGGCAACTTGAGACGAAGAAAAGAGAGGAGGAATGAAGACGAAGAAGGATGGGTTTTTGTTTAGAATTTTTTTTATTTTAAAAGTATGGACGAACGGACGCCCGTCTAAATGTAAGGGTAATGGACGCCGTCCAAATGTAAGGGACGGCCGTCCCCAAATTTATTTATTATTTATTTTTTTTGTTTCATATTGGGTCAGGACGGGGTCCACTATTGTGGGCGTCCGTCTAAAAGTAATGGCCGTCATCCATAATGTTTTGCAAGTTTTTTTTATTTATTTTATTTATGGACAGGCGTCCTTCAAATAGGGACGTCTGTCCTCGTATATAGGACCCTCGTCCATAATATGGACGGGGAGCATGTGAGTGAACGAGTCCAAATTTGATGGACGGCCGTTCACTAAAAAAAAATTGTAAAAAAAAACTGACGTCTGATACACGTAGGCCCGGTACACATTTCGGTGCAGATTTTTCGGTGTCCGTAGCTTTGTTGTTATTTTATTTATTACAAATCATATATGCCCGTAAAATTCCACGGGGGAAAAGTTTTATTGCAATTCCACCCCCCCCCCCCCACCCCCCCCCCCCCCCCCCCCCTAATGGTGTAAAAAATAACAATTAACATTCTCTTTGGGTTATCCTGTTTAGTTTAACAATAATGCTATGCTTACTCACGAACTTACTAACCATCTTATTAACCTTTGTAAATATAAAGCATAGTAAGGGTACCATAAGAATAGTATCTGTACCATATATAAAAAGTGAGTAAGGCGGGTAGTAAGTTCGTGAGTAAGCATAGTATTATTGTTAGTTTAATAGACTATGAGGAATAGTGAAATGTATGATTCTGTGACAAAAGTGGGTAAATTGTTTAGAAACCTAAGGGTTAAGGGGCACATTGTCATTCAATGATACTTTAGGGAGGCAATAAATTAACTCGTTAATTAATTAATCAAAAGATTACCCAATCAAATGCACAAACAATTGTCAATGGGGCATGTGATGTGATGGCACCAACACCAATTATTGAGATGAAAGACCATTTGAACTAATTGGAATAGAATTTAAAATAATTAAATGAATTATTTTTATAACATAAAATAGTATATTTATGATTCTTCAAAGAATAATTTAGTTGATTAAATTTCTTGTAATAGAAGTAAAAGGTCTAAAGATTACATCTTCCTCACATTAACATTTGGGGAGATTTTGAGTTTCTACACCAGGTAGGATGGGATAAGGTATGCAATTAAAATAGAAGTACACTAACAAACTTATTATACCGAACACATCAAGAATCAGAAACATGTTACAAATATAAACCGAACCAAACCTATTAAGAAAACGAAAGTGATAGAACCACCGAAGGTTGCGCACCGAATGACGTAGCAAAATCCTGACCGTTGATTCATTATCCATTAATATTAATCAACAGTCAAGATTTTGCTACGTCATTCGGTGCACAGATTCGGTGCGCAACTTTCGGTGACTGTAGCATTACTCTTAAGAAAATCTAACATAATAGCCAACCAAAACACAATTTTCACTCACAAACCATAAAATTATGGACTCAAAACATAAGAAACTAAGGTGGTTTTACATTTTGCCCCCCTATCTACGGATTAATGATTATATCACCCACTCAGTTTCAAAAACTAACCTCATGATCTCTACAATTCTAATTTAGACATTAAATATACCAAGAAAAGGCTAACAATGTCATTTCACATATTCATTAAACTTGAAAACATTAAAAAAAGAATCCGGTAAAATTTGTTATGACCCTATATTTATGGGTTAAAACATATCACTACTTTAGTTTCAGAAACTAACAATGTGACCCAAACAATTATAATTCACAAGCTTTAAAATCATGGGCGGAGGATCCAAAACATAAGAAGATAAAGGCTAGAAGAACATACCAGCCAGTGAACCAAGAAGCAATTGGGCCCCAATCATTGCCACACAGCTTGGCACTCCAGAAATAGAGCCCACCAGAAGTAGGATAGGCAGAGCAAATCTCAGCCATTGATAGACCCACAATCATTGTAAGCATCCCCACGATGGGCCAGCCCCATATCATAGTCACCGGCCCACCAAAGCTCAGGCCCATACTATACATTGTGGTCAACCCCGTAAGGACCGATATGATAGAGAAGGTCACTGAGAAGTTCGATATAGCCCTGCATACTTACCACATCACTCAAGGGTTCTCGTAATAATATAAATTGTGTTTGTTTTATTATTTTGAATAATATTTTAAAAAAAGTTGAGTTGAGTTATTATTATGAAGATGTGATTTAAATTTAAAAATGTGTTTGGTAAGATTATTTTTAATTATTTATATTTGTTAATTTAGTTATACACCCTTTACAATAAAAGTTTTTAAATTAAAAAAAATACCTTCACCCACCTATTAAATATTGACAACCGGCCATCATAGTCGGATGATGGTCGGAAGTCTCCAGAATGACGCACAATCAACTGGATGTGACTAGTTGAGGGTGTTTAGTTAAATTAATAAATCTGGGAGGTTAAAAAAATCTAAATATTTTTAATTGAATATAATATGATTGGATTTTGAGAATATTGAAACAAGCATATATTTTGAATATGATAAAATAAGAATAAGGAAATAAAGGGAGCCATAATTAAGTACATTTGATGTCAAATTGACCAAAAAAAAGTTTTCTATGAGTCGAACGTATACATATTTGTCCAATCATAGTGTAAGTGTAGCGTACATCACTTGTATTAATACAGCATACCCTCAAGGTTGAACTATTCACGACCCTAGACTTACTAATAAATTTTATCCCTAAAACTTGATATCTCTTAGGCCCCCTTATTTGTTGAAGGTCACACTTTACCCCCTTTTGTATACTCCCTCCTTCCTTGAAAATGAAGAATTATTTTAGAATAACAGGAAGAGCATATCACATTATATATATATGAAAATGATGTCATGGTGATATGAAAATGAAGGGCAACAAATCAAAATTGAAACTCATCAAGAAATATTCAGAGAAGAAGTTGACGATGAAGAAGGAAGAAGATCAAGAAAACGCACGAGAGGTTGCGACTGAGTTCTTGCTTGTAACCAAGTTGCTTCAAACGGGAATCATCAGAAGAAACAATTTCAAGGTCTGGATCTTCTTCGCCATTTCTGAGAGGAAGATAGTACTGGTCTTCGGCAGAAATTCTGATCCCAGTTGTTTCCATTATTATTTCTGTTTTCAGAAACACAAAAAACAGCTGTTTTTCTGCAACACTCTGTTATATGTTTGCTTATAGAAGCAAAATTAAGTCTCCATCTAACAGTCAGAATCAAATATAATCAAATTATGCTTTGACAAGTTGATTGATAGCTTCAACTTTTATAATTTTTTTAGGTTTAAAGAGAGTTAAAGTATGGGACCAAAAATTATGTGATGAACAGAGGGACACGTGGCCTTGCTTCATAGTTGATATTTTTTTTTAATTAGGTGGCTTCATAAATTTATGTATTTTATTTACTTTATTATCCTAAAAGATCCAATTTAATTAATTATATTTTTCTTATTTAAAAAAATTGTGGTGGTTTCCAAGTGTAATGTATGGCCAAAGACAAGAGTATCACCGACCATCTGTCTTGATTCAAAAATAATTTTTAAAATCTAAAATACGATTCAAAATTTTTAATTGTATTTTAGTATTTGAAAATGTGTTTGATATCAAATTTAAAATCTGTGAAAACGAATTTTACTCGTTTTCTAATTTTATCAAATGCATTTTCATAAAAAAAAAAAAAATTATATCTCTTGTTCAAAAGAAAATGGAATTTAAATTCTATATCAAACGGCCTTTATACATTTTCGTTTTAACAATTACCCAAAAGAGCGAAATTAGGAATTAATTTTGGGAGGATTTACTAAATTCTCTAAGTATACCATAAAAAAAAATATTAATTTACAGAAGTGAAGAAAAGGGTGTAAAAACAAGGCATGTGATTTGTGCTAAATGTTTTTAATGATTTGATAGTGATTTGTGAAATCATATCACTTGTCCTTGTCCTTTAGAATCAACAATAAAATCAGGCTTTTATTAATTACATCAACATATATATGGGGCTAAGGTATTAAAATATATGCATGTATAATCTCAATCGAGATTTGAAGGATTCAATGTATATTATATGTCGAAGGTTTGTATTAAAAAATGGGGAGTTGAATCACAGCTTTCAATGGAGATCACCAGATTGATGTTACTGATGACACGCTTGGTGGAAGAAGATTATGGATCTATTTAGTTCATTATTATGATACTATTTAGAATAATATTTTGAAAAAAGTTAAATTGGGTGGGTATTACGATGTAGGATAAGGAAATTAACAAAAATATCCTCTATGTTTGTTTATTTACTAAACACTCATATAATAAAATATTAAAAGTTAACAAAAACACCTCTAACCCACCCATTAAATACGGACAGTCGGCCACCACCTCCGGATGATGGTCAGAGTTGCTGTATCGACGCATGACCGGCTGGATCTTGCTCGTCGATGGATCTGATAGGAAAAGGCCAGATCTACGGCCAAAGATCTAGCCATTGACGGCCAGATCTGGCCGCATTTGGTCATCGCCAGATCTTTGGCCGTAGCCAGTCGTCAACAACGGCCATGTCTTGGCCGTCGTTGACGACTGGCTATGGCCAAAGATCTGGCCTTTTCCAGCCAGATCCACCATGGATCTGGCTGGAAAAGGCTAGATCGGCGCACTACTGGCCAGATTCGACCGGTAGTGCGCCATTATACCAAATTCCAGCCAGCTTCCGGCAGTGGTGGCCAGAATCTGGTAAATGTGGGTTGCTGGGGTGTTTTTGCAATTTCTAAAAAAAAATTTGGAAGCGTTTAGTTAAATTAATAAATTTAGGGGGGTTTAAAAGAAATTGAATAATATGAAATAATATTTTGAGAATAAGCCAATTTTACTGTTTAACTTTATTGAAAAAACCCAAAATACTATGTGAAAGAGTGAATCAAACGGAACCTATATATCCCTCAAGCCCAGTATATAGGGCTTGATCATGTCCAAACCCAAACAAGACAAGGACCTGTTACAATCCCAGACAAAAGTGACTATAATACCATAATAAAGTGATCTTAAATAGAATTTACTTTTAAAATCTAACTCAATAAATGAGAAAACCCAGCTATATATATGCATATAAACAAATTTATTATAATCATCAAATTTCAAAACGGTTTTTCGTTTAACGATTATACATACAGTCAATCAACGAGAATAAGTGGTATTAATACACACAATTGTTATTGATTAGTTATGGGTATGCGTTCGTAGCACCTGGTCTTAGCAAGGAGATCTAATATTTTATGAGTAATGCTATAGCCACCGACGGTAGTGCATCAAATGACATGGCAAAATTCTAACCGTTGATTAATATTAAGTTAAAATTAATCAACGGTCAATATTTTGTCACGTCATTCGGTGCACAAATTCGGTGCATTACCGTCGGTGACTGTATTATTTTCCACATTTTATATATGCATGCGTGTGCGTGTGTGTGTGCGCATAAGATGTTTTATGCACTTTGGGTTGTAAATTATTTACTCTACTAAAATTATAGCGGAAACCGGCCAAGCTCATATTTATTATTAATCAAAACATTGTATCTCACAATCAAATAGTTAAGAGTTACAAGCAATGGCTGGCTGCCGTATGCAATAATATTATACTTACATTGGCTGTCTAGCTATAGGCCACTGTAGTTTATTTCAACAATAATGGATATCAATTAATTCATTGGTAAGATATATAGAGTTGGAGTGAGAAATTTGTTTGGGAGCTAAAAGTAATGTTCAATGAATGAGGGGACCAAATGGAAGTTACATTTATGGGGGTTAAAAGTAATTCAAGAACTTGAGGGGTATAAATGAGATTCGAAATGTATAGAGACTAAATTGATAGTTTTCACAAATGTATAATGAGTCGTTAAAATTTACGTTGTCATGAATTAATAAATATTATCAAATTGTCTTCTTACTGTTTATTTAACACCTAATGACAGGGGGTTTTATGTTATTTCCACAAGCTCAAGAGGATTTTGTATTATATTATAACTTGCGGGATTAATGCCTTGATTCTATAATATTTATCGATCTTGCTCGTTAATTAAGACCACCCGAGATCCTACAAAATTTTTCATAATTTGCATGTGAAAATACCAATCGCATCCCGAAAATCTTCTTTTATTTTGGCCTTCGCATTTGTTGAATTTGACATTTTGACACCCTTAAAATACAACTTCCAAATTGCTTTTTTTTCCTCTGTCCCCCACATTTGTTAAACATTACACTTTGAACCCCAAATTCAATTTCCTGGCTCTGCCTCTACATACTTAATTGCTTATCGTGCCAAAAACCGATTTAGATCATTATTATACTTGAATTAGATGCCATGAATACAAGATTTTTACACCTTTAAGAATCACAAAACCTTGAAGAATTCAATTAACCTCTTCAACATTACAATAAATCACACAAACAATATTAATGAATTTAGCTGCTTTTATTGAAAGTGCTTCCCGCTTATAACAATTCATCACCACTGCTTGATTGTCTTGTAGCTGCCAACTTCTTATACATCTCCATCACCAATCTGCTGTCAACAACTTCTTCACTGGAAGAAACCAAAGCAAAATGTCGAGCTTTCGCCACTCTTCTTCCTCCCAAAAACCCTCCAATACTATTAGGGTTCACCACCTTCTTCGCTACACTGATCATTATATCAACGTACTTATCATGGAACTTGGCCAAGTATTTAATGGGCGTTGAAACAATCTTGCAATGCAGCTTCGGGGTTCTTCTTCTTATTCTCCATAGCCGGCGAGTCGAATTAATTCTACACCCTCCAAGCCTGGAAATCTTTAGCTTCTTTTTGTTGAGCTGATGAGTTGGTGATGATGATGATGATGATGATGAAGTACTGTCGAGTCTCTGGTACTTTCTTCTGCGTAAGAATCTCTTCAAGTTTTCGTAATAAGCAAGAGGAAGAATCTCCATTGTTAATGTTGTTTGTGTTATTGAGAGATTTGTGAAGACAGGAGATGAGGTTGAGGGGGTTTATATGGGAGAAAATTTTATTGGGAGTTTGAATGCAAGCTTGTAGTTATCGATAATTAAAAATGGAGAATTTTATCTTTCTAAATTAGGGCTAATTAAGTTAATTAAAAACATTATTGTAATTAGAAATATTAATTCTAACTCCGAATTATATAGAGGGGAGCTAATAATACTAGAAATTAATAATATTTTCTAACCTCACAACTAGTAGAGCTAGTAGAATTTGTAACTAAAATGTCCCAACTAGTTTACACACACTTCAATGAAAAACCTATTTAAATCGCCGATGTTCAGATGAAGAATCAAACCCGAGACCGTACACCTATCCACCCTATCCCCAATTCGCCCTAACTATCTAGGTTACCACATATAGGTGCATTTTAATTTTTCTTTTTTAGAAGTTTACCATATTACTTAAGGATCAAAATTATTAAATCGACATTGTAAATTGATTTCCTTCTTAATGACAGAAAGAAGAATATGCTTTTTTTTTTTTTTAAATATAGAAATAATTCGGAACGGTGAATGTCGACGACTAAGTCAATTGGTTCAATTAAATGTCACTTAACAATAAAATCCCAGATATAAAAACAAATTGAAGAACTTCAAGACCCTAAGGCAGCCGAACAAGAGTTAATAAAGAGAATAAAAATGACACTAAATTCTAAAAGGACATGCCCAAAACTAACATTGTTTCATTGTATTAACTCTATATGATATTAAATTTGGACAATTTCAAAGCGAATTAAAATCTATTTATTATAAATTGAAGAAGCGTATTGGTTACAATCTATAGGAGACTCTTTCTTAATGATTGTGATGGAGGTGAGATTATCCGTACCTATAAATGGAATCGACGAATCAGTCACCAAATAATTAAGGAAAAAAATGGATCAATTAGTTATTAATAATGTAATTTATATCATGGTTTTCTTATTAAATTTTTTAATCCTCCCATTCATTTTACTATTTTATATCTAAATTGGCCTGCAATCGGAGTCAAAAAATATGAAGGTATTCTACCAAAGCCACCCAAATCAATCAAATGTAAAAAACTGTACAAAACTAGTAAGAAAAGCAATAGGGACGGTTCAGATTTCATCAGCGTGAAATTCTGATCAAACATCTGGTGATATAAAGGAGTATTTTGTTCTACTGATATCAAACCTGGTATTTTATGTCCATTCTTCTCTACAGTGCATTGGCGAAAGACTTGATAGTCAGCGTCTCCTTCCATCTTCCGTTTCATGCATGATAATCGGGCTAGTGTCCTGAGTAGTGGATCTTGACATTTCCCTCCGGTGTTGAGATTCGACACATACGCTTTCAAGCTCCGATGCCTGTACATCAAGACGGCTGGTGGAGTTGGTTTGAACCCCATTTCGAGATTCCGACAACATCTGGAAATATGCAAAAGGTCCCCAACCTGCATTTCCAATACAGTAGCATGGGTATTAGGCTCATATCACTAAGGAAAAAGCACTGGTAGCAAAACAGCCTATTTTCTCGAGCAATCTGAGTGTCAATTTACAAAGGCTCAAAGTAGACAACATGCAATATAGAATGGCGAAGAAATGAAAGACATACCATCCGAATCATATGGCGGTGGAAAGAATTGCAAGTAACATAATGTAGAGACTGTTATCCCTGTATAAAGGAAATGCCAAGAATTCACTGTGAGAAGTAGGCTATTGTATTCCGAAACAGTTTTGGTTTCTATTTGAAAAATAAATAAATAAACAAGAAAATTAAAAAGAGAGAGAGAGAGAAAAGAGAAAAGAGAAAAGAAAATGGTAAATAAGCAGACCTATAATTGCTCCACCAAAGACATCTTGCCAATGATGCCAATAGTCATCGACTCGAGAAACGGCTACCATAGCAGCAACAAGTAAAGGTAGAAAAGTAAGACAGAGCTTTGCGACATGGCCCTTACGATCAAACACCCGGATTTTCCCCGACAAGTACAATGCAAGAAAACCAAGGCCGGCAAAGGCCCCTGCATAGTTACAGTCAGAATTCCTCTGGTTATTATTTCGCGTAGTAAGAGGAACTGAAAATTGATAACATAAATTAAACCAACCATATGAAATTAAGCAAATTCCTTCGATAAAAATCAAATGTAAGTGTATAAAAATGAATAAATCTCCTAATACACAATAACATTGTCCAAAAAAATTAGTCTGTTACAACTTTTGTATTTTCTTCAGCAATCTCAGTGCATGAGAATTAGAAAACAAAGAGGATCCATGAATGAACCTGTAAATTTCATCATTCTAGAACCAAATAATTTGCACAAAATTTGAAGGGATACTTCTATATTGCATAAAACTATTAATTAGCACGTTTGGCATCTAAGATACATGGTAATGCAATACGAAGAGATAAGATTATCTCTATTACAGATAAACGACAACTGATATATCATTTATCAGAAGAGGTGCAAAATAAATCTTAATAATCCACATTCTTCAAAATGTAAACTGCTTTGGAAATTGAAAAAAGGACAAAACAAGGAACATAAGCCCTCTCACAAAGTAATTGAACTGCTTACAAGAAGTATGTCCACTTGGAAAACTTTTGTGTCCTTCCTTAATAACACTCTTATCTCCAGTACACATAACATTCTTTGTGACAGGATCATAAATCTGGAAATGACATGGACAAGTTATATATTGAAATAGTTAGAGCTAATAAACATAAAGAACAGACTACTTTGAACTTGAATTAAACAATCTAAAATAAAAACTAGCAAAGTGGAAGAATCAGAGGAACCCACCCCTGTGCCATTTGGGAAACAGCGCCAAAAGAAGTCTGGGCGAGGTCGACCAACACCATCTTTAATTGCATCAGTTATAACACCAGTTATAAGAGTAGAATACAGAAGGCCTGAACACATGTTACCATTGATTAAATCTATGACCAAAGATCAAAACATAAAAACTGAGGTGCCCAGACTAATAAATATATCGAAAAAAGAAGGCTACCTAATATGGCATTGTGAAGATCATAGACATCCTTTCTGAAGAAATAGTACGCATAAATGATAATACAAGGGAGCACAATTCCAATCATCTGTTACAGGAAATGAAATAATATTAAGATGTTTTAGTCTTGTCATTAAAGTAAATGTCATGAAATTTCCAGATGAAGGAAATTCATCCAATTTATTTCTTAGAGCCAAGACATACAGGAACAGCCCAAAAGGGAACAGTGTTTGGTTTCATAGGATATGTCAGGTCTGCCATCATATCCTTTCCGACAAAGCGGTGAAATGGTTCTATGACATTCAAAACGATCTCTATTACGCCAAGAAGTATAAGAATCAGCCAGTCATACACATGTATCCAGAGAATTTGACGTCCATGGGATCTTACAGTATGTGAACCCAATACAATCTCTGGCATTTTTCAATAAGCTGTGAGGGGCAGAAAAAAAGAAAAGGAAAAGACTTATCAGATTAGCATTATACGAAAATTTGAAGCACAAGTAATAAAAAAAAAAATTCTTCCCATAGCTAACAGAACATCACAGTAAATAAAAAGTAATAGTCAAATTGCAATAAGATTAAAGCAATTCGTTGAAAGCATAGACCAGATATTTTGGAATATATTTTGATATCCTATATTAACAGACGATACACTAGGTGTGTATTTTTGGTAGTCAAGAAACTTGTAGAACACAAAATTCCAGCAGATGGCCTAAAGGGATTTGAATCTTGGAGTTCAAGGTAAAACCACTCAATCCACCTCTTCAGGTCACAGCAGTCTAAACACGTAACAGATGCATTATTTTCTGGTACAAACCAAAGTACAATTAATCATTACACGTAAGCAAAGCATTACCATATTGCGATGCCTTACACAGGATGTGTTGCATTCATTAAGTCTAAACTTTTCACTAAGACTACATTTCTAAGCAGCTCGAGGTCCCATGAGACAAACCAATGGAAACAATACAAGAAACCTTTCAAAAAAATTTCAAACTCTTTCCCCTAAAATATTGAGAATTGTATAAAAATAAGGCATTGAAATACTTAAGAAACTAAGAAAATATAAGCTGTGACCTAATATCCACGTTGAGCTGGATTTTTTTAATGCAAACCAAATCCCAAAGCCAAATAGTACAAGTAGAAGCCTGTGACACAAGGTGTCAACTCACTAAAAGGTCATAACATCCCATGATAAAGTATGGAATGCAACCACTATAAAAGATTCTTAAAATTATTCCATCCACAGCTTAACTAGATCTCTTAAGTTCACCACTTGAAATAGACTACAGTTTATGGGACTTACTCATACCACAACTTTCCAATCTAAACAATGTTAATGGAAAGAAGACCATACTCCACAAATCTGATATACGTACTTAACATCAATTATATCTTTTAAGCTGACAAAAGGAAAACTTAGCTTCCGCAAAGATGGAGCAAATTCAATGAACACAGAACAGTACCAACTATTTTCAAAAGAAAAATGGTTTGCAAACAGCATTTCAACTAAAGATCGTTCCCATAGTCCAACACCCAGAAATAAGACAGGTGAGAAAGAAGGAATTACTCCTTAAGCACATCTAAAATTACCAATCCAGCAAGAATGTGATTCACATCAATTAAGCAACTATCTTGCACTTCATCAGGAAGGAAAGACTACAGTACTGACCCAGAAACTTTACCAAACCACAACACCACACAATTTTTTTTTTGGAGTAGGGTGGGCATAACTATGAATATAAAGACAGCACTCAGCTAAAGCTAACTTATATAATTTGAAACAGAATAACCACACAACTGCATTTACATGAACAGATATGATTACTTAGCTAAAAGTTTAGTTGAGATCATAATGCTCAGCCTTAAGTTAATCCCTGAAACTAAACACCGATAATTTAGAGTTCCTCTGTCACTTTAATAATATTTACTCATCCTCATGGCAAACTAAACAGCTTGAATTAGCTACTTCTCCCATAAGCAATAAAATTTTCCACATACCCAACAACTCTCTTTCCCACACATACAAACAACATGTTAACAGAACGGAATATAACTTTTAGTGTAATAACATATCAAAAGCAGGAAGCAACCACTTGAAGACAATCAACACAAGCATGAAAACAAACGTTAAAGTATTTTAAACTTCTAGTTCGCAACAAAACGACTATATTATCCCCAAACAACCTCAACTTTGACCGAAAAGTCAACATCTTAAAACAAAAAATTAAGCGCATAAAGACAAATACATTTATATAACTCTTTAGATCACCAATTCATATATCACAAACAAAAATACTAAACTCAAAGTACAGAAAGCAAAAGTTAGGGTTTCTACAAGAAAATTTAGCTAATACGCTCCGTATCGAAACCTAAAAGGTAACAAACAGAAGCAAAAATAAACAGAAATTAAAAATCTGACCTCCAAACATAATAATACAAACCTAAAAACTCAGAATTCACCTTCCTTTTTCATTTTCCTCAACTTTCTCGGTAAACAAACAGCCACAAACAGAGATTAAAATTCACAAATCAACCAACTGTTTCCGTTACTATTTCTGTTTTTCTTTCCAAAACAAAACAACAAACTTAGCATATTGTTCTTTCTTTTCTTAATTTTCCTCCACTTTCTCAGCAAGCAAACACACATTACCTCTAAAACTCAAACAAAAATATCAAAAAAAAAAAAAAAAAAAAACGCTTCAACTCCGCAGCTTCAAAACTAAGTTTGAAACTGAAGAGATGCAAAACGAAAAAAATAAAAAATTGAATCTAAAGAAGTATGAGAGGATTCAGTTCAGTAAATGGAGTGACCTGTAAAGTGAAGCAGCTCAGAGCTTTTGAAATGAATTTTGAAAATTGAGTGCTGAGTTTTTGGGTAAAGACAATACGGATTTATACAGCGAGTGAAAAATAAAAAAGAAAAAAGCGCGTGTTGTGTAATATTATATTTTATACTTAAAAAGAACAAAAAGAAATACGTGGACGACTGGACGTTGGACCATACCATAAAACAAAAAAATAAAGACAAAATTATTAGTGAAAAGTAATTATGTTTTTTACAAACTAAATTAATTTAGTATTTTGAACTTAATTATTTTTTCTTGAGCCTTGTGAGTTAGTTTATTTTAATTAAACTAATTTCAAATATTTATTAATTTTTTTTGGTTATATGAGAACAAATATTTGTTGGAATTCATTTAAAATTAACATTTTAGGTAAATAAAAGTTGTTAGAATTAATTTCTAAATCAGAGAAAAATACGACTGATTTGTTAAGAAATGGTAATAAAAAAACTCTAAATAATAATTTTTATTTATAAATATCACTTTTATTACTCAACAAAATAATGGGTACTTTCAATTTGGTTGATTTAAGAGTCTAGCCTCTCTACTAATAATGAGACAAGCCGACAAGGTCTAATCATATTATTTTCTAGCCAATTATTATCATTTATTTGGAAAAATAAAATAAAATAAAATCTAAATTTGCGGTGGATATATGAAGAGAATTTATTGGTTTATACACACATGTGGAGGAGATCAATGCTTGCAAAAGCAAAATGTCCTTTTCTTTCAGATTTTTAAAATCCCATTAACATCATTAATCTTGAATCATAGAATTTTCTGACCTTCAAAATGCATTATCAATAACACTTTCCACTTAATTTTTTTTTGTACTTTGTGGGTAACTGGGATCAACTGTCAAGACTTTCTTATTCCTTGCTTGTTCTTGCAATTTTCTTCTTTATATCTAGGGATTCAATCCCTTTGACAAAAAGGTCAGGCAGCTACTAGACACTTTTGTGGATCAGAAAACAAATCTCTATCTATTTGTTATTTAGTCAAAGTTATATGAAAATTTCCGGTTACGAGCAGTTAAATTACCGACAAAATACAAAATCAAAGCTCATGACCAATTAGAGTTCTGAATACTAGTTTACACTTCAAAAAACCAGATTAACAAAATGTATAATTAAAGTTGGTGATCTGCCACATACCCAATTTGCGTTTAAATGAAATCATGACGTATTATACATGCAATCCGGAGAAGATAATTCTTTATTAGGAAATAAGATATTTAGATTGACTCAATTTAGAAAAATGATATTAGTCGAAGATCATGCAACTTCCTAATTCTACGTATTTGAATCTTATCTCAATTTTATCATGTAAATGGGTGTTATATATTTCAAGGGGGGCTGGGCAATTATTTTAAGCAATTTTTCCTAGGAATTATACTATTCCTTATAAGCTCTCAAAAATAATGACTGAACCACTTTAGGATTTCAAATATTTCAATTATTTAGTGTATGACTTGGATTCAATTATAGAATGAATTGATAATAAAGCTTATCCAGGGAAGTTTTATCTCAAAATTTAGTCACAACTAATGAAATCTACCTGGCTAATTGGCCCGTGTGACATCCCCGACATCACATTTGAACATGATATTGCAGAATAAGGTCGTGACACAAGGGAAACCAAATAGATAGCTTGAAATACATATTCTTTGATTTTTTTTTTTTATGCGGATTTCTCGATTAAAGATTAATTGTACTCATGATTATAGTTACGTGTTTAAGTGTTTTAGATAATTTACTAGGGGGGTTAAATAAAATTATCAAAATTAAAATCTATTTTTACAAAGTTAAAGCCCTAAAATAGTATACAATCAACACTAAGAAATTGTGGAATCATGAGCTAATTAAGTAAAAAAATAATAACAAAAGAGATAAACAATAAGAAGCTACCCAGAGAATTAAACCGAAAGCTAAAAATAAACAATTACATGATCTATCACCTCCTTCCTGCCTCCATTGCATCTATTGTTGTTCTTGAAGGGCTTTCAACATGTAATGGCATAAACGAATTACCATTTTGATTCACAACATTCTCCCTTGACCGAATAGCGAGCCCATTTACTGGAAGAACCGTGCTTCCATTACTGTTTGACTCCTCTCGCGCCCGAAAATATGCGTAAGGTCCCCATCCTGGGCAAACAGATTAGGCAGAATTCAAAACAATTGTGTTATATATATATGGAGAAAAGCAAGAAAAATATGAGCAATTCATTGTTTAGACAGCAATCCTGAAATCTGCACTTTTGAAACAGTTGATTATGTTTTGCTACTTTAGTCATCAGAACTAAAGGTCTCATGTCCGGTTTCTACGAAGATTAATCTTACCTTCATCATGATATGGAGGTGGGAAGAATTGTAGATAGCAAATGCTCGCCACAACCAGCCCTGCAAAAAGTATAAACTCCTATTTATCAGTGTTACTTTGATTGAAATATTTTGTCTTTTAACGTTATCAGATAATAATAAAACATCTTCAAAAGAGTGAGCTTGGTACTAAAACAGACCTATAATGCCACCAGCAAACACATCTTGCCAATGGTGCCAATAGTCACTCACTCGAGAAACAGCAACCAGAGCTGCGAGGAGGAGAGGAAGAAGAACAAGGCAAAGCTTTGCCACATGCCCTCTTTGATCAAATGCCTTGATTTTTCCTGACAAGTACACTGAGAGGAAACCTAATCCTGCAAAGGACCCTGTATAGCAAAATCCAGATTTTGTTTCAACTATGAATTTCACAGCATTTTCAAAGCAAAATGTTGCATTAAACTAGTGCCAAAACTTGCTTACATGAAGTATGCCCACTTGGAAAACTCTTGTGTCCCTCTTTTATTTCACTTTCTTTGCCATGACATAGCACATCTCCAAACCGTCCACCAAAATTCTGGAAAAAAGAGTAAATAAAACTTAGCATAACTCAAGAATCACAAAGTACATAACAGAGAATAGTCCGTCTCTCCTATAGACCTCGTTAATTGGTCAATGGTAGCTAATGGTTAGCTACGTACCATCATCTAACCCTAAAAGGTATCTCTTGTAGACCTCATTGGTGGATCGATGTAGCTAACGGTTAGTTACCATCAACTAATATTAGAAAAACAAAAATCTAGATTGAACTTTCTGAATTGAAGACTCTGAAATTTGGTATTTTATTGTTAGCTATCATAGGTAACCGAGGTCCTAGGAAAAATAATGCTTATGTGCATCCGATGCACGTACAACCATCCAATAAAAATGAGTCACGTTATCATGTATGTATGACATCCATTCTCTCATTGGATAGTTATACGTGCGTTGGATACAAGGAAGAATTGTTCCTGCAGGGAGAAAGTCTGAGGCAATTTTTTTACCTCAATTCCATCAGGAAAGCAGCGCCAAAAGAAATTGGGGCGAGGGCGGCCGGTTGCAACTTTAATTGCATCAGTAATAACCCCAGTAATCAGCACAGCATAAAGAAGGCCTGCACAAGATAAAAAATTTCATGAGTCAAAAGCAATTGACACATTTCAACAAATAAAATGACTGCAAAATTTGCTTGAAATTATCACCTAAAATGCCGTGGTGCAGATCATACACACATCTCCTACGATAATAAATTATCAGGAAAATAAGTATTGGCATCAAAACTGCATAAATCTGTCCATCAAAATCCCCAAACAAAAGAAAAATGGATGTCAACACTTTACATTATTTATGAAAATTTCTGGGAAATGCAAAAGAAAATTTAACTTACAGGCACAGCCCAAACGGGCACTGTGTTATCTTTCATCGGATATTTGAAATCCGCCATCATCTCCTTCCCCACAAACCGGTAAAATGGATGAATAAGATTCAGAATGATATCGGTAACGCCAAGAACAACCAATATGATCCAATCATGCATATGGGTTTTCGCCACTCTGGATCCATGACTTCTTATTGTATGTGAACCAAGATCAATCTCTCTCATTCCTCCTCCTCCTCCCTTCATCACAACACATCAAATTCAAGAAAATCAGACAAAGATTCTCAGTTTGAAAATAGATTATCACTAAAATATGACTATTAAAATAAGAACTAACCAGAAAGAAGCTTCGAAAATTTGGTAACCAAGCCATGGATGAGAATTGAAAGCCAGCCGTTCACAGCAACAACCGTCCAAAATTCTCTGAAAAAAAAATAATAATAAAAAAAAAAATAAACCCAAAAATAAAAAGTGGATAAATAGGATGTAACGTTGAAACAAGAAACAAAAAAAGGATAATCTAAAATTAATTAATAAAAATAGTTTTCACGAACCACGTTACAGTTTTGAATATTAAATACGATATGAACACAGACTGATAGCAATGAAAATGGTATTTTATTATTAAAAATAAAATAATTAAAAAAAAGAAAAACGAACCACGGTTTGGTGTGAAACCGAAAAAGGGAAGCACAGGAGAAGAAGGAAAGAACATAAACGGAACTCGGAGATGACTCAGTCAGTGACTCGGTGAGTTGCATGCATGAGTAAAATATTTTATTTGTTTATTGTTTGAAACTGAGAGAAATGGCGCTGGTTATCGGGTTTTGAACTTTTGATTAGGGGGTTGAAATGGTCAAACTAATGCATTGACTGGGATGGGTGGGGGATTGGTTAATCTTCACCGTCTGATTGTTTGACTTTTGTCACGCCAAATTTGACGATTTAAAACTACCCTTCGGATATTCCAAGTTAAAAACGACGTGCCGTTTCACTTTTAGTAAAGATAGACTTGATGTTTCACTTGGGATCTTTTTCTTCTTAGTAGATTCTGTACGTTTGATTCTAAAAATTGTGAATCTAAGTGATGATCAAAGGGTTAATATTGAAGAGAGAATTACAGCTTGAAAGAGCAAGTCAGTTGCAAAGAAATTTCTAAGATTATATTACTACATGTCGGATGATCCATTTTGTTTTGTCGTTTTTCGTTTTCTATTTTTTTTTTTTTTATGCGTATAATATACGATCTTAATAAACTATTTATCGTACATACTCCAGGTATTATTATTTAAAATATACACTTTGTATTTATTTACATGTTGGGCTGTAATACGTTAATTAATAAGAATATTGTAATACATAATCTGTTTATAAAATTCAGTAGTTTAGAATCGGATGCCTTCAAATTTTAGTATTTTTGTAATACGTTAAAATAAATAAAACAAAACTTTTAATATAAATTTTACTGAATTCATAGCTTGTTAGTAGCTGATCTGAAACACACTTATCCATAATTTTTATTTATTTAAATGTATATTTAACTGATACTTTTGAATGTATTATAATTCTAAGTTTGAGCTAATACGATAATTACTAGATTTTAGCTTAAAGATTTCGAAAAATAAATTAAGATATATGTAAATTTCTTATTTTTGAAAAAAAGAAAAAACGGTGGCGTGTGATAATTGTTTAAGCGGAAACATCGTTATTGAACAGGCGGACCATCGGTGGACCAGAAGCGGACCACGCGTAATTTAGACCTGCTACCTTTGCTTGCTGGAACCGCACAAAGCCTTATTATTAATTATCAATTTTGTGGAGAAAAACAGGGAAAATTCCAACAAAACTAAAAGCCAACCCTCATATGCTGACAATTACATCAATTTGATAATTGATTTGGTGAACACATTCACAGAATCATTTTCCCTCTTCCTTTGCGTGTTAGATTTTCATTTCTAAATTCTAATTATGCACATCCAAGACAACCCCACATGTTAATTTGCCATTAAGGTTAAACAAACAAAGTTTAATTCAGTATCTTTTAAGTACACAAATCGAGTCTAGATGAAGTGGAGATTGAATTGAATCATTAAGAAAGTGTTAATTATAATCATAAATTAATGTATTTATTAATTTTTTATTTACCCATTTTGTTGGGATTTTACTGTCATTCGAATTCCACTTAAAAGGTTAGTAATTGAAAGCAAAAAGTGAAAAAAATAGGATTGAAATGAAAACTATTTGCATCAAAGTGGAACTGTTGCATTTGATCATTAAGAATTGAAAGTGGAGCAAGTAATTTTCAGCATTAATGGTGGTGGGGTAAGTTAATTTAGTTGATACAAATCGAAGAGTTAGTACAAGAAACAGTTTAATTTATAATTGGATTCCTTAAGTTGTGTTTATGATGTTCTATTTCTTGTTCCTTAGCTTTCAGTAGAGCAGATTGGTAGGCCCTTAACAAATCAGTTCATTCGGTTCCGTTTTGAGTCATATGGGACCATTTCAGTTTGTTTACCAAATATTAACCAAAAAAATAGGCACCCAACAAACCCTAATCAGAAATGGTTGGTATGCCTTGACACATGGAAAGCTCTCATCCGACCTTAACTTAAAATGAGATAAGGTTGGTATAAAATATCTCTGAAACGGTATAGGCTTGCTTGACAGTTAGTACATTTTATCTTTTAAGCACTCATTGAGCTGACATCAGCATGACTTTTTAGGCATAACAAAACACTCCAGGCTTCTTCACATGGGGGCTCTTTCAGATTTGTCACTGTCACACTTTAACTAAGAAGGGCTTAATGAAAATCTCTTTTCTCTAGCATCACTTGTCTTGTAGAGTCTCTATTCAGGAAAGAAGAATCTATTCAATATTTAGCTATTAACATATTATGTCCATAGCAATATCTTTTCATATATAGATATGATTTTTATATATTCGTAGAAAATAATTTAATATTTAGCTACCAATTTACTATATATGTGACAAATAATCTTTTTATTTAGCTACGAATTCAGTGGTTACGTAACTAAAATGTCTATATATTTGCCACGAGTATTATTTTTGTAGCAGGAATTTTCAAGGTTTTAGTTATAAATTTATATTTATGTAGCTAAAATGCAAACATAGCTATACAATCTATTTGTCATGGCTACAAAGGCAAAGCTTTTGCTACAAATTTATTATTATTATAGCAAAAACAATTAAGTTTTTAGTTACATATTAATCTTATCCACAGCAAAAAATATAAACTGTTAGCTACGTAAGTAAAAAGTTACATGGCTAACTTTTAGCTGCGCCACTTCTAGCTACGATAAGCTACAAAACATTGTATTTGTAGCTAAACCAATTAGCTATACAAATTCATACTTTTAGCTACAATGAACACTATAGCTAGAAATGCGTAATGTTCGACGTATTTCATCAATCATTGACCATCAACAACGACCATATCTTTGGCCGTCATTGACGACCAAACGTGGCCAGTTCCATGATGGATCTGACTGGAAAAGGTCATATCAGTGTACGACCAGTCATATCCAATTGGTCATGAGCCGATACGGCGACTCCGACCACCCTTCAACGGTGATGGTCGATTGCCCGTATTTAATGGATGGGTGGGGGTGTTTTTGCTAATTTTTAATGTTTTATTACAGGGGTATTTAGTAAATTAACAAACCTAGAGGAGTTTTTTTTTTTTAAATCATATCTCGTAATAACCATCCAATTTTATTTTTTTTTTAATATTATTATAAAAAATATCATACTAATAAACCAAATGCACACTACAACAAAAATGGCCTACGGTAACATGCAAAAAGTGTTACCGTAGGTAATTCGTAGCATTTATGAGGATGCTATGACAGCCCATGTTACTAAAAAGCAGACATTCGTAACACTTTTTGCATGTTACTAATCATTTCAGTAACTATCATAAAATGCTNAGAAACGTCCTTCAGCTACTACTTCAGTAGACCCACTCCAATCAAGCAACTTGCATTTAGTTTTGTGGGGGATTGTTTTCACAATCTGCAACACCAAATGGATACAATAAAACAATTTTCATTCTCAAATGAAATGACTAAGGGAAAACGTATACATTTATTGACATATAAACATCTTAATATAAAAATAATCTAACCGATACATCTTCGGATTCTTCAATTGTTTGTCTTTGACCCTGTAAAGTTCATGTGAGAATATAAGAAAAAATACAAAGTATAATTATGAAATTAAAGAAAAAGGTTTTAGTGATACTAGCTTGATGTTGATTCAAAGCTAGGTTGAGCAAGTCTTTCATATGGTTCATTTCCATTTTCATCTCCGCTTGTTGTTGTGCCATTTGAGCTATAAGACTGTCCCTTTGAGCTATTATGGACAATTGTGTAAAAGTTACACCCCTTCCAAGTCCCCTCACATGTCCACCTTTATCAAGACCTAATACCTTTGTTATAACATCTTCTCTCAAGTTTGTAGGAGTTGGCAAACTTGAATCATTACCCATTTGTTGTAACTTTTCCTATAAATACAGATAACACAACATCAAGATTTTTCTACTTATATAATACCATATAGATAACAAAGTACTTACAATTGCTTCGGCAGTCTTGGTGTTGATTGGCTCACCATTCTTTTTCTTATGAGCTTCAATCCATACCTCAACTTTGGACACAACCTGCTTCCCAGTTTTCCTTTTCTATCAAAAAATTGAAAATAATCATAAATGTTTATATTATTTTTCAATTTTAAACTACAATCACATAACAAAGAATGAGACATTACTATATCCTTAGTCATGCGAGCATAATCCCTTCGACCACCTGTGTAGGAAGTTTGTTTGTTCCTCCTATTTTTCATTTCTTCACTTTTACCCTAAAATGACCATATGCAACTACATCAACAATAAGCATATGCATATATAATATAATGATCATATGTGTGCAATGGTATAATTACCTTAAACCTTGGCCCTAATTTTTCTTCCACAAAATTTTTCCATTCACTAATACTCTTGATGTTATCAGGTTTTAGGGCCATTCTTTCATCTTCATTTTTAGCCATCTTAATGTTACTCACCAGCCTAGACTTTGAAGTTCTCCAAAGAGCACCCATCTCCTTCAACACATAGTGTTTCTGTCATTCCTGATCCAACTTATATCTTGCCTGAGAGATACAAATAAATTGTTAAAACGAGCACCAAATATATATATATAAACATGGAGATTCATACATAACCTGAACACATTTCCATAATTTCTCTCTCATGTCAGAAGGAAGCTTTCTCTAATCAGGAATTGTAAAAGGTACAATTTCTCTCCCAAGAGGTCCCAAGAATGAAGATAGCTTAACAAATTCTTCATCAATAGGCTGACCTTTGTCATTGAACTTGATTTCAATCCGATTATCACCATTCAAAGCAATGGTCTTCATTTTAGTTGGACCTCTTTTTTTCTTAGGCACAGTAGTGGAATCCATAAGTACTTATCTTTGCCTCAATACCTGACAGTACGAAGAAACAGTTTAATTTATAATGGATTCCTTAAGTTGTGTTTATGATGTTCTATTTCTTGTTCCTTAGCTTTCAGTAAGCAGATTGGTAGGCCCTTAACAAATCAGTTCATTCGGTTCCGTTTGAGTCATATGGGACCATTTCAGTTGTTTACCAAATATTAACCAAAAAAATAGGCACCCAACAACCCTAATCAGAAATGGTTGGTATGCCTTACACATGGAAAGCTCTCATCCGACCTTAACTTAAAATGAGATAAGGTTGGTATAAAATACTCTCTGAAACGGTATAGGCGTGCTTGACAGTTAGTACATTTTATCTTTAAGCACTCATTGAGCGACATCAGCATGACTTTTTAGGCATAACAAAACACTCCAGGCTTCTTCACATGGGGGCTCTTTCAGATTTGTCACTGTCACACTTAACTAAGAAGGGCTAATGAAAATCTCTTCTCTAGCATCACTTGTCTTTAGAGTCTTCTCATTCAGGAAGAAGAATCTATTCAATATTTAGCTATTAACATATTATGTCCATAGCAATATCTTTTCATATATATATGATTTTTATATATTCGTAGAAATAATTTAATATTTAGCTACCATTTACTATATATGTGACAAATAATCTTTTATTTAGCTACGAATTCAGTGGTTACGTAACTAAAATGTCTATATATTTGATTGCACGAGAGTATTTTTGTTAGCAGGAATTTTCAAGTTTTAGTTTAAAATTTAATTTATTGTAGTACAAAATGCAAACTAGCTATACAATCTATTTGTCATGGCACAAACGGCAAAGCTTTTCTACAAATTTATTATTATTATAGCAAAAACAATTAAGTTTTTAGTTACATATAATCTTATCCACAGCAAAAAATTAAACTTTTAGCTACGTAAGTAAAAAGTTACATGGCTAACTTTAGCTGCGCCACTTCTAGCTACGATAAGCTACAAAACATGATTTGTAGCTAAACCAATTAGCTATACAAATTCATACTTTAGCTACAATGAACACTATAGCTAGAAATGCGTAATGTTCGACGTATTTCATCAATCATTGACCATCAACAACGACCATATCTTTGGCCGTCATTGACGACCAAACGTGGCCAGTTCCATGATGGATCTGACTGGAAAAGTCATATCAGTGTACGACCAGTCATATCCAATGGTCATGAGCCGATACGGCGACTCCGACCACCCTTCAACGGTGATGTCGATTGCCCGTATTTAATGGATGGGTGGGGGTGTTTTGCTAATTTTTAATGGTTTTATTACAGGGGTATTTAGTAAATAACAAACCTAGAGGAGTTTTTTTTTTTAAACTCATATCTCGTAATAACCATCCAATTTTATTTTTTTTTTAATATATTATAAAAAATATCATACTAATAAACCAAATGCACACTACAACAAAAATGGCCTACGGAACATGCAAAAAGTGTTACCGTAGGTAATTGCGTGCATTATTGAGGATGCTATGACAGCCCATGTTACTAAAAGCAGACATCTGTAACATTTTTGCTGTTATATCATTTCAGTACTATCATAAAATGCTGTTGTAGTATATTGTAGCACTTTATTCATAGTTACGATGATTTTGGTAACACTGCATAAATGTTATAAATAATTTTCTGTACATTCTTAACCTGTTACAGTTTAGTTTTCTGTAACATTCTTAAACTGTTACAGTTTAGTTTTCTGTAACATTCTCAAAATGTTTAATAAGTTTTCTGTAACATTCTTAACTGTTACAGTTTGGTTTTCTGTAACATTCTCAAATGCTATAAATAATTTTCTGGTAACTTTCTTAACATTTTACATTTATTTTCTGTAACATTCTCAAAATGCATAAAAATAGTTTTCTTAACTTTTCTTAATCCTGTTACAGTTTAGTTTTCTGTAACATCTCAAATTGTTATAAATAAGGTTTTTGTAACATTCTTAACCAGTTCTGTTTAGTTTTCTGTAACATTGTTAAAATGCTACAGAAGAGTTTTTAATAACATGTTAAAGTGCTACCAAAGATCATTCATTGCATTTAGTAAATGTTACAAAATTATTTCCATAACATTTTGAAAGTGTTATCAATGTGTTGTTATAACATATATAAAATTGTTTAGTTGTTATTTAAATAATACAAATTATAAACACGATACACTAATTTTCCAAAGAACATTTCATTGATGGTGAACCTTATATACAAAAAGTTTACATATATGCCTAATAAATAGGCCCCACAAATCCTTTACATCCATAAAATCTAATATGCTCATATATCATATCATATTTTGTAAACTAAAACCTTTCTATACAAAAAGTTTTATATATGCCTAACAAATATGCACCTATCATTTTATACATTATATATACCTAGATGATGGAATTAACTATGAGCAATGTGATACCTTCCAATCATTCACAAAATTCTAACAGCAAAAACCATCATGCAGACCATCTTCCATTCCAATTGTGCTTTACCAAAAGTACTCTTGCATTTTCACAACCTACAAAACCATAATACAAAAAAATCTTCAAATCCCATGTATATTCTCAAAGATGGACAACACATATATATTGTAAATTCAAGAACATATCAAGACAAAGCATCCCAATAATTTTGCAAAACAAAGAGGAAAAGAACTGCTTAATCTCCAACTCACAAGCATACTATGATAACAGACATACTATGATAACAGTTCCAGAAAAAACTAAAGCCTTGTTAATGAAATATTGTCAACATAGGCACAAAAAATGGTCATGAGAAATACATATTTTACAGTAATAAACAAGAAACAAACCTAAAGCCTCGTTAATGATATTTGTCATCATTGGCACAAATAATGGTACAAATTCAAAGTTAATCACGTTTCTCCACCAGCAAAGTCTCATTTATCAAACCCCAGGTCACGGCTTATTAAATTTTTGTTCTAAAGAATAAGTTATCACAAAATCATTCCTAGCCAATGAAAGCGTATAAAGCAAAAAGCTTTTCCATCTTTGGAAACCGTGGTTACTTAACTACATAGTGCAAGACGACCAAAGTTAGAACCATACAAGGAAACATAAGGATTATTGTGGCAGAGAAAATTGCAGACTGCAGTATGCAAAATTGCATACTGCAGTTTTGCATACTGCCTTTTAATGAAGTATTGTTAACATAGGCAGAAAAAATGGTCATGAGAAATCATATTTTACTGTAAATAACAAGAAACAAACCTAAAGCCTCTTAATGATATACTGTCATCATTGGCACAAACAATGGTACAAATTACAAAGTTAATCACGTTTCTCCACCAGAAAGTCCATTTATCAAACCCCAGGTTCACAAGCTCATCAAATTTTAGTTCTAAAGAACAATTTATCACAAAATAATTCCTAGCCAATGAAAGAGTATAAAGCAAAAAGCTTTTCCATCTTTGGAAACTGTGTTACTCACACTACATAGTGCAAGACGACCAAAGTTAGAACCATCAAGGAAACATAAGGATTATTGTGGCAAGAAAATTGCAGACAACAGTATGCAATTTTCAGAACTGCAGTTTGCAATTTTGCATATTGCAGTATGTAAAATACTTACTACAAGTTGCAAACTGCATATGTAAAATTACAGACTGCAGTTTGCAAACTGTAGTCTAACCTTGCCCAGAATTTCCTGCATGAGAGAGTAATGACTGTAGTCTAAACTGGTCATACCTCACCAGCAGCTACACTAATGACATGAAGAGTATAACCTTGCCACGATGTTCCTGCATCCAATAATTTAAAAGAGCAACTAAGTTTCTAAGTTTACCTCAACCTCAATAGGAAATAATGGTCCAAACCGTATTTGGACCATACAGCATATAACAAAATACACATTTTAGATGGGCAAAGTAATGATATCAATACTATAATGTAGAGTAAAAGAAAAAAACACAAAACAAAATATTCTCGGAAGTGCAACAATAAGTATTTGATCACACGGTTAGTCAAACATTAATAGAGGGAATTTGAATTATTTTTTCCCAGTTTTTGAAGAAAAAGAAAAAGAAGTCTCACTTGCAACATAAACCAACTTCACTAGTTACTAGACTCAAAACAAAAACGTATTAGGCACCTAAAATGGAAATAGGTTATCTAAAATGTTTTCGAAAAGGTAGGACAACTTTGACAGAAGGCCAAGCAACTGTACTCCCAACAGCATCTTCAACAAAAACCATTTCGGATGCAGACCTCCATAAAAACGCATTAGGGACCTTGGCTATATCAATCCAAACTCTCATAGCATTAGGTCCAATAGGAACATGATGAACAAGTGCTTTGGATCAATCTGAATGGAGAAACTTAATTTGACGATTTAAAACTACCCTTCGGATATTCCAAGTTAAAAACGACGTGCCGTTTCACTTTTAGTAAAGATAGACTTGATGTTTCACTTGGGATCTTTTTCTTCTTAGTAGATTCTGTACGTTTGATTCTAAAAATTGTGAATCTAAGTGATGATCAAAGGGTTAATATTGAAGAGAGAATTACAGCTTGAAAGAGCAAGTCAGTTGCAAAGAAATTTCTAAGATTATATTACTACATGTCGGATGATCCATTTTGTTTTGTCGTTTTTCGTTTTCTATTTTTTTTTTTTTTATGCGTATAATATACGATCTTAATAAACTATTTATCGTACATACTCCAGGTATTATTATTTAAAATATACACTTTGTATTTATTTACATGTTGGGCTGTAATACGTTAATTAATAAGAATATTGTAATACATAATCTGTTTATAAAATTCAGTAGTTTAGAATCGGATGCCTTCAAATTTTAGTATTTTTGTAATACGTTAAAATAAATAAAACAAAACTTTTAATATAAATTTTACTGAATTCATAGCTTGTTAGTAGCTGATCTGAAACACACTTATCCATAATTTTTATTTATTTAAATGTATATTTAACTGATACTTTTGAATGTATTATAATTCTAAGTTTGAGCTAATACGATAATTACTAGATTTTAGCTTAAAGATTTCGAAAAATAAATTAAGATATATGTAAATTTCTTATTTTTGAAAAAAAGAAAAAACGGTGGCGTGTGATAATTGTTTAAGCGGAAACATCGTTATTGAACAGGCGGACCATCGGTGGACCAGAAGCGGACCACGCGTAATTTAGACCTGCTACCTTTGCTTGCTGGAACCGCACAAAGCCTTATTATTAATTATCAATTTTGTGGAGAAAAACAGGGAAAATTCCAACAAAACTAAAAGCCAACCCTCATATGCTGACAATTACATCAATTTGATAATTGATTTGGTGAACACATTCACAGAATCATTTTCCCTCTTCCTTTGCGTGTTAGATTTTCATTTCTAAATTCTAATTATGCACATCCAAGACAACCCCACATGTTAATTTGCCATTAAGGTTAAACAAACAAAGTTTAATTTAGTATCTTTTAAGTACACAAATCGAGTCTAGATGAAGTGGAGATTGAATTGAATCATTAAGAAAGTGTTAATTATAATCATAAATTAATGTATTTATTAATTTTTTATTTACCCATTTTGTTGGGATTTTACTGTCATTCGAATTCCACTTAAAAGGTTAGTAATTGAAAGCAAAAAGTGAAAAAAATAGGATTGAAATGAAAACTATTTGCATCAAAGTGGAACTGTTGCATTTGATCATTAAGAATTGAAAGTGGAGCAAGTAATTTTCAGCATTAATGGTGGTGGGGTAAGTTAATTTAGTTGATACAATAGAAGGTTAGTACAAGAAAACAGTTTAATTTTATAATTGGATTCGTAGTGATGTTTATGATGTCTAGTTCTTGTTCATTAGCTTTCAGTAGAGGCAGATTGTTAGGCCTTAACAAATCAGTTCATTCGGTTCAGTTTTGAGTCATATGGGCATTTCAGTTTGTTCCAAATATTAACCAAAAAAATAGGCACCCAACAAACCCAATCAGAAAGGAGTTGGTATGCCTTTGACAAATGAAGCTCTCCCCATACGACCTTAAATTCAAAGGAGATAGGTTGGTATAAAATATCTCTGAAAAACGGTTAGGATGGCTTGACAGTTAGTACGTTATTCTTTTAAGCTCCTTGAGCGGACATCAGCCTGGACTTTTAGCCATAACAAAACATCCAGGCTTCTTCACATGGTGGGCTCTTTCAGATTGTACTTGTAACAATTTTAAATAAGAAGGGCTTAATGGAAAATCTAGTTTCTCTAGCATCAATTGTCTTGTAGAGTTCTCATTCAGGAACGAAGAATCTATTCAATATTTAGCTATTAAACCGATTATGTCCATGCAATATCTTTCATATATAGATAGGATTTTTAATATAATTCGTAGAAAATCATTAATATTTAGCTTACCATTTACTATATAGTGACAAATAATCTTTTTTAGCTCGAATTCAGTGGTTACCGTAACTAAAATGTCTAATATTTGCCAAGAGTATTATTTTTGTAGCCGGAATTTTCAAGGTTTTAGTTTAAATTTATATTTATGTAAGCTAAATGCAAACATAGCTACTACATCTATTGTCATGGCTACCAAGGCAAAGCTTTTGCTAACATTTTTATTATTATAGCAAAAACAATGAAGTTTTTATACATATTAATCTTATCCACAGCAAAAAATAAACACTGTTAGCCATAGTAATTAAAAAGTAATGGCTAATTTAGCTGCGGCCACTTCTACTACAGAACCTACAAACATTATTGATATTGGTACTAAACCAATTAGCTATACCAAATTCATACTTGTAGCTACATGAACATCCATAGCTAGAAATGGTAATGTCGACGATTTCATCAATCATTGACCATCAACAACGACCATTCTTTGGACGTCATTGCGACCAAAACGCGCACAGTTCCATGATGGATCTGACTGGAAACAGGTCATATCAGTCGGACGCCAGATCATATCAAATTGGTCTCTGAGCCGATCGGGAACTCCGACACACCCTTCAACCGTTGATGGTCGATTGGCCCGTATTAATGGCGAGAAAAATTTTTTTGGGGTGGGTTGTTTGCTAATTTTAATGTTTTATTAACAGGGGTATTTAGTAAAGGTAACAAACCTAGAGGATTTTTTTTTTTTTTAAATCCATCTCGTAATAACATCCAATTTTATTGTTTTTTTAATATATTATAAAAAAATTATCTACTAAAATAACCAAATGCACAAGCTACCAACAAATGGCTACGGAACATGAAAAAGTGGGTTTTTACCGTAGTAATTTTTTTTTTTTTTTTTCGTAGCAATTTTATTTATTTGAGGTGCTATGACAGCCCTTTACTAAAAACAGACATTCGTACACTTTTTGCATTGTGTACTAATCTTCAGATATCATAAAATGCTGTTGTTATAGTATATTGTAGCACTATTCATAGTTGACGAATGATTTTTTGTAACAACTGCATAAAAATGTTATAAATAAGTTTTCGTAACATTCTTAACATGTACAGTTTAGTTTTCTGTAACATTCTTAAAACTGTTACAGTGTTAGTTTTCTTGTAACATTCTCAAAATGTTATAAATACAGTTTTCTGTAACATCTGTAACTGTTACAGTTGTGTTTCTGTTAACATTCTCAAAATGCTAATAAAAGTGTTTCTGTAACGTTCTTAACAGTCTTCAATTTAGTTGTTTCGTAACATTCTCAAATGTATAACATAAGTTTGTCTGTAACTTTTTAACCTGTTACAGTTTAGTTTTCGTAAATCCTCAAATTGTTATAAATAAGGTTTTTTAACATCGTACCAGTTACTGTTTAGTTTTCTTGTAACATTGTTAAAATGCTACAGAATAGTTTTTATAGAACATGTAAAGTGCTACCAACAGGTTCATTCATTGCATTTATAATGTTACAAAATTATTTTTCCATAACATTTTTGAAAGTGTTTCTCTGTGATCTGCTTATAAACATATATCAAATTGTTATAGTTGTATTTACAATATACAAAAATTAAAACAACGTAACTACTTTTCCAAGACATTTCATGATGGTGAACCGTCATATACAAAAAGTTACAATATGCCTAATACATAGGCACCCAAAATCCTTTCATCCATTAAAATCTAATATGCTTCATATATCATAATCATATTTTGTAACATATAAACCTTTATACAAAAACTTTTTATATATGCCCTACAATATGCAACCTATCATTTTACATTATAATACCTAGATGATTGGAAAATTAACTATGAGCAATAGTGACTACTTCCAATATTCAAAAATTCACACCGCAAAAAACACCATCATGCAGACCATCTTCATTCCAAATTGTGCTTACCAAAAAGTATCTGCTTTTCCACCCTACAAACCATTAATACAAAAAATCTTCAAATCCCATGTATTCCAAAGATGACAAACACATATATTTGTAAATTCAGAACGATCAAGACAAAGCTCCCAAATATTTAGGTCAAAACAAAGAGGAAAGAACTGCTTAAATCCCAACTTCACGAAGCAATACTAGATCACAGAACCTACTTATGATAAAGTTCCAACAGAAAAAACTAAGCCTTGTATATGAATATTGTCAACATAGGCCACAAAAAATGGTCATGAGAATACATATTGTACAGTAATAAACAAAAAAACAACTCTAAAGCCTCGTTAATGTATCTCTGCATCATTGGCACAAATAAGGTACATTACCAAAGGTTAATACGTTTCTCACACAGCAAAGTTCATTTATCAAACCCAGGTTCACAGGCTTATTAATTTTTGTTCAAAGAATAAGTTATTAACAAAACATTCCTAGCCAATGAAAGCGAATAAAGCAAAAGCTTTTCCATCTTTGGAAAACGTGGTACTTAACTACATAGGCAAGACCACAAAGTTTAACCATGACAAGGAACATCAGGATATATGTGGCAAGAAATTGCAGACTGCAGTATGCAAAATTGCATACTGCCATTTTTTATTGTAGTTTATACTGCCTTGTTCAATGAGTATTGTTAACTAGGCAGCAAAAATGGTCTTGAGACATACATATTTTACTGTAATAAACAGAAACAAACTAAAGCCTCGTTAATGATATACTGTCATACCATTGGCACCAAACAATGGTACAAATTCAAGTTTATCACGTTTCTCCACCAGCAACAGTCTCATTTATCAACCCCCAGTTTACAAGTCGCTCAAATTTTTAGTTCTAAAAGAACAATTTATCACAAAATAATTCCTAGCACACTGAAAGAGTAGATAAGCAAACAAGCTGTTTCCACTTGGAAATGGGTGTACTCACTACATGGTGCATAGACGACCAAGTTAGAACCATCCAAGGAACATAAGATTATTTGGCAGAAAATTGCAGGCAAACACGTATGCAATTTGCAGACTGCAGTTTTCCAATTTTGCATATGCAGTAATGTAAAATTAATTACTACAATTACTGCAAAACTGCAATATGATAAAATGTACAGACTGTCAGTTTGACAAACTGTAGTCGTAACCTTGCCAGCATTCCTGCAGGAATGAAGTACATGACCATGTAGTCAAACTGTATCTAACCTCACCAGCAGGCTACACAAGACATGAAGAGTTAACCTTGCCAGAATTCCTGCATCCAATAATTTAACAGACGCAACAAAGTTTCGAAGGTATACCTCAACCTCATATGAAATAAATGAAGTCCAAACGTATGTGGACCATACAGCAATATATAAACAAAATAACACATTTTGATGGGCAAGTAATGATAATTGCAACTATAATGTAGAGTAACAAAGAAAAAAAACACAAAAAAAACTATTCTCGGAAGTGCAACAATAAGTATTGATCACACGGTGTCAACACTTAATAAGAGGGGAATTCTGAATTAATTTTTTCCCGATTTTGGAAGAAAAAGAGAAAGAAGTCTCCATTGCAACATAACCCAACTTCACTATTTACTAGTACCTCAAACCAAAACGTATTAGGCACTTAAAATGGAAAATAGTCTATCATAAATTGTTTTCGAAAAAGGTAGGGAAATTTGACAGGAAGGCCAAGCAAACTGTACTCCCAACACATCTAACGAAAAAACCATTCGGATGCAGACCTCCATGAAAAACGACAATTAGGCGACCTTGGCTTATATCAATCCAAACTCTCATGCATTAGGTTCAATGGAACATGATGAAACAAGTGTTTTGATCAATCTGATGTAGAAACGTCCTTCAGCTACTACTTCAGTAGACCCACTACCAATCAGAGCAAATTGCATTTAGTTTGTGGGGGATTGTTATCACATTCTGCAAGCACAAAATGTAACAAAAACATTTCATTCTCATAATGAAAGACTCTAAGAAACGTTACTTTATTATGACACATAAACTCTTATATAAAATAATTTCTAAACCGATACTCTTCGGATTCTTCAATTGTTTGTCTTTGACCTGTAAGTCATGTGACGAATATAAATGAAAAAATACAAAGTATAATTAGAAAATTAAAGAAAAGGTTTTAGTGAGACTGCTTGATGTTGATTCAAGTAGGTTGAGCAGTCTTTATATGGTTTCATTTCATTTCATCTCCGATTGTTGTTGTGTCCATTTGAGCTATAAGACTGTCCCTTTGAGCTATATGGACAATTGTAAAAGTTACACCCCCTTCCAAGCTCCCCTCACATGTCCACCTTTAGCAAGACCTGAAACTCTTGGTTATAACATCTTCTCTCAAAGTTTGTCAGGAGTGGCAAACTTGAATCATTACCCATTTGTAATGTAACTTTTCCTAAATACAGATAACCAACACAGAGTTTTTACTATATAATACCATATACGAGAACAAAGGTACTACAAGGCTTCGGCAGTACTTGGTGTGATTGGCTCACATTCTTTTTCGTTGAGCTTCAATCCATACCTAACTGACCAACCTGTCTTGCCCAGTTTCCTTTTCTATCAAAAATGAAATAATCATAAAACTGTTTATATATTATTTTCAATTTTTAATACAATCACATAACAAAGCAATGGGACATTACTATATACTTAGTCATGCACGCATAATCCTGCGACCACCTGTGTAGGAAGTTTGTTTGTTCCCTCATATTTTTCATTTCTTCATTGTTACCCTAAAAAGACCATATGCAACTACATCAACAATAGATATATACTATATATAAGATACTATGTGTGCAATGTATAATTGACCGTAAACTTGGCACTATTTTCTTCCAACAAAATTTTTCCATTCATAATACTCTTGATGTTATACGGTTTTGTCAGGGCCCTTCTTTTCTTCTTCATTTTTAGCCATCTTAATGGTTAATCACCAGCAGCTTTGAAGTTCCTCCAAAGGCACCCATCTACTTCAAACACCTGTGTTTCGTCATGCCTGATCCAACTTAATCTTGCCCGAGAGATACATAAATGTTAAAACGAGTCACCAAATATATATATATACACATGGAGATTCATACTAACTGAACACATTTCCATAATTTCTCTCTATGTCAGATAGGAAGCTTTCTCTAATCAGAATTTGTAAAGGTACAATTTCTCTCCCAAAGGTCCAAGTAATGAAGATATCTTAAACAAATTCTTCATTAACATAGGCTTTGACCTTTGTCATTGAACTGATTTAAATCCGATTTCACCATGCAAGCAATGGTCTTCATTTTATTGGACGTCTTTTTTCTTTAGGCCACATAGTGGAATCCATAAGTACTATCTTTGCCTCAATACTGAAACAAAAAAGTTAATATTTAAGAATGTAAAATCACATTTAAATTACAATAATTATAAAAAATTTGAATAAATGCAAAAAGGCCCCATTACCTATAAACACGGCGCAACTACAATACCATATACAACTATGAAATGAATAGATAACTAGCTTCAATCCACAAAATAAAAAGTAATATAACAGTTGTACATAAAAAATGTGTAGTTTCCGTTAACTTAAATTTAACAAAGTACATAAATCACACATACCTTATGAATCCTCTCTCACGTACCTAACTCCTCACTATCATCATACATGTCATCTTGTGTGTTGTAACATATTCCGGGTCTACTAGTCAAATCCTCATCCTCCTTATACATTTGCAACTCTCAGTGGAACCTCTACGGTGGTGCCTTCAACACACGTACCAAATAGGTGATCACATTCTCTAGAGTTAAAACCCTTGTTTCACTTGAGGATGCTATGGATAAATGGGCTCCCTTACATACTGATTCTGACTTTGGTGCAAAATTGACAAGTGGTAAAACCATTTCAAATAACTCCATGTCCAGCATCACACATGACACTGAATATTGGAAGTGAAATGATAGTAATCCATAAGTCATTTCTTTATCACCCCATGTATGCAATAATCAACACTTGTGAAGTCATCTTTTGCACTGCTCGACATATGTGTTGTTGCCTCAATTGAACACCCTATTTGGTTGATTTGGCAAACATCTTTTGTGAAACTTGCCTTTATAACGTAACCATATATAACTAGGCATGATTCATTGGACCATTTGCAAGCCACTTTAGTGTTTCTCCATCCTCAAACTTATGGAGGGTAGGAACGAAACCTATACAAACATTTTAAAGAGGTGTATAGTTATGTAGATGGACTTACAAGTACTAGCATCATTCCAAAGTATAATACCTTTTCTTTCACATGTTGCAAAATTATTGTATTGGTTTTTTGAGTAAGTTGTGATTTCTCTCAAGCATTCTTGTGGATTGCTTAACTACTTCCAAATGACATCCTAACATGAAACCAAGTAGGCAAAAGTCATACACCATGTCAATAGTTATCTAAGGAAATTCAGAGATAATAACTTCACTGTAGAAATGTTTTTCGGATCCACTTTGTGTTAAAATACACATACATGTTGCTCGCTCTAAAAAAAAAAAAAAAAAAAAAAAAAAAATCTTCATCACTTAAATGACATTGACTTTCCTCCAAGAGTGATGACCTTCAATAATCTTGGAAAAGAAATCTTGATTACAGCCATTTTGATCATTTCCCAAAATCATGATTAAAATACCCCGACTAGAAAGTAACAGTGTCATCAACAAGATAAACGTCTGCAATAAACTCTCAGGTCGTGCCGATTTTTAACATCATCCTTTGAGAATCTCATGTACCTAAATAAAAATATTCACATTAAATAATGTCTTTTAAATAACAAATTCAAACAGAGTGGTTTAATGATGATCACCTTCAAACGAACATCCATCGAACGTGAATGTGGTCCAGCCCTATCGCTTCTCTTCCTAAATGAATTGAAAGTGGTTTCATGATATCAAGAATGACTGGGGGAAAGGAATCGCTCGAACTACATTGGTTTCAATACTACTCTTCTAGTGCCAACCACAACTCTTGTCTATTTAAATACTTGGCTTAATTTATTAAAAATGCACCATAAACGCCATAATTTCCATTCTTGGTCCCATTGGGTAACACCCCCCTAATGCTACCGCCAATATGGTTTTATACATGACAATGCATGGATTAAGATTGTTCTCTTGATTCTTCATTGATAAACAATTCCCCAATTTGTTGAGCATACCGTCAGATCTTTAGATAAATAATCTCTTTACAAAATTTTTCTTGATCTCTGTTTTGAGGTAGACGTAGGTGGAGCTGGTGGCAGTATGTTCTCCCTCATGATCTTTTGATGCCACTCTACGAATTCCCATATGCTTACTAAGTCTTTCGAGCAGTTTGAATTCGCTTTGTTTTTCCATGATGTTCCATAATGTGCAAGGATACTCTCACAAATGTTCTTTTCATGTGCAACAATCCCAAATATGGCTAATGTGCATCCTAAAAAATAAAATTTGCCTAAAGGTTATACAGACAACAATCCATATAAAATTGTGGATAACAACATAAATAAAACTTCTACAAACAATAAATGTACCTTCCAATATGGCACTCGAAAAGCGTTAGGCATATTTTTTCCATAATGGAGTAGTTTCGCAAGCTCTCTTCCTTTTCTATTAGAACTCTTTCCCAATCATTCTCAAATCCTGAGAGCAGACAAAATTTGCCACCATTCATGACTAGGCTTCTTTCCCTTTTCTTCTTCAGCAACCAGCCTTTTTTTTTTTCTAAATGGATGAGTAGTGATAAAAAATCTCCATGACAATAAATAATTTCTACTAAACTTTAACCGAGTAGTATTGTCTTGTTACCGCAAACGGACTGCTACTTTTCCCTTTGTGGACATCCAGAAGATTCCATGAGGCGTGAAAAAGGCATTATGGTCCACATCAAAATAACCCTGTAAAATTAAAACAAGAAGTAGTGTACGAATCATAAACTTTGACACCTTATTCCACCAATCTTGTAGATCTTCTATCAGAGTCTGTAAAAACCTCAATGTCCTACCGTGATTCGGTTAGTGTCCTGGATTAATAAACGTCACATGAATATTTTCTTTCTTCATGCCATAACCAGGGCAGCAATGTGTATGAACAAGCATTACGGGCACAACTAAAGTGGTACTCATGTTTGAAAAAAAGGATAAGCGCTCACAGCCAAGCCAAGTCCCAAGATTTCTAGGATCTTCTGCAAAAGCAGGCCCATTTATAGTAATCATCAGTCCATGTTACAGAATCCATGGGGTGACGCATCTTGCCATACTTCACTTTTGTGTTTGAAATGCCACCTGTACATCTTCCGCTTTGGGTGAACTTACAACATCACTTCTAACCTTGGTATTATAGGAAAAGTTCTCACAACTTTAGCTGGGACACCTTCCAATTTTCTTGTTCTTCTCTACCTTCATCTCGAGAGCACACTTTGTGACAACTTTGTCAAGTTTTTTATTCTCTTTCTAACAAGACAACAATCATTCGCACAAGCATGAATTTTGTATACCCAACATCAAACTCCTTATAAATTTTTTCTCACAAGTAGCCTATTTGAGAATCCACTTTGTCTGGTAACATGTCCCAAGCATCTCTAAAAGGCCATCAAAAAACTATTGTCATCAACAATTCTAACTTGTGTTTATATACAGCTGCAATGGAGTACATTTTTTTGTATAACTGCACAACCAGGATATAAAGATAGTTTCATCATCTTCCCATGATTGCGTGAAATCATGTCTCTTCTCTTTTCTTCTAAGTTGTGCAGATGATGTTTTTTGGGCTCTCATATAGCATAGTCAATTAAGTTAAAAGCATCTGAAATTTTTTACTTGATAAACAGTTTCTGTAAAAAAAAAAAAAATAACAAAAATAAAAAAAAAAAATAAAAATTTTAAAAAAAATTTTTTTTAAATAAAAAATTAAAAAAAAAAAAAAACAAATTTTAAAAAATTAAAAAAAAATACAAAAAATTAAATTTTTTAAAAAAAAAAAATTAAAAAAAAAAAAATATAAATAAACCGAAACAAATTATTAACAAGAATTAAAAGAAAAAAATTTAAAATTTTTAAGAAAAATAATAAATAATTAAAAATGAAAAAAAAAAAAAAAATAAAATAAAAAAAAATCAAAATATAATAACAATAAAAAAAGGAAATATTTTAATTATTAAAATAAAAATAATAAAATTAAATAAAAAAAAATTTAAAAGATTAAAATAAATTACAAAAATTTAATAATATTAAAAAAAAAAATAAAAACAAAAATTTGAAAAATTTTTTTTTTTTTTGTTTTTCAAAAAAAATCAAATTAAAATTTTTAAAAATTTAAAAACACAAAAATTAAAAAATAAATATAAAAAAACTAAAAATAAAAATAAAAAATTAAAAAAAAAAAAAAAATATTAAAATAAAAATTTTTAATTCCTTTGACCCCCCCCCCCCCCCCCCCCCCCCCCCCGAGTCGCCAATAAAATAAAATTTTTTTTTAAAAGAAATTTTTTATAATAAAATTTATTTAAAAAATAATAAAAAAAAAACAAAAATTTTGGAGTGTAAAAAAATTTTTTTTAAAAAAATAATTAATAAAAAAAAAAAAAAAAAAATGTTATCTTCTATTCACCAGGATGGAAACCAAATTGTATATGTAGATCCCCAATGTCTCTTCTGTTAAAATCAGATGGCTCTCAAAACAATGTGTCTTATACCTGAAGTGAGCTTCAAGTTGCGGGGGACCAATCTTACAAGGGTCATAAAAATTTGCTTCAGTAAAAGCCTGCAATTTTTTTCAGACACTGTGCACAACGTCCCATGGCACCTTGAACTGTATGCATACCGTAGCCTCTATCCAAAAGCGGGCAAACAACAAAAAAAGGGAAAAAACCTAATAACAATCTAAAACCTTGTTTAAATTTAGTAAAATCATTCATTACTTCTACACTATGGAAATGTTGTTCTTTTAATCTTTGTTTTTCTACCCCCCCTATTCAGGAGATTGCAACCCATCCGTAGTTCATTCATCATCATTACTGAATCTTCACCACAATTATTAAAAAGTCAAACAAAGATGGAATACTTTCAGGTAAAACATGGGGTTCAATCAAAACCTATTATGAAAAACAAACAAAAAACAATAATGGTTGAATGTAAACCAAACCCATATATGCAAATTGTTCCAATTGAAACATAACCAATAAAGCTTAATCTTCGAATAACTTAATGGGTTGTAAGCTTATTAACTCCAACTTTCTTGGTTGTACCCTCTCAATGCTTTCCCACCAGGTTTAGCTGGATTTTTTTCTAACGTGTCCCACAAAAAGGAGTGGAAAATAACATGGGAAATTTCTAATTGGGGTGTGTGTATACACAAATCATAAACAAATCAGAGGAATTTTTTGTACTCCCAACAGTTTACTCGCACGTTAGATCTCATTTTGTTGCTTTGAATCGCAATCGACTCTCCACATCTGCAAGATCTCACGAGTTCTATGTAGTATAAAACCCTCGCCTCCAAGGAACTCGGATGCTCACAAAATAGGATACCCCATACGAATTGGGCATTAAAGAAATCGTCAATGTAGCACCAATTTGGACTTCCAAAAAATTCTAAAAGAGTGACAAATTCAACGCACTCAGCAGGCACATTACGGACTGCAAAGTCCCAATGGGACCAGTTCAACAAATGCAATGTTAGGATCACATGGAGAAAATCTACTAGTTCAGAGAGGACATGAAAACTGTTCTTTTTTTTTGTCTTTTTTTAATTAGGAGAGGGGGAATCACATATGCTAAAGGACACAAATAAAGTCAGTTGAGCAACCCAATATCAAATCAAATTATTGTTTGGGATGTTGGCATGGTACCTTGATAATAATAAAAATCCCAAAAAAGGAATGGGCAATTTGTGGTTTCATTCTTCCCTGGTAATTTTGCAACACTGCAAATAAACTGCAGTTTGCAGTTTACAAAAACAAACTGCAGCTGCCTAAAAACCGTAGATCGAAACAGGTGTTGCCAATAACTGCGGACGCTGAACATTATAGTAACGGATTATTATATTTATTTTACAAATACCTGTCAAGCTTTCCATAGATTTAGCTGAAGTTATTCGTTTACTGTCACCACAAAAGAGTGAACAATAAATGGGCAAATTTTTTTGTGACTAAGTATACCACAAAATATTGAATAATCAGAGAATTTTACTTCAGCCGGGTTACTCAGGAACCCTATCCTCATGTGGCCTTGTGAATCGGTTAAGTCGTCTCTCCACAATCTGCAAGATCTCAGTTCTTATATTGTAATAAACTCGATTACACAAGGGACACTCTGGAGGTGCTACACAAACCTAGGGGAAAAACAACAAAAACTATAGAGACTATATCGGGAATTCTGGCTTAATAAAGTAATGAAGCCCACCAATTGGGACCCCAAAACATCTAAAAAACGTGGACAATCCAGCATCAGGAGACATACGACTGCAAATTCTACAGTTAATGGGGGGACCACCAAGGACACAAATGATGCTCGCTCCACAACCGAAAACTCTCGCTAGTCTAGAGAGAGGGACATAAACCGTTTTTCCTTTCCTTTTATTCTTTTCTTATCATTAGGGAGGAGGGAGACATCAACTTAAAAAGCCATAAATACTTGTAGTAAACTCAGGAATTATTGGTATCGGTGGGATGGGTCCGTGATAATTATAAAATCACACAAAAAGGACTGGCATGTGTGTTACACACCACTTAGGATTTCCAAAAGCACAGAGAAAAAGTCTGCTTCCCAAAAGCGACTAACTGTCCAAAAACAGGAAGCGGCACGGACAAAGAGCCACCACAATGATTCAAGCACTAAGTTTAGGTTTAATGTTAAGGTAAACCCAAACTGTTCGCCAACCACAAAAAAGATAAATCACCTTTGCTTATAGGAGAACCACAATGATTCAATCTTATTCTACAAAGATCACACTAATAATTTAACCTCACTTCTTGAGCAGGCGTTTCTTTTCCCCTCGTATCTTCCAAAAAATGTAGAGACAAAAATGTATAAGAAAATGCATTCACCGGACAACCAAGCTTCGGTATTTGCTTCTGAAAGGATGTGGGACTCCATTAGGTCTCACATAGGTGCGCCTGTAATGGGGAGATTTTCTAAGTCTACACTAAAATTGAAAAAACCATTATGATTTTTTACTAGATTTTATGAATGAAGATGATAAGACGCGGGTTATTTGTTTAAACATGCAGCCAGGGTTGGATGACTTGAACTAAATGCTTAGGCCGATAGGGGGTGGGTTCATTTGGGGACAATAAACGAAAATTGTGTTGAAAAAGAAGCCTTGGGACGGCTGAAATATTGTGTCAAAGAAGCAAATGAAAAAGGGTGAAATGGAAGGAAGAGGTGGCGTGAATTGAGAGGATTAAGATGGCTGCGAATAGGAGTGCAAGATAGTGAATTAGGCAGGAAGGATGTTGGGGTTTGGGGCGCGGGTGGGGCGGGTTGATACGTTCGGTGGGGGAGTCCGGGGGGGTAAATTCCGACCCCGTCCCCTACGCCCGTAGGGGTTTTAGGGGAATTTGTTTTGGTTGAGGTTTAGTGGGAATGAGTGTCGTTTCCAATTTTTCCCGGTTAAAGTTTAGGGAAAATAATTTGTTATTATATTTGAGTTAGTAACATTTTAAGTGTTACAATATTTTAATTTAATGAAATCAAGGATGATTTTCAATACACGCCAAAGTTGACCTACTGGTCGGGACGCGCTACCCTGACCCCTACCCATTGCGACCGATCAACAGAGACTACCCGAATGGCATATGTGTGACCTTTCATTGGTGAAGTGGGGCAACTCACAACACCTGGGGAGACGAAACGACACCAAAAAGTGACGAAATTCACACCCAAAGATTAAGGTGAAGAGTCAAGACAGTGGAAATGGCTTTTCAAGACGAGGATTCGAGTCAACCAAGCTTACGGAAGGTGATCTAACCTAGGGAGTATGGAGCCCGCCCCTAGGATGTCTAGAAGTTGCCAAAAAAAAAACTAAAGAAATTAAAGTCATCAAGAAGATGAATGGTCAAAATAGGGAGAGCTGAATTGGGTCTTTGGAATCCAGGAATGTGGTTACGGAGCGGCAGCCATTGGAGGAAGGAAAATGGTAATCGAAGGTGGAAGTGGATGGTCTCCGGAAAATGGATGAAGATGGGTGGACGTTTTTTGGCTTTGCATTTAACCTTCCATCTTCCTTGTATACTATTGTAAAAAACATTTGTTTGGGGCCTACATGAATGAGATGTAACAAAGTAAACCCCAAATAGTAAATTTGACCCCCTAAACAATAAAAAATGAGACAAAATCAATCTCATTTAATATTGGCGGGAATAATATTTTTGTTTCCGGTAATAATTGGTTATGGTAACACTTTATTAAAAAAAAAATGTTACTGTATTTTGATTATTGGGTAACCATTATAAAAAAAGTTTACTATATTAGGTTTATTGTAACACTTTAAAAATGCTACTGTAGATATATTTCCATAACTTTAAGAAGAAAAGTACCATTGATAAAAAATGTGTTACAAAAAGTTAAAGTGTTACATATAAAAATTGTTATCGTAACATTTAAACAAGTGGTACTATAGATAGTCTACGATACACTTTAAGGAAAAGTGTACTATCCAGTGTTACGTAGGCATTTTTTGTTATAGTGGACCTTGTGCAAGCCATGCATATAGTCAAAAGATTTAGTTTATTTATTAATTTATTTTTTTGAAAAAATCTTTGGAAAATGGGACGATAATTTCCCATATTATTTTTAATCATAGCCATTGGATATCGGAAGAATCAAGATCAACTTGGGCTTTTCAAAGTGCTTGAGATGCAAGTGCATCTTCAAGGCACTTTTGCGCTCTGCAATGACTTGGAATACGGTATCAGACAATTAAAAGGGTTAATACTAATACATCTTCTAAAAGTTTTTTAATTACTAATTAATAAGTCTTTTTACACCAAGTGTTTACAACTAAGAGAAAAAAAAATATTTTCCCTTACAAGTTCCAACCCAATTCCACGTCCTGAAAACAATTTTCTAAGTTAAACAAACCGATAATAGTTTGAATCTATTTGGTTGTTGAGGAAAATTTGAAGGTGCAAGTTTCTGTGTTTCGCCAAGGTAATCAATTAAACTTAGCTTCTTTGGTAGTTATTAATTTATGAAGCAAATATTTTAACTCAATTTATTTGAACTGATATGTTATTTATCATGAATTTTGACAATATTATATTCAAAAACAAAAAATCATTGTAGTTTGGAACAAGATATTTTAGTTACCATGAATTTTAGAAAAATTTCATATCAAATGCAAGAGTGAGTAAACAAGAAAAAAGGTGAGAGAGGAGTATGGCAGAGTTTACAGTGAACTTTGCTATAGAAAATGGGTTCATTGTTGTCCAAGAACAAGTTGTGAGAAGTGTAAAGAAGAAGTTGAAAGCATCAAAGAGGAATTAGAGATCATCAGATCTTTTTCAGGATGCAGATCAAGGGCATAGTGAAAGAAGGAGGAAAGAAAGCAATGGAGGGTGGTCGTAAGTACTTGGCCCAAACAAGTAAGGGAAGAGGCTTATCATTGAAGACGTCATAGATGAGTACATATTTAATGAAGCGAAGCCACCAGGAACATGATGGCCAAAGTCTCAATGTTTTCTTCTTCATAAAATGTGTTGCTTCATGAAATGGAAATTAAGGTGGGTCATGGAATTTCATCTGAGATTAAAGATATCAAATCATCAACTTGTTGGATATTACAGAGAAGAGCAGAACACTATAAATTGAGGAAATAGAATCAAGGAGATGGTTCCACACGACACTCTCAAGTTGGTTCCTTTTCATCCAAGACGTAAGTGTGGGCATTGAATTACTATAGACCAATGCATGGTTTGGCGGTAAGTGGAACATCCAACGTCAGTGGTGGACTTGTGGGCAAAGGAGGTTGGTAAGAAAACTTTGCCGGGGAAATTTATAAGAATGATACAGTGAAGAAGCATTCGATTGCCAAGCTTGGATCCGGTTGGAAAAGAACACCAAAATGGATATACTAAGGAAACTATACAAGAAATTTGATCGTGTGACAGGGTTTCTCATGGAGAGATGGATAAAATGGAAGAGAATGATCTGCTCGCCGCATAGATAGACAATTAAAGGACAAGTTGGATGGTTGTGTTCGAGCGTGTGGAAAACTGATTTTTTGGGGATATATAGAGTATGCTTTATTGAGAAAACAACAAAGGTAGTAGGATTATTCTCACAAACAGAAACAGGGGCATTGTTATCGGATTTCCTTTTGTTAATGTCCATAGGCTAAACCCTTGCCTTCAGAAAGGCATTTGAACTTTTTTGTAGAAAGCTTTTGGTCCTCAGGGGTGTTGTCCCCCAATTTGAGAGAAATTGGTCTAATGACATCTTAAAAAATGTGGAGGTTCCACATTAGCAATTGGTGCAGTAGGTGGTCTTTCTCAAACACAGAACAAGGTGCTTTTGAATGGAAAAAGTTACTTGATAACTTGGGGTCCAGTTGGGAAGCAATTCCCGATCTAAAAGTTGCAACAAAGTTTTATAGAAGGTTATTATGGCTCTCCTCACCAATCTAAAATCTTGTTTGTTGTATTTTGGTTTTTTCCAGAAAGCTACTCAATCAATTGTGCAAGGATTGATCCGTCTAGGATTGATGAAGGCTTTGTCCATACTCCAAACGCCGCACCTGAACAAGTTGCTCAAGAATTCTTGATGATCTCATTAACAGAAGCTTGGTTCAAGTAGTAAAAGACGAATTTCATTGGAAGACCTAGATATTGTCGAGTCCATGATCTAATGCATGAGATTATTCTTAGAAAGACCGAATATTGGGCTTCTTCATATTGTGAACAAAGAACACTCAAATCTCTTTGGCAAAATTCGACGTATTTCAATACAAGGAAGTGTTGATAATGTTCGCTAGAGCATCAACGACTCAAAATACGTTCTGTTTCCGTTTCAATGTTGATAGGATGCGTAACTCTTTCATGACAAGACTTGTTTTGGATTTTAAGCTGATAAAGTGCTAGATTTGAAAATGGCCCTATAGAGTATCTTACGAAGGAGTGGGAAACCTGTTCCATTTGCACCTACTTAGTGTGAAAAATAAAAGTAAAAGTACTTCCAAGTCCATCGGTAAGCTTCTCAACTAGAACCTTGAATTTAAAGCATTCTCTTGTCACTGAGCTTCACAGTGAGATCAATAATCTAAAAAAATTGCGGTTGATCTACTAGTGTACCGTTTCGACAGACAGTGGTAATTACGATTGTAAAAAATACAGAGGGGTTTGGGCCTTTATTGATTTGAGAAGCTAGGTTTGTGGGAAGCAACTTTGAAGTACTCAGAGAGCTAGGAAGCTAAGGCAACTCAGAAAGCTTGGAGTTAGGCTGAAAACGGAAATGGAAAATGATTCTTTGGCTGCATTGCAAATATGGAAAAACTTGAATCTCTGATTGTACAGTCGACAAGTAGAGACGGAGTTCTGATTAGAATCTATGGTTCGCCACCTCATTGTCTTCAACGCCTTATTTAACAGGGAAATATGAAGAAGCTGCCAGACTGGATATTTAAACTAAATGTATAAATCAGAATTAGTTTGAACTTGTCAGGGTTAATCGATGATCCCATAAGAGTCCTTCAAACCCTGCCTAATTATGGACTTACGGCTATGGGGACACATGCCATGATAACAATTTCATTTCAAAAGAATTGGTTTCCACAACTGAAAATTTTGTTCCTCTTTGACTTTAAAGAAGGGAATCCATGATTATAGACAAAGGTGCAATGCCTAACCTTGAAGATCTGCGTATAGGACATGCCCCGATTGAAAGAGATTCCACATGGAATTGAACATCTAAGAAACTAAGGATTCTTGGTTTCCTCTTATGGTGAAAGAAAATTTGGTTATATGATAAAAGATGTGAAGTGGAAGAAGTTACCAACAGATACGGAAGTCCGTATCAATTTCAAAATGGAAGGAAAACTATTTTATTACACTACTAGTATCTCTCATCTGTCTTGCCTATGGATTTTGAGCGATTTATTGAAGAACTGGGAGCGAATAACGAGTCTCTCAATGTGAACAAACAAGTATCTCGTTTAAAATTATAGACTTAATGTGATCTGATTTATATCTTCTATTAACCTATAAAAAGGAAAAAATTATAATTTTTCCATGGCAATGATGTAGGGTGTGTTTGACTTTCACTAATGAAAAAAGATAATTTTGTAATTTACTTATAAAATCTAAATTATTTTTTTCATAAATACACAGTCTAATATATAATAAATGTAAACTTAAAAAATATATTAAAAGAACTCTTATAATTATTATATTAATTTTTATTAAATTACCTTAATTATTTGATTAAGTTCCAATTGCTAACTCTAGTACCAACAGTTGTGAACCGCATCGTTCAAATTTTTTTTGGCGATATTAGGTAACAATATTGCTATCAAAATAATTCAATTTTAACAACCTATCTATATCTATATTACCTTGCAATAGATGCAATGTCTAGTCGGGATCTAATGAAAGAAAGTTCAGGTGGTTGCACTTTCTAGGTTAGGATCCAAGCCAAATGTAATCATTTTTCTAATTAAAATAATTTATAGATAAATAGATCGTTTAGAAATGAACTTCTAACACATTTATATGATTTTTTGTTATCCTATAAATAATTAAGGCTTGTGTTTTTTCTATATCATTAACAGGAGATGTATCTGGATTGGAGAAGATAATGATTAAATTGTCCTTCACATGAATAAACAGGTAATTCTAAGATTTTATACACTTCTTTCTTGGAATGATGTAGTATGGTGGCGATAACTGGCATGTGTGATGGTGTATCTTGGATAATGATAGTAGAGATGGCAAGTATTAACTTGCAGTTGTTCATCAATTTCATTGTGTAATGCATAAAACATTTGATTTGATTTTTGATTCATGTTGTTGTAATGGTGTTATGGTGTTTGTGAATAATATGATTAAAATAAAATAAAAGAATAATACTAATTGCAAGGCTATAAAGGAAAAATAGTGATTCTAAAGAATGATAAAAAAAATTGAGTCACGAATTGACTATTAAGAAGATTATTAATAATAATAAAAAGAAAAGCTATTGTTTATTTTATTTTATTTTGAAAAATCTTTGGAAAATGGGCGATAATTTCCCATGATATTATTAAGTTAGCCATTGGGTTTTAGTTAAGCATAAAGCCAAATTTGGGCTTTCATAGTTAATAACTTGAAGGCATTTCAACAAAAAAATTATCTATCGAATAGATGTTGTTACCTTCTCTTCATCACAATTATTCTTCGAGTCAAAATTGTGGCCCCCACCGCCATAAATAACAGAAGCACGTTATGGCTGTCACCACCGCCGTCTTATGTCACAATTTTGGTGGTAATGAAAGTCTCTCCCACCATTATAGTACTAAAATCAAAATAATATAATGATTTATTGGGACAATTCCTTGTGGGTATTATACAAATATCAAATGAGTAAACTAACTTTTTTCTAATCAAATAATGGTATAATGACAATCTCTCACCAATAAATTTTTAAATTATATTTATTATCTAAATTTATATTTCGTTTTCGATTATGATGTCATTGTGACCCACACCACCACCATTCTCTTCCCTGATTATCACTCATCAAAACTCCTCAAACTTACTCCTGTCGACCATGTCAATCACGAGCAATCGAACGATTAGGGTTTGCGCGATCCCACGCACCATCATTCTCTTCCCGATCACCACTTGATTACCTATTTGGTGTTAAGTAATATAAGATTTCGGTAATCTTCCAAAACCAATAGTATTTACTATTGGTAATATATGAGGTAATATGATTACGTCCATTTTCTTAGGTATTTAAGATTACTTGGTAATCTTATTTTTGTTACAATTTTACCCCTTTATTAATAATTTTTTTGGACAATAATACCTTATTTTGAAATTAATTACATAAATCTGCCATACAATTGTACCCTCATTTAATTAAATTTTTAGAGATAATGCCCATAATATTATAGGGTCATCCAAGATCACTGTCGTTCTACCACCACCACCGGCCTCCAAAAGTGGCCGTTGCGTGGCTGATATGGACATAGATCTAGTGGGAAATTGCCAGATCTGGCTTCTGGCCCTTAACGAAGATAGAAATGTGCCGATTAATGACGGCCAGAACTTTGACTGTTATTGATGGTCAGTTTTGGTAATAGATTTGGTCATTTTCGACCAGATCCATGGATGGATCTGACAGGAAAATGGCCATTTCGACACACGACCAAACCAGATCTGGCCCATTAGTGTTCGTTACAGCCACTTCCATCGCCTCTGGCAATGGTGTCAGGCGGCCACAGTGGCTTAAGGTGGATAGAGTTGTGTGTTAAGTTTTAAACTTTTTTCATTGTTAGGGTGTTTGCAGATCTCAAAGTGGGGTTAAAAAAATTATCCAAAAATAATATTATATCAATATATAAAAAAAGGGCAGTAAATTACATAATATACCCGCCAATTTTATTCCTCTCAACAAACATATAATATAACATACCCACCAATTTATTTCAGACAACCAAACACATTTTCCTAAATATTCTCAGAATCTATATTTCATTAATATAACATTCTCAGTAAATAAAATTCCTGAACCAAAACAACCTTAAAAGTCTGTGGGTGGAAAAGTGTCATTAAGTCATTATTTGAGTAGGAAAAAAATCGTTAATCATTATAAATTTAATAAATAAATTATGTGAATATTTTTAGTAAAAGAGAATACTATGATTAAAAATAAAATAAAAGAATAATACTAAGGAGGCTATAAAGGAAAATAATGTGATTCTAGAGAATAATATATAATAATGAAAAAAAATACTAATTGCTATAAATTAAGTAAAACACTTTACTTGACCACCAATGACTAATAACAATGAACCCCTTTAGAAAAAAAAAAATAAAATACAAAAAAATAAAATAAAAAAATCTTTTCATATTATTAAAAATATATCAAAACAATCAATTAATTAAAAAAAAAAAAAAAAAGCATTTTCTCAATGGTCAATTCTGAAGAATCAAAATCAATATTTCCTTAGAATTATTCCACCTAAATGAAATATTAATCACGTCATGTTATCTAAAAATATTAGAGAAATAAATAAATTGAAGTGTCTAGGAATATTTCATTTGTCCTATAATGAAACTATAGGTAAAAATAAAAATCTAAGTGGTCTCCACTAGCTACCACTAGTGAAGATTTTGTAATTACTTCATTGACAAAAAAAAAAAAAAAAAGAAAAATAAATAAACAAGATGTTATTACATTAGATGAGTTGCATTCAAAGCAAAGTCTTCGCTTTACTATTGCTTATAAATAATTTTATTTAATTTTTCATAACATTACGATATCATATCTATACGTTATCGATAACTCAAAAAAGTTATCGAGACACTCTAAAAAGTCGACAACAATCTATCCGAAAAATTAACTCAAATATGAAATCATGTATGATATGGACTTTAAATATATTAAAAAAAATGTTTTGATAGAAATAAGTTAAGATGTCTCTTGGCTCAGGTTTGATTCTCTATGAGTATCTGCGATTTAAGTGGGGGGTTGTGACGTGGTCACTATGCTAGTCTTTCATGAGAATAGTTAAGATGTGGTAAACAATTTGAACACCTTGATTAAAAAAAAAAAAAAGTTGAAATGTCTCATAAATCTATTTTTAAAATATAATGCTAAAATAGTGCATGATGAAAAAACGCCAAAAAACTATTTAATATTTTTATATGAATATTAAGAAAAACAAATTCAAAATTTTGAATCGTGAGATTATTTTCAGATCAAAAATTAAACCACCTTTAATGAATTAGTCAAAAAGAGGGAAGTTAATTGAAATCACCAATGAAGCTAATTTGGAACTATTCTAGTTTACTTAAGGCCAAATTGAAGGCATCTAAAGATTTAATTCCTCTTAGGATCAAAGTTATTATATATCTATATTATATTATTATGCACATAGAAACAAAAAAATGAAGTGTTTGCGCTGACTCGACACATAGTGCCGTGTTTGCTTTCTTTTTCTCAAAAGTGCTTTTGTGCTGCAACATCAAATACCAAATACAAGTAGCAAAATTGAAGAATGAAAAAGACTTTCAGAAACCAAGAACGGTTTACTCTCTTTGCGGTCTCAGATTCGAACTGTTAATATTATGGTTATAGACCTCAGAGTTTTGGTCACGTGTAGCAGATTCCGGCCAGCGTTGAGCAAAACTCTCTTATAATATTTTAAAGTGAGAAAATTAATGTAAACCCAATATTAACAGAATAAAATTAAGGTTAAACTGAATTTAATTAAGAAAACTAGGTGAGAGGAAACAAAAGAGTTGAGCTGGCAAAAGGTTTATTTAATTAATTTTCATTAAAAGTAGTTTGACGGCATCTAGGGCCCTAAAATAGAAATAAATAACAGATATATTGTAATTCAGTTGCTCCTTCTCTCAGATTGATAGCTGTTTCCTAAGTGCTCACAATTCTCCCACATTCTTATAATTGTTTCTGAAAAACTTTACCACGCCACACTGTCTGCATGATGACGTCCATGAGTGTTCTTGTATTGCGATTGTTTACCATTACAGTCTATCGTGCCACGGGCAGAAAACTTGAATTTGTTCGGCGGACGGTTTCAAGAATGATATGCAAAAAATCATTTTCAACCATACATATCAAATGCTGCAAGTTGATATCCAATTAGTGTAATTTTAGTATAAATACTATTACATCACACTAAATATTCACTAAAAAAAATAAAATTATACTAATTTAATAAAAATTAAGTATTTATTTAATCAAATAAACATTATATTTAATATGAGAAAAATAACATCTAATATAAAATGTCATCGATATATATATATATATATATATATATATATATATATTAATATATATATATATATATATTATAATATCTTCCGGTAGATTAAAAAATATTTTATAATCTATCGGAATACTAAATTGTTATTTAGCTTATAATTGTATTTTTTTTAATTTTGTTTTTAAATTAGTGTTAATTTTATTTTGAGTTATTGTAGTTAATATTTGCATTGAATAAAGTTTTGTTTTAATTTTCATCATTTTTTGAATTATATTATTATGGAATTTTTATTATAAAATAATAATCAAATTAACATAAATACAAATAAAAAAAATTATATTATTTGAACAGTGCCACGCCAAAATACAGTGCTACACCAAATTGGCATGACACTATGCATTTATACCAAATTGGTGTAATGTTTGACGCTGGCTTGGAGGTCATCTTTCATTCCATTTGTGTTTTTACACACAAGACGTTGGGTTGGAGTGCCCTAAGGGTAGCATACAAATGGTGTGGGAGAATGTCACGACTATTTCCTTAATGTCGTGACAAAAAGCAGAAAAAGTGTAGAGAGTGTATGAGGTTGAAGGGTTTTCGCAAAGCATTACATGGGGTGTGACAGTTGAGACGTCAAGTGTGTTTCGTCTTGCACATTGGCAATGTTGTATATGATATTTAGGAGGGGAGGTGCCAGTGAAACGGAGAGTGCATGAGTCTTAGGAGTTGTTCTTCATAGTCGACGATGAAGAAAGATTAGACCATCCTTGCACAAACCAATTGCTTAATATTAGAGTTTATAGTTACTTTTCGATAATAAAGTTATGTGTGCAGCATTAACAAGGGTACGACATTGCTTCTATTTTGCTTGTCGACTATTTCAAGTTAAAGTTTGTTGTTATAATCTATTATTAAAAAAAAAAAAAAAAAAGGTGAATTTTGTTCTAATTGAAGTAATATTACACGTAAAAAATAATTATTTAAAATTTATTTCAAAGTCTTGGTCAATTTATTGAAATTTTTTTTTTTTGTTTGCTAATTTCAAATAAAGATTAGGAATAATTAATCTCTTATTATAGTAAACAAATTTTGAATTAATAATATTATCCAATTAATGGCAACTAATTGATTGGTAGTTTACCTTAATATAGTATTGTTCAATGTTGACAGGGTTATGCATGCTTCACTTATTTCATAAACAATTTAAGATAAAGTTTTAAGCTATTAATTAATCATCATAACATAAATAATGATACATAAAAATAAATATTAAATTTATCGTGACACATAATAAATAATAAATAGTAGAGAATAAATAATTTAGAAATACGATAACATAAAATAATAAGTTCAAAATTGACTTTATTATAAGAAATTAGGTAAAAAGTTTTGTTATTTTCTCCAAGGGAATATTATTGGCGTGACGAAATTTTAGTTTGTGTGTGATAATGGATTGTTTGATTTATTTCTTTATTTAAAAAAAAAAATCAATTTAAATTTTTTGATAAAGCACAATATAATTATTCAAGTTTCATTGGCAATCACATCAATTGACATCCAAAATTAGAATTTCAACTTTATAATTATCATTAATCTAACGTTTTTTTATTTTTTTAACTAAGGTGTATGGGCCAACTTACGTGCAACTTGAATAATTCTTGACTACAAACCACTACTTAAATTGTAGACATCAGATGAGAAATTGAACTTGAGAATGTGCTAGGCATGGCAATGGGGTGGGGTGGGGCGGAGCGGGGATCTCATTCACCGTCCCTATACCCGCCCTCAAAATCACTCACCACGCCCACCCCGTCTCTGTTGCGGGTATGACAAGAATTCTCCATCCCCGACCCATGGAGAATGTTGGAGACCCGTCCCCACCCTGTTAATTTTACCTTTGGTTAAAGTTTGGCCAAATCAGAGAGATCAAATTGGCGTTGGCGAACGGCAATATGAAGTCAGCTAAAGGCGAATGGCAATGGCGACAAATTTAAGACTTAAGGGTTAGGATTTGTTCTTGTTCAATTGTTTAGGTTGAGAGAAATTTGGAAAATATGGGGTTCATATAGGTAGGATAATTGTGTAATTAGGTAAAATATATAGGGGTATTAATAAAAAGTATATATATACATTAACGGGGTGGAGCGGGGCAGGGGAAGGGCAATCTCCTCCCCCACCCCATCCCCGAGGATGGGGATTAAAACTCCTCTCGTCCCCGCCTCTATCCCCGAAAAAACTGGAGAATCCCCGCCCCATACGAGACGGATTAGGACGGAGCCCCGGAATTTCGGGGCTCATTGCCATGCCTAGACTATACGCCTATTTACACTATCCCTAATTTACCCTGACGTTAGACTTTGCTTATAACATCAATAAAGTTTAAAGCAGCAACAACAACAACAACAAGAACAATAATTTAAATAAACAAATTGTTAATAATTTAGGTGATCTAAAACAAGAACATTGAGNAGGTCGTGCACGATTTTTAACATATCCTTTGAGAATCTTCATGTACCTAAATAAAAATATATCACATTAAATTAATGTCTTTAAATAATAGACGAATTCAAACAGAGATGGGTTTAATGATTGATCACCTCTCAAACGGATACATCCATCGATACTGAATGGGTCCGCCTAGTCGTGCTTCTCTTCCTAAATGAATTGAAAGGTGGATCATGATATCAAAGAATGACGGGGGAAAGAATCGCTCGAACATACATATGGTTTCAATAACTTCATCTTCTAGTGCAACCACAACTTCTCTATTAATAACTCGTTGGCTTAATTTATTAAAAAATGCACATAAACGCATAATTGCCATTCTTGGTCCCTTGGGTAACAACCCTCCTAATGCTACCGCCAATAATGGTTGTATTAGAACATGACAATCATGCGATTTAAGACTTGTTATCTTGCATTCTTCAATTGATACACAATTCCCAATGTTTGAGCTATACCCGTCAGATAACTTTAGATTAAATAATCTCTTACAAAATTTTTCTTTCTCTGTCTTTGATAACGTATGTGGAGCTGGTGGCAGGTATGTTCTACACCCATGATCTTTTGGATGCAACTCATGACGAATTCCCATATCTTCTAAGTCTTTTCGAGCATTGATTCCGTCTTTTGTTTTTCCATTGATGTCCAATAATGTGCCAATGATACTCTCACAAATGTTCTTTTCAATGTGCATAACATCCAAATTATGGCATAATGGCAACTCCTAAAAATAAAATTTGCTAAAAGTTATAAGCAATACAAAAATCATATTAAAATTGTGGATAACAACATAAATAAAATTCTACAAAACCAATAAGATGTACCTTCCAATATGGCAACTTGAAAAAGATAGATATTTTTTTCCATAATGGAGTAGTTTCGCAATCTCTCTTCCTTTTCTTCTTAGAACTCTTTCCCCAATCATTCTCAAAATCCTTAAGAGCAGACAAAATTTTTGCACCATTCATGATCATAGGGCTTCTTCCCTTTTCTTCCTTTCCATCAAACCAAGCCTTTTTTTNTTTTTTTTTTTTTTTTAGTTATTATTATTTTATTATAATTTCTTTAACTGAAAATTTTGGCTTGGCAGTTGGCCAAACGTTATTACTTTACAACGTTGCATCTACATGAACGCCGCCTGTCACAGTCCCGCTCACTCCCTTACACGCGCTGATTACACTCTTCTCAAACAGCCAATGGAAACGAGCGTGTAAAGAGCGTGCAGTGGGGTCCGCTATCATTTTTTTCTTCTCATGCTATTGTTGATTTTTTTGTTTTTGTTTAATGAAAAAAAGTGAAGAGTGATTACGTAACGCATGGGCGAGTGATGGCCGAAGCTGCGGCTAAGACTGCGTTTGGCTTGTGTGGAAGTTTTTAAAAAAGCATTTATTTTTCTTTAAGTTAAAGGGCCAAAAACGCGTTTTGTAAAGTGGTTTCCATATTATTAATATATTAATTAATCTTAAAATTAAGTCGTAATTTATTAATGGCATAAAAAATAAACATATTCAAATCAATTCACTTTTATTTGTATTTATATTTATATTTAAAATTGAAACACAAAATAGTTTGATAATAAATAAAGTATTAAAATTATAATAGGAGATTTGGGGAAATTTACTAATAAATAATAAAAAAGTGATTATTTATTTTATGTCATGCAATAGAAGGTGACATTAATTTTATAGTCTAACATAAGGAAATTTTTTATTTTAAGGAATTTAATTTACATTAGTTTTTTAAACTTTAAATTAATAATTCAATAATTTTGTAATTACAAACTTTTGGTTTTTAAAAGGAAATTCAAAATCTTTATCCTGATTTATTTTAACTTGTAATATATATATATATATATATAATTGAGATGTATGAGTCAGTTTTATCTTCGGGTAACCCACCCAGATGAATAAAATCTTGTTATCCGACCACAAGGCTAGTGATTAACTTCTAATATTTGAATTATTGAATACATAATACTTCTTATAAAATTGAATTAAAAAAATTTTAATTCCAATTAATTTGAAAAATATGGACGTTTTACATATAATTCTTATTTTTTTTGACAAAATTATATTAAATAAATAAATAAAAAGAAGTGGGAAGCATTAAAGATTAGATTCTATCTATTTATCTTTTTAAAAAGAAATTGTTATATTCCTTTGAACATTCTAATAAATGGAATATTACAAAAATCCTATTAAAAGATTTCATTTTCACTATTGATTTAATTGCTAACATTAAAAGTCAATCTAATCACATTATATTTAAAAAAATATATATTATTCATATAAAGATAGACAAATCATTATATTGTTTTTAAGCCGTTCGATTAAAACTTTCCTAGCCGTTGAGATTAAATAAAGCTTAGATAATTAATGCATATATATAATTTCACTTAATAATCCAATTATTTGTGTAAAAAAAAAAAATTGTTTTATTGTTTATTAAAATATAAAAATTTGCGAAATTTTATCAAATGCACGTATGAGACACACATACTAACATATCATTAGACCTGATAAAATCGTTACTATAGTTGATTTATGTTGGTCTGTCCAATCCTGTTGCACTGGTTGATAACTTATGTGCATCTGACACACGAGTAAACTTTTTTACTTATAAATGGGAGAATTTACTGTAAGAGAGTAGATTGAATTTCGTAATATGAGCCTAGAATATATGAAACTGGTTGATCGATATATCTATCTTTAGACATGATATAATCTTTACCATGTTGGAAGCATATCGATCTATCAAATCCACGGTATACCTGATAATGAATTATGTACTCTAGTCACATGAAAGAATTTATCATTTGTCTGCTCACAACGTACGTATGAGACACATGTGCTAATGAATCATTGGACGTGATATATCACTAGACATGATCTAATCTTCATTATAATAAATACATAACCGTTTATTCGATCACGCTGTATGCATTTAAAATTATATAGATAGATAAATCGTTTAGAGATGAACTTCTAACACATATTAATGCTTTAGAACCCGAATATTAGGAGAAGTATGATTTTTTGTTATCTTATAAATAACTACGGCTTGTGTTTTTTCTATTATCATAAACAAGAGATGTATATTGGATTGTGAGAAGATAATGATTAAATTGTCCTCCACATGAATAAATGAGACAATTCTAAAAATCTAATAATAATAATAATAATAAAAAGAAAAGCTATTGTTTATTTTATTTTTTTGAAAAATCTTTGGAAAATGGGCGATAATTTCCCATGATATTATTAAGCTTAGCCATTGGGTTTTAGGTTAGGCATCAAGCCCAACTTTGGGCTTTCATAGTAGATAAGTTGAAGGCCCATTTCAACAAAAAATTATTCTACCGAATAGATGTTGTTACTCTTCTCTTCATCACAATTATTTCTTCGGGTAATGTTATGGGTACTAATGGATTCTACAAACTAGTGTACTAACTTAAAGCATAGGACGGATATCATGCGTATAGTATGGGTACTATGTGTGATTTTAACAAAGGTTAGTACATTGGTTAGTAAAATCTGTTAGTACGCACAATATTATTCTTATTTCTTCTAAGTTAAAATTGTGGCCTCCACTGCCATAAATAACAGGAGTCACCGTTATGGTTGTCACCACCGCCGTCTTATGTCACTAATTTTGGTGGTAAGAAAGTCTCCTCCCACCATTATATTACTAAAATCCAATAATAATATAATGATTTATTAGGGACAATTCTTTTTGGGTATTATAAAATATAAGCAAACAGCTTTTTTCCATTAATTACAGTGTCTAGGTGATTTATAAACTTTTAAAATACTATTTTATTATTTAAATTTATATTTTATTTCTAACTTCGGCATCATTACGACCCCACATCATCACCATTTTCTTCCTCGATTATCACTCATCAAAACCCCACAAACCCTTACTCCCGTCGACTCTGTCAATTGCTAGTAATCGAGTGATTAGAGTTTGCACGACCTAACGTCACCACCATTTTCTTTCCCGATCACCACTTAATTACCACATTTGGTTGTTAAGTAATATAAGATTTCAATAATCTTCCAAAACAAATAGTATTTACTGTTGGTAATATATAAGGTAATCTGATTACGTCCATTTTCTTAGGTATTTTAAGATTATTTGGTAATCTTATTTTTGTTACAATTTTACCCCTTATTAATTATTTTTTTAGACAATAATGTCCTTATTTTGTACCATTGCTTAATTAAATTTTTAGACGATAATGCCCTTATATATTGCAGGCCACCTAAGATCACCGCCGTATACCAACCACCATCGCCGGCAGTTCCAACCACCACCAGCCTCCAAAAGTGGCCGTTGTGCACTGATATGGCTATAGATCTAGTGGGAAATGACCATATCTATGGCTTATGGCCGTTAACGACGACCAGAACTTTGGCTGATAATGACAACCAGAATTTTGGCTATTAATGATGGCTGGTTTTGGTAGTAGATTTGGCCATTTTCGACCAGATCCATGATGGATTTGGCCAAAAATAGCCATATCGGCACACGGCCAACCAGGTCCGACCATTCGTGCATCATTACAGCCACTTCCATCGCCTTTGGCAGTGGGGGTAGGCGGTCAACAGTGGCTTAAGGTGGGTGAGGGTGTTTTTGTTAAGTTTTAAACTTTTTTCGTTGTTGGGGTGTTTTAGCAATATCTCAAACGTAGGGGTTAAAAAAATTATCCAAAAAATAATATTATATCAATATTTTAAAAAGAGGGTAATTTAGTAAATTATATAATATACCCACTAATTTATTCCTTCCAACCAAACATATTAATATAATATACTCACCAATTTATTTCAACCAACCAAACACATTTTCCTAAATATTCTCAGTAATCTATCTTTCCATTAATGTAACATTCCTAGTAATTTATCTTTCCATTAATATAACATTCCCAGTAATACAACATTCTCTTAACCAAACATACCTTAAAAGTTTGTGGGTGGAAAAGTGTCGTTAAGTCATTATTTGGGTGGGTAAAAGTCATTAACTCATTATAAATTTAATAAATAAATTATGTGAAATATTTTTTAGTAAAAGTAGAATAATATGATTAAAATAAAATAAAATAAAAATACTAATTGCAAGGCTATAAAGGAAAATAATGTGATTCTAGAGAATAATATATAATAATGAATAAAATACTAATTGCTATAAATTAAAGTAAAACACTTTAACTTGACACCAATTGACTAATAACAATGAACCCCTTTTTAGAAAAAAAAAATTTATTTTCATATTATTAAAAAATATATCAAAATAATCAATTAATTAAAAAAAAAAAAAAAGCATTTTCTCAATGGTCAATTCATGAAGAATTAAAATCAATATTTGCTTAGAATTATTCCACCTATATGAAATATTAATCACGTCATGTTTATCTAAAATATTTAGAGAAATAAATAAATTAAAGTGTCCTAGGAATATTTCATTTGTCCTATAATGAAACTACAGGTTAAAAATAAAATCTAAGTGGTCTCCACTAGCTACCACTAGTGGAAGATTTTGTAATTACTTCATTGACAAAAAAAAAAAAAAGAATAAATAAATAAATCAAGATGTTATTATCATTAGATGAGTTGCATTCAAAGCAAAGTCTTAGCTTCTACTATTGCTTATAAATTAATTTTATTTAATTATTCATAACATTACGATATCATATCTATACGTTATCGATAACTCAAAAAAGTTATCGAGACACTCAAAAGAGTCTTGACAACATATTAAATTCCGAAAAATTAACTCAAAATATGAAATCATGTATGATATAGACTTTAAATATATTAAAAAAAAATGTTTGATAGAAATAAGTTGAAATGTCTCTTGACCCAGGTTTGATTCCTCATATGAGTATCCGCGATTTAAGTGGGGGGCTGTGACGGTAGATCGCTACGCTAGTCTTTCCTGAGAATTAGGTAAGGTATGCGTAAACTAGTCCGAACATCTTGGTTAAAAAAAAAAAAAAAAAAAAAATGGTTGAAATATCTCGGAAATCTATTTTTAAATATAATGTTAAAAACTAGCTCTTGATGAAAAAACGACTAAAAACTGTTTTAATATTTTTATTATGAATATTAAGAAAAACAAATTTTGAATTTTGAATTTTGAATTTTGAATTGTGAGATTATTTTTAGATCACAAATTAAACCACCTTTAATTAATTAGTCAAAAAGAGGGAAGCTAATTTGGATCACCAATGAAGCTAATTTGGAACTTATTCTAGTTTATCTTAAGGCCAACTTGAAGAGCATCTAAAGATTTAATTCCTCTTAGGATCAAAGTTATTATTATTGTCATTATTACTTTATTATTGCAAATAGAAACAAAAAATGAAGTGTTGGCGCTGACTCGACAATAGTGCCGTGTTTGCTTTATTTTTCTCAAAAGTGCTTTTGTGCTTGCACACTCAAATACCAAATGCAAGTAGCAAAATGGGAAGAATGAAAAGCACTTTCAGAACCAACAATGGATAGGTTGAATAGTAAAGGCTTGAAGCCAAGGGGTTTACTTTTCTTGCGATGTCAGGTTCAAATCACAAGAATGATTGTTAATATTGTTGGTTACAGACTTTAGAGTTTATCCTGCTTCGGAAGCCTTGTTCGGGGTTAGAAGACTAATCGAGATGCGCGTTAACTAGCTTGGACATCTCCAATAACAAAAAAAAAAAAAAAAAAAAAAAGCACTTTCAGACTCAAGTACTTCTAAATTATGATTGCTTTATTAATTTATCGTGTCACTTAATTACAATTAAAGTTTTATAGAAAAAAATATATTAATTATACCAAAATTTTGTATTCAAAATAAATAAAATCAAAAAACCTTTTATATATACATACATTTAGTTACCTAAAATGCCCTTATATGATAATAAATTTAAATTTAAATAAAATGTTAAAATTCAACTTTTAACTTGTTTCATTTAAAATATTTTTAAACTGTGTAATCTTTTTAATAATTAATGCAATTTCCAACACCCATAATTTATTTTTAGCGATATTGGATAAGAAAGTTGGTATCAAAATGTTCATATGTATTCATACTCTATCTATCCTGCAATTTTATTTTGTTTTATTTTTTTATCAAATAGGGAAAATAATACAGTCACCGACGGTAGTGCATCAAATTTGTGCACCGAATGACATAGCAAAATCCTGACCGTTGATTAATATTAAGTGATTTTGTCACGTCATTCGGTGTACAAATTCGGTGTACTACCGTCAGTGACTGTAGCATTACTCTATGCGAAATTTGACCAAGATAAGTTGGTGAAAGTTTGATTGCTGTTGGAGTTCCACACCGACTAGGCACGCTCAAGCCTATTGAGTTATAAGAGGGGGTAATCCTCCCATTCAACAAGGCCTTATTGGGTGAGGAGTTAGACCCATCTCAAATTCTAACATGGTATCAGAGCCCAGGTTCAGTTGAGCTGAGTGCTTGACCAGCGGGTGAGGAGTTAGAGCCAGTAACTACCTCCAATAATAGACATGACCCAACATATGGGCTTGACCGTAAAGGAAAGTGTTGGAGTTCTACATCGACTAGGCACGCTCAAGCTTATTGGGTTATAAGAGGGGGTAATTCTCTCATTCAATAAGGCCTTATTGGATGAGGAGTCAGACTCACCTCAAATTCGAACAATTGTTGCACTTTTTCTGTCAGGTCTCAATCAAATCTTACAGTTGAAATCTATGCAAGTAGATAGATCATTTGAAAACGATCATTTTAATATCAATTTTACTTCTTTCATGTATGAAAAAAATTTTTGGTCATTTGTGGCATATTCCGGCCAAGGTTGAGCAAAATTCTCTTCTACAATGTTTTGTAAAGTGAGAAAATTAAATGTTAAACCCGATATTAACAGAAAAAATTTAAGGTTAAACTGAATTTAATTAAGAAAATTATGTGAGAAACAAAAGAGTTGAGCTGGCATAATGTTTATTTAATTAATTTTCATTAAAAGTAGTTTTGACGGCATCTCGGGGCTCTAAAAGAGAAATAAAAATAACAGATATATTGTAATTCATTAGCTGTTTCCTAAAGTGCTCACAATCTCCCACATTTCTTATAATCTGTTTTCTGAAAACACTTTTACCACGCCACACCGTCTGCATGCATAATGTTAAATTTTGATAAAATTAACGTTAGTCAACATTTGCATGATTGTTCCTTGTATTGTCGATTGTTTACTGCACTTTTAAATGAGTGGACAAGATATGAAAATTGTGTATTTAGTGTAACCCGCCACTACGACCCCCTACTTAAATCACGAATGTTCAAATGTGGAATTGAACTTGAGATCGTGAATACGATCGTGCGTCTATTTACATATCTCCAATTGTCCTGACATTTGAATTACCCACGGATGGGTGACAATAGTTGACTGTTATTTTTTTAATTTTTTTTTGTGTTATCCGAGGATGTCCGGACCAGTTGTGCACACCTTAATAAGCCTCAGGGGTACCCTTATTTGTAGTCGTGAGAATTCAAACTCAGAATCTTGAGTAATACCGATTTACTGGCTAATGAACTCCATGTTTTAAAAAACTACAAACTCTCGCAAAGAAAAGGATTACTTACATTAAAAAAAAAAAAAAAAAAAAAAAAAAAGATTAAAGGCAATATAAATGATGGTAAGGTGCAAAATTATAAAATCCCTTTGGGTGTCAATGTCCCCTACAAAATTTATTTTGTAATGCAAATCAACAATCAATTTATTATAGGAAAGTTCTTTATAAATTATGCATACCAAATGAAGGGGAGGAAAAAAACACTATATTATATGATCTTATTATATTACTATATAATGGTGTGAGTTGGACATAATTTATATTAGTAAATAAAGGGTTTTTTTAATATCTATATTTATCAAAATAAAAGAGAGAATTTTGACCTGCGGTTGGACGGTCAATAAGAATTCTGTAGACCCGGGAGCACCTGATTCCTTCTTTTTTTTTTTTTTTAGTTATTATTATTTATTATAATTCTTTAACTGAAAATTTTGGCTTGGCACGTTGGCCAAACGTTATTACTTTACAACGTTGCATCTACATGAACGCCGCCTGTCACAGTCCCGCTCACTCCCTTACACGCGCTGATTACACTTTCTCAAACAGCCAATGGAAAAGAGGTGTAAAGAGCGTGCAGTGGGGTCCGCTATCATTTTTTCTCTCATGCTATTGTTGATTTTTTTGTTTTGTTATGAAAAAAAGTGAAGAGTGATTACGTAACGCATGGGCGAGTGATGGCCGAAGCTGCGGTAAGACTGCGTTTGGCTTGTGTGGAAGTTTTTAAAAAAGCATTATTTTTCTTAAGTTAAGGGCCAAAAACGCGTTTTGTAAAGTGGTTTCCATATTATTAATATATAATTAATCTTAAAATTAAGTGTAATTTATAATGGCATAAAAAATAAACATATTCAAATCAATTCACTTTATTTGTATTTATATTTATTTTAAAATTGAAAACACAAAATGTTTGTAATAAAATAAAGTATTAAAATTAATAGGAGATTTGGGGAAATTTACTAATAAATAATAAAAAGTGATTATTTATTTATGTCATGCAATAGAAGGTGACATTAATTTATAGTAACATAAGGAAATTTTTTATTTTAAGGAATTTAATTTACATTAGTTTTTTAAACTTTAAATTAATAATCAATAATTTTGTAATTACAAACTTTTGGTTTTTAAAAGGAAATTCAAAATCTTTATCTGATTTATTTTTAATTGTAATATATAATTATTATATATAATTGAGTGTATGAGTCAGTTTTATCTTCGGGTAAACCAGATGAATAAAATCTTGTGTCCGCCACAAGGCTAGTGATTAACTTCTAATATTTGAATTATTGAATACATAATACTTCTTATAAAATGAATTAAAATTAATTCAATTAATTGAAAATATGGGTTTTACATATAATTCTATTTTTTTTTTGACAAAATTATATTAAATAAATAAATAAAAAGAAGTGGGAAGCATTAAAGATTAGATTCATCTATTTATCTTTTTAAAAAGAAATTGTTATATTCCTTTGAACATTTAATAAAATGGATATTACAAAAATCTATTAAAAGATTCATTTCACTATTGATTATTATAACATTAAAAGTCAATCTAATCACATCTATTTAAAAAAAAATATATTTCATATAAAGATAGACAAATCATTATATTGTTTTTAAGCCGTTCGATTAAAACTTTCCTAGCCGTTGAGATTAATAAAGCTTAGATAATAATGCATATATATAATTCAATTAAAATCCAATTATTTGTGTAAAAAAAAAAATTGTTTATGTTTATTAAATATAAAAATTTGCGAAATTTATCAATGCACGTATGAGCACACATACTAACATATCATTAGACTGATAAAATCGTTACTATAGTTGATTATGTTGGTTGTCAATCCTGTTGCACTGGTGATAACTTATGTGCATCTGACACACGAGTAAACTTTTTACTTATAAATGGGGAATACGTAGAGAGTAGATTGAATTTAATATAGCTAATATATGAAACTGGTTGATCGATATATCTATCTTTAGACATGATATAATCTTTACCATGTTGGAAGCATATCGATCTATCAAATCCACGTATACCCGATAATGAATTATGTACTCTAGTCACATGAAAGAATTTATCATTGTCTGTACAAACGTGTATGAGACACATGTGCTAATGATCATTGGAGTGATATATCATAGACATGATCTAATCTTCATATAATAAATCATAACCGTATTTCGATCACGCTGTATGCATTTAAAATTTATAGATAGATAAATCGTTTAGAGATGAACTTCTAACACATTTTAATGCTTTAGAACCCGATATTAGGAGAAGTATGATTTTTGTTATCTATAAATAACTACGGCTTGTGTTTTTTCTATTATCATAAACAGAGATGTATATTGGATTGTGAGAAGTAATGATTAAATTGTCCTCCACACTGATAAATGAGACAATTCTAAAATCTAATAATAATAATAATAATAAAAAGAAAAGCTATTGTTTATTTTATTTTTTTGAAAAATCTTTGGAAAATGGGCGATAATTCCCATGTATATTATAAGCTTAGCCATTGGGTTTTAGTTAGGCATCAAGCCCAACTTTGGGTTTCATAGTAGATAAGTTGAAGGCCATTTCAACAAAAAATTATTCTACCGAATAGAGTGTTACTCTTCTCTTCATCACAATTATTTTCGGGTAATGTTATGGGTACTAAGGATCTACAAACTAGTGTACTAACTTAAAGCATAGGACGGATATCATGCGTATAGTATGGGTACTATGGTGATTTTAACAAAGGTTAGTACATTGGTTAGTAAAATTGTTAGTACGCACAATATTATTCTTATTTCTCTAAGTAAAATTGTGGCCTCCCCTGCAAAATAACAGGAGTCACCGGTATGGTTGTCACCACCGCCGTCTTATCACTTATTTTGGTGGTAAGAAAGTTCTCCTCACCATTATATTACTAAAATCCAATAATAATATAATGATTTATTAGGGACAATTCTTTTGGGTATTATAAAATATAAGCAAACACTGCTTTTTCCATTATACAGTGTCTAGGTGATTTAAACTTTTAAAATACTATTTTATATTAAATTTATATTTTACTTAACTTCGGCATCAAACGACCCCACAACATCACCATTTCTTCCTCGATTACACTCATCAAAACCCACAAACCTACTCCCGTCGACCTGTCAATTGCTAGTAATCGAGTGATTAGAGTTGCACGACTAACGTCACCACCATTTTCTTTCCCGATCACCACTTAATTACCACATTTGGTTGTAAGTAATATAGATTTCAATAATCTTCCAAAACAAATAGTATTTACTGTGGTAATATATAAGGTAATCTGATTACGTCCTTTTCTTAGGTATTTTAAGATTATTTGGTAATCTTATTTTTGTTACAATTTTACCCTATTAATTATTTTTTAGACAATAATGTCTTATTTTGTACCATTGCTTAATTAAATTTTTAGACATAACAGCCTCATATATGCAGGCCACTAAGATCACCGCCGTATACCAACCACCATCGCCGCAGTTCCAACCACCACCAGCTCCAAAAGTGGCCGTTGTGCACTGATATGGCTATAGATCTAGTGGGAAATGACCATATCTATGGCTTATGGCCGTTAACGACGACCAGAACTTTGGCGATAATGAAAACCAGAATTTTGGCTATTAATGATGGCTGGTTTTGGTAGTAGATTTGGCCATTTTCGACCAGATCCATGATGGATTGGCAAAAATAGCCATATCGGCACACGGCCAACCAGGTCCGACCATTGGCATCATTACAGCACTTCCATCGCCTTTGGCAGTGGGGGTAGGCGCGTCAACAGTGGCTTAAGGTGGGTGAGGGTGTTTTTGTTAAGTTTAAACTTTTTCGTTGTTGGGGTGGTTTAGCAATATCTCAAACGTAGGGGTTAAAAAATTATCCAAAAATAATTATATATCTATTTTAAAAAGAGGGTAATTTAGTAAATTATATAATATACCACTAATTTATTCCTTCCAACCAAACAATTATATAATATACTACACCAATTTATTTCAACCAACCAAACAACATTTCCTAAATATTCTCAGTAATTATCTTTCCATTAAGTAACATTTAGTATTATCTTTCCATTAATATAACATTCCCAGTAATACAACATTTCTTAACCAAACTACCTTAAAAGTTTGTGGGTGGAAAAGTGGTCGTTAAGTCATATTGGGTGGGTAAAAGTCATTAACTCATTATAAATTTAAAAATAAATTATGTGAAATATTTTAGTAAAAGTAGAATAATATGATTAAAATAAAATAAAAATAAAAAATACTAATGCAAGGCTTAAAGGAAATAATGTGATTCTAGGAATAAATATAATAATGAAAAAATACTAATTGCTATAAATTAAAGTAAAACACTTTAACTTGACACCAATTGACTAATACAATGAACCCCTTTTTAGAAAAAAAAAATTTATTTTCATATTATTAAAAAATATATCAAATAATCAATTAATTAAAAAAAAAAAAAAGCATTTTCTCAATGGTCAATTCATGAAGAATTAAAATCAATATTGGCTTAGAATATTCCACCTATATGAAATATTAATCACGCATGTTTATCAAAATATTTAGAGAAATAAATAAATTAAAGTGTCTAGGAATTTTCATTTGTCTCTAATGAAACTCAGGTTAAAAATAAAATTAAGTGGTCTCCACTAGCTACCACTAGTGGAAGATTTTGTAATTACTTCATTGACAAAAAAAAAAAAAAGAATAAATAAATAAATCAAGATGTTATTATCATTAGATGAGTTGCATTCAAGCAAAGTCTTAGCTTACTATTGTGCTATAAATTAATTTTATTTAATTATTCATAACATTACGCATATATATATCTATACGTTATCGAACTCAAAAGTTACGAGGACTTATTTTCTCCAAGGGAATATTATTGGCGTGACGAAATTTTAGTTTGTGTGTGATAATGGATTGTTTGATTTATTTCTTTATTTAAAAAAAAAAATCAATTTAAATTTTTTGATAAAGCACAATATAATTATTCAAGTTTCATTGGCAATCACATCAATTGACATCCAAAATTAGAATTTCAACTTTATAATTATCATTAATCTAACGTTTTTTTATTTTTTTAACTAAGGTGTATGGGCCAACTTACGTGCAACTTGAATAATTCTTGACTACAAACCACTACTTAAATTGTAGACATCAGATGAGAAATTGAACTTGAGAATGTGCTAGGCATGGCAATGGGGTGGGGTGGGGCGGAGCGGGGATCTCATTCACCGTCCCTATACCCGCCCTCAAAATCACTCACCACGCCCACCCCGTCTCTGTTGCGGGTATGACAAGAATTCTCCATCCCCGACCCATGGAGAATGTTGGAGACCCGTCCCCACCCTGTTAATTTTACCTTTGGTTAAAGTTTGGCCAAATCAGAGAGATCAAATTGGCGTTGGCGAACGGCAATATGAAGTCAGCTAAAGGCGAATGGCAATGGCGACAAATTTAAGACTTAAGGGTTAGGATTTGTTCTTGTTCAATTGTTTAGGTTGAGAGAAATTTGGAAAATATGGGGTTCATATAGGTAGGATAATTGTGTAATTAGGTAAAATATATAGGGGTATTAATAAAAAGTATATATATACATTAACGGGGTGGAGCGGGGCAGGGGAAGGGCAATCTCCTCCCCCACCCCATCCCCGAGGATGGGGATTAAAACTCCTCTCGTCCCCGCCTCTATCCCCGAAAAAACTGGAGAATCCCCGCCCCATACGAGACGGATTAGGACGGAGCCCCGGAATTTCGGGGCTCATTGCCATGCCTAGACTATACGCCTATTTACACTATCCCTAATTTACCCTGACGTTAGACTTTGCTTATAACATCAATAAAGTTTAAAGCAGCAACAACAACAACAACAAGAACAATAATTTAAATAAACAAATTGTTAATAATTTAGGTGATCTAAAACAAGAACATTGAGCCACATTATCCAATCCATAGTGGGTTCCATTTTGGTTAATTTTAAATTATAGGTCAACCTCAAATTCCTAGAGATAGCAAGTGGCCTCGTAATCTTCCACCACCTAGCTAAACTCTTCAATATTTTTTTTTTTTTTTTTGAGTTAGTAAATAGTATAATTTCTGTAATAGATTTAAGAAATCAATTTTTAAAATAACAATATCTCACCTCAATTATTTGAATGCCTCCATACCCACAAAATATTACTAGATTTTATTTTTTTGACACAAATGGATATAAAAAAGGGTTGACCCGTATTCGATAGAAAACATTGTTGGATATGCGTAACGTAGATATACCACTTCATCAAAGGCTAATGACGGAGACTAGAACTAGGTTTGGGATAAGATTGAATGAGTTCCTTATCACCTGAGCCCACCTTTGAAGAGGGATTGATTTAGGTTTTATTTTTAGATTTTAGATCCAAGACATACATGTGGTAAGTACATTAATAAATTGAATGACCAAATTATCAAGACCATAATTTAAAAGATCCTTTATAGTGTATATAACTATTGATATGGTCAAATTATCCTCTTTTGATAGGCTTTGTTTAGAGTGGACCTTATCTTGACCCTGAAAATACAATATAGAGGTGGCACAACAAAATGATGTTGGTCCATCTAATTAACACTTTTTTTTTTTTTTTTTTTTTTTTTTTATGGTTAACCAAAGTGTCTAGACTAGTATATGTACACCTCAGCTAATTATCGACCCCCACTTAAATTATAGATTCTAGATACTAAGACAGAGAATCAAACTTGAGACCATGCGTCTATCCATACTATTCACAATTTACCCCTAATTATCTGAGCTATTCACGTATGGGTATCTAATTAACACTTATTAGATACTTTTAATGAAAGATATTTTTTATCGTTTTTAACAAATTTTTTTATTTTTTTTTTTAGAAAGAATTCTCAACAATTAAGAATGGGTAACATGGTTTGGTATCTATACATTCAAAGATGTCACAATCTATAAAAATGCCCACTTGTTTGTAGGTACCTTATTTTTCCTTTATAAAAGGCTATAAGAGTAGTACTTGTAAGGTGGAAATTATTCAAATTTCATAGCCTAATTTAGGCCTCTCATATTCACCTCTAAAAGCTCAAATTTACCCTAGAAAATAGCCCATTAAAATCATATCAATTTTGACTAAGATTCTCAATAATGCTCTAAAATGTTTAACTTTTAAGTTATGTGGTCAAAATCTTGCCTTATTGCTTCTCTTGTTTAAACTACCAAATCTTAGAAAACTCCAAGTTAAAATGATAATCTTTTGGCAAGATTTCTTAGTTCCACTTTTAAATGAGTGGACAAAGATATGAAATTTGTATTTATTTNGTGAAAAGTTTTGTTATTTTCTCCAAGGGAATATTATTGGCATGACCAAATTTTAGTTTACGTGTGATAATGGATTGTTTGATTTATTTCTTTATTTTAAAAAATAAAAATCAATTTTAATTTTTTGATAAAGCACAATTTAATTATTCAAGTTTCATTGGCAATCACATCAATTGACATCCAAAATTAGAATTTCAACTTTATAATTATCATTAATCTAACGTTTTTTTTGTTTTTTTTAACTAAGGTGTATAAGCTAACTTACGTGCAACTTGAATAATTCTCGATTACAACCCACTATTTAAATTGTAAATATTCAGATGAGAAATTGAACTTGAGATTGTACGCCTATTTACACTATCCCTAATTTGCCCTGACGTTAGACTTTGCTTATAACATCAATAAAGTTTAAAGCAACAACAACAACAAGAAGAAGAAAAAGAACAATAATTTAAAAAAATAAATTGTTAATAATTTAGGTGATCTAAAACAAGAACATTGAGCCACATTATCCAATCTATAGTGGGTTGCATTTTGGTTAATTTTAAATTATAGGTCAACCTCAAATTCCTAGAGATAGCTAGTGGCCTCTTAATCTTCCACCACCTAGCTAAACTCTTCACAATAAATTTTTTTATGAGTTGGTAAATAGTATAATTTCTGTAATAGAATTAAGAAATCAATTTTTAAAATAACAATATCTCACCTCAATTATTTGAATGCCTCCATACCCACAAAATATTACTAGATTTTATTTTTTTGACACAAATGGATATAAAAAAGGGTTGACCGGTATCTGATAGAAAACATTGTTGGATGAGTGATGCTATGGGTACTAATGGATGAGTACTAATATGTGTACTAACTAAATCATAGTACCCGTACTATGCACATAGTACGGGTACTATGCTTTAGTTAGTACACATATTAGTACTCATCCATTAGTACCCAAAGTATTATTGTTGTTGGATATGCATAACATGGATATATCACTTCATCAAAGTCTAATGACGGAGACTAGAACTAGGTTTGGGATAAGGTTGAATGAGTTCCTTATCACCTGAGCCCACCTTTGAAGAGGGATTGATTTGGGTTTTATTTTTAGATTTTAGATCCAACACATACATGTGGTAAATACATTAATAAATTGAATGACCAAATTATCAAGACCATAATTTAAAAGATCCTTTATAGTGTATATAACTATTGATATGGTCAAATTATCCTCTGTTGGTAGGCTTTGGTTTAGAGTAGACCTTATCTGCACCCTGAAAATACAAAATAGAGGTGGCACGAAAAAAATGATGTTGGTCCATCTAATTAACACTTTTTTTTTTTTTTTTTTTTTTGTGTTAACCAAGGTGTCTAGACTAGTATACGTGCACCTCAACTAATTATCAGCCCCTACTAAAATTGTAGATTCTAAGACAGAGAATCAAACCTAAGATCATGCGTCTATCCATACTATTCTCAATTCGCCCCTAATTATCTGAGCTATGGGTATCTAATTAACACTTATTATATACTTTTAATGAAAGATATTTTTTATCGTTTTTAACAAATTTTTTTATTTTTTTTTTTAGAAAGAATTCTCAACAATTTAGAATGGGTAACATGGTTTGGTATCTATACATTCAAAGATGTCACAATCTATAAAAATGCCCACTTGTTTGTGGGTACCTTCTTTTTCCTTTATAAAAGGCTATAAGAGTAGTACTTGTAAGGTGGAAATTATTCAAATTTCATAGCCTAATTTAGGGCCTCTCATATTCACCCCTAAAAGCTCAAATTTACCCTAGAAAATAGCCCATTAAAATCATATCAATTTTGACTAAGATTCTCAATAATGCCCTAAAATGTTTAGCTTTTAGGTTATGTGGTCAAAATCTTGCCTCATTGCTTCTGTTTTAAACTACCAAATCTTAGAAAACTCCAAGTTAAAATGATAATCTTTTGGCAAGATTTCTTAGTTCCACTTTTAAATGAGTGGACAAAGATATGATATTTGTATTTATTTTGGACTTTTAAATGAGTGGACAAGATATGAAATTTGTATTTATTTAGTGTAACCCGCCACTACGACCCCCTAGTTAAATCACGAATGTTCAAATGTGGAATTGAACTTGAGATCGTGAATAGGATCGTGCGTCCATTTACATTATCTCCAATTCATCATGACTATTTGGATTACCCACGGATGGGTGACAGTAGTTGACTGTTAGTTTCTTTTTTTTTTTTTTTTGGTATTCGGGGGTGTCTGGACCAGCTAATGCACACCTTAATAAGCCTCCAGTGGCCACCCCTTATTTGTAGTCGTAAGAATTCAAACTCATAATCTCTTGAGTAATACTGACTATTACTCGCTAATGAACTCCACGTTTTAAAAAACTTGCAAACTCTCGCAAAGAAAAAGATTACATTTACATAAAAAAAAGAAAAAAAAAAGATTAAAGGCAAATATAAATAATGGTAAAAGGTGCACAATTATAAAATCTCTTTTGGTTTGTCAGTGTCACCTACAAGATTTATTTTATGTAATGACAAATTAACAATCAATTTATTTGTTATGCCCGAAAAATATGGGGCTGACGTAAGGTCCAGCCAACCTATAAAAGTCAGAGCATGGGTACACCCGCAGCCTGCTTCTTTCAGAATAGTGGGCGCGCGTCAGGCCAGCCAGGAGCTGTGGTGATCCCACGTGTCCAATCCTTGCTTCGAATCGCACAAATCACTATGGAAGGTGGGCAATGTGACATAAAGAAGGATTTACACGGATAATCCTATTAACTCGCAGATGCAGTGATGATTGTCTTAATCCATCCCACTATAAATGGAGAGCTCCTCTCTCATTCAGGGGATTCACGTATTTTACTCTTGATTAGCTGTTTTCTTTGTAATTAAAGTCTTTTCCTTCTCCTTCTCGTATCATCAATTGTAAGTCAGTCAGTCAGCTCATGCGACCTGACTTCTATCATTAATAATACAACAGTGGACGTAAGACTTGCTTCCTTAGTATCCGAACCACTTTAAAACGCTTGTCTCCTTGCATTTACTCTCATTATCCTTTATATTCACGTGTGTCTTCTGGGCCAGCTCAGCATTATACACGTGTGTTTAGTTTGTATAAAAATCACGCATCAACATTATTATAGGAAAGTTCTTTATAAATTATGCATACCAAATAAAAGGGGAAAAAAAAACTATATTATATGATCTTATTATATTACTATAATGTGTGTGAGTTGGACATACGTTATATTTAGTAAATAATGGGTTTTTTGAATATTCTATATTTATCAAAATAAAAGAGAGAATTTTGACGTTTATAAGGGTTACAATAGTCAAGCGGTTGGACGTTCAATAAGAATTTTGTAGACCCGGGAGCACCTGATTCCTTCTTTTTTTTTTAGTTTTTTTATAATTTCTTTAACTGAAAATTTTGGTTTGGCAGTTGGCCAAACGTTATTACTTTACAACGTTGCATCTACATGAACGCCGCCTGTCACAGTCCCGCTCACTCCCTTACACGCGCTGATTACACTCTTCTCAAACAACCAATGGAAACGAGCGTGTAAAGAGCGTGGAGCTGGGTCCGCTATCATTTTTTTTTTCTCATGCTATTGTTGATTTTTTTGTTTTTGTTTAATGAAAAAAAGTGAAGAGTCATTACGTAACCCATGGGCGAGTGATGGCCGAAGTTGCGGCTAAGACTGCGTTTGGCTTGGGTGAAAGTTTTGGAAAAAGCATTTATTTTTCTTTAAGTTAAAGGGCCAAAAACGCGTCTTGTAAAGTGGTTTCCATATTATTAATATATTAATTAATCTTGAGTAAATAACATATTCCCACCCAAGGTTTGATGAAATCACAAGTTACTACCACTGATTTCATTTATTCTAGATTTTCACCCCTAAAGTAACAGTGTTATAAATTTTTAGGGTTTAGAGGGTGCAATTACCATAATGCCCTTAACCCTAAATTAATAAGTTATGTTTTAACCCCTAAATTAGTAGAATTATAAAACTTACCATTTTATTTTCAAATTATATCAAAAACACCCTCGGTCACTATACACCCTCGCCGGAAACAGCCCGATCCAACGACGTCGAACCCCCTGGTCACCTCCATCACCTTTCCGTAGTCCGTCGTCCAAAACCCCTCTAGTTCCCAACTCATTTGCCCCTCTAATCGCCGGCACCGTTAGGCTTAGGGTTTCAGTGTTCTTCACTGGATTCCGGCCGATTCCGGTTGTGAAAATCCAATTGGACACCACCAATGCAACCACCGTCCCAAATCTATAAAATCCCTATGTCCCCAACAACCGTTTCTTCGTCATTCGCCAGCTGAGAGTTCATATTCATCGCCAGTTTTTCGTTGCCGTGGCCGAAGATCAGCGAGTGATAAGGGGTTGTGAATGATATAGTTTTGTAGAAGGGAGGATGAGGGTTCAAATGGTGGTGACAAAGGGTGATTTTGGGTGGAAGAATCGCCAGAAAAGAGTGAAAAACGTTGGGAACGATGGCTGCCAACGTGCGCCGAAGGACTGTTAGAGGCGGTAGTCTGCTAACGTGCGCCACTCATGTAAAATGACCAATTTACCCTTTTACTGTTACATCAAACGTTTTTCTGTCACTTTAAGGGTGAGAATCTAGAATAAATAGAACAAATGGGACTAACTTGGGATTTCGTCAAACCTTGTGTGGGAACATGTTGTTTACTCATTAATCTTAAAATTAAGTCTTTTTATATTCAAATCAATTCACCTTTATTTGTATTTATATTTAAAATTAAAACACATAATATTTTGATAATAAATAAAGTATTAAAATTATAATATGAGGTTTGGGAAATTTTAGTAATAAATAATAAAAAAGTGATATTTTTTTATCTATTTTATGTCATGCAATAGAAGGTGGCATTAATTTTATAGTCTAACATAAGGGAATTTTTTTATTTTAAGGAATTTAATTTACATTAATTTTTTAAACTTTAAATTTAATAATTCAATAATTTTGTAATTATAAACTTTTGGTTTTTAAAAGGAAATTCAAAATCTTTATCCTAATTTGTTTTAACTTGTAATATATATACATATATATATATATATTATATATATATTATAATCGAGATGTTTGAGTCAGTTTATCTTCGGGTAACCCACCCAGATGAATAAAATCTGCTGTCCGGCCACAAGGCTAGTGATTAACTTCTAATATTTGAATTATTGAATACATAAACTTCTTATAATTGAATTACAGTTTTTTAATTCCCATAATTTGAAAAAAGGGTCGTTTTACATATGATTCTTTTTTTTTTTAAATTATATTAAATAAATAAATAAAAAGAAGTGGGAAGCATTAAAGATTAGTTGATCTATTTATCTTTTTAAAAAGAAATTGTTATACCTTTGAACATTCTAATAAATGGAATATTACAAAAATCCATTAAAAGACTTCATTTCTCACTATTGATTCAATTACTAACTTAAAAGTCAATCTAATCACACTATATTAAAAAAAAAAAAATTATTCATATAAAGATAGACAAATCATTATATTGTTTTTAAGCCGTTCGATTAAAACTTTCCTAGCCGTTGAGATTAAATAAAGCTTAGATAATCAATGCATATCAGAAATGATATAAATTCACTTAATGATCAAATAATTTGTGTAACAAAAAAAAAACTTTTTTTTATTGTTTATTAAAATATAAAAATTTGCGAAATTTTATCGAATGCACGTATGAGACACACATACTAACGTATCATTAGACCTGATAAAATCGTTACTATAGTTAATTTATGTTGGTCTGTCCAATCTTGTTGCACTGGTTGATAACTTATGTGCATCTGACACACAAGTAAACTTTTTTACTTATAAATTGGAGAATTTACTGTAAGAGAGTAGATCAAATTTCGTAATATTAGCCTAGAATATATGAAGCTGGTTGATCGATATATATATCTTTAGACATGATATAATTTTCACCATGTTGGAAGTATATCGATCTATCAAATCCACAGTATACCTGATAATGAATTATGTACTCTAGTCACATGAAAGAATTTATTATCTATCTGCTCACAACGTACGTATGAGACACATGTGTTAATGAATCATTGGACGTGATATATCATTGGACATGATATAATCTTCACTATAATAAATACATAACCGTCTGTTTGATCACGTTGCATGCATCGATCGTCAATCGACACACAAAAGAGTTTACTTTTTTTATCAATAAATCGGAGAGTTCCCGGTAGGTAAAATATGGAATCGTGAGCCCGGAATCACAAGGAGCCGATGATCAAAACGGTAATTCTCCAAATGATCAGATTGTACGAGAATAACTGTCATTCTTGCCGTACCGAATCAAAAATGGTTCCCACACGTGAGACTCCCATGGTCCAACTGGAACCAATGGGTAAACTAGCTGTCTGACCGTACACGGTTTTATTTCAACTTGGTCACTGATGCTCCCTCCCCCCTTCAATCAAAACCCAAAAAAATAAATCCCTAAAAAGTAAAAATAATATTTTTATTTAATTTAATTATGACTAAAATATTTCATTTTTTCAACGACCAATGCTTTAACCCCTATAAAAGGAGTACATAATTCAAGATAACATGAAACGTCATATTTATAAATTATGACGCAATCTCGCCCTATATTTTTAATATTTTTATTAATAGTATTTAATAATTATAACTAAAAATCCTTCTTATTTAGAAAATTGTATAAATATAAACAGACTTCTTCTTATCTTTTCTACGGTTCGGCTTCGTACAGTTGTTGCTTATATTAACCAACCCCACCATCTGAAATTCCAAATAAATTTTCAAAATTCACATTTCTCACCCCAATCCCAATCTCAACCAATTTTTAATTTTCAAATAAAAAATAATTAAAAAAAAATAGACAGCTGGACTAGACTAGACCAGACCACCAGGTGTGGAGTACCAATAAGACCAATATAAATTCCCACTTTCTCCCATCCCTTTTCTCTCTCTTTAGCACCAAAAACCCCCCCAATTTCTTCCCCCATGGACCCACCACCTCTCTCCGCCACGGTCGCCGCTGCTGCCACGGCCGCCCCAGCCCCCGCCACCACCACCACCACCACCACCACGACCACTCCTATCCCCACCTCCCAACCCTACCCCGAATCCGTGGATTCCTCCCCTCGTTCCCGACACACCGACTCCTGGGATGATCCCCCTCTTAACAACTCTACCGGCGCCGCCAACACCGCCACGAAACTCCGCCTCATGTGCAGCTACGGCGGCCATATCGTCCCCCGTCCTCATGATAAGTCTCTCTGTTATGTTGGTGGCGAAACGCGTATCATTGTTGTCGATCGTAACGTCACGCTCACGTCTTTAACGTCACGTCTCTCCCAGTCGTTACTTAATGGCCGGCCGTTTAGTTTGAAATACCAGCTGCCGTCTGAGGACTTGGATTCTTTGATCTCTGTTACGACGGATGAAGACCTTGAGAATATGATCGAGGAGTATGAGCGTACGACGTCTAATTATCAGAAGCCTTGTAGGTTGCGTTTGTTTTTGTTTCAGAATAACAAGCTCGAAACATCTCAATCGCAATCGATTCTCGAGGGTTCGACCAAGTCCGATGAGTGGTTTTTGAACGCGCTGAATGGGGCGGGTGGGGCTTTGAATCGTGGGTTTTCGGACTCGTCTTCGGTGAATTGTTTGTTAGGTCTTGATGATGAGATTGTCCTGGCGGCCGCTGGAGGCGGAAGCGGCGGCGGAGGCGGCGCGGTGGGGAAGAAAGTCCAAGAGGTGCACTCGGTGCCGGATTCTCCGATGGTGGAAACGACGTCGTCTTTTGGGTCTAGTTCTTCCTCGCCTTCGTTGGCGAATTTGCCGCCGATACGAGTTCATGTTGAGGAGAATGTTAATGTTAATAGTGCTAAGGCGGTTCAAGATCAGAAACAAATGGTGGGGATTGAAGAGCAATTTGGGCAGCTGAATGTTGGTGGTGGAGTTTCAAAGCAGGTGGAAGAAGGGTTCGTTGTGTTGTCGTCGCCGCCGCCACCTCCGCCTCAGACCACCGTTGGAATGAGTGGGGTGGTGGTTCCTGGCGATTATATGAATAGGGTAATCTCTGATGATGAGAGATCGGATCATGGTGTACCTGTTGCGTATCGAAAAGCACCAGCTCAGTCACAGCCACAGCTACAGCCACAGCCACAGCCACAGAAGACAAGCGGCGGAGGTGGTGGCGGCAGCGGCAGTGGCGGTGCTGGTTTTGATTTGCCATCCCCAGATTCAGTTTCAAGGTTAGATTATACTTTTTAATGGACATTATTTAATTTTTTTGGTGGAGAAATGAATGGAATGTTGATTATATTCTATGTGTTTGTTAAAATGTTTCAGTGATAGTAGTCTTACAAATGCTATATCTCGTCAAAAGCCTGTGATTTATCAAGACCCTGTCATGCAAATGCAACCTGGAGCTAATAGGGTTCCTGTTAACCCTGTTGATCCAAAGATTAATCTCTCTGATCCGAATGCAAATACGCGAGTTCATGTACAGCAAGTTCAGGATTCTGCTTCTGCGTATGTATTCCAACAAGCGCAACTTGAACAACAGCAGCAGCTACAACAACACCAACACCAGCAACATCAGCAGCTACAACAACACCAGCAACATCAGCTACAACAACAACAACAGCAACATCAGCTACAGCAACAACAGCAACATCAGCTACAACAACAACAGCAACATCAGCAACAATTTATTCATCCTGGTGCACACTATATTCAGCAACATACGGCTGGAGCTGTGCCCATTTCACATTATTATCCTGTGTATCCGTCGCAACAGCAACAGCAACAGCAGCAGCAACAACAACAACAACAGCAACAACATCATCATCAACATCATCAACACCATCAGGTTGATCAGCAGTATCCGGTGTACTATGTTCCTGCTAGACAGCAACAGGCGGCTTATAACATGTCTGTGCAACAACCTAATGCTATCAGTGAAGCACCCACAAGTATTCCCTCTAGTCGGCCTCAAACTCCTACCAGTCCTCCGATGGTTGCTGCTGCTGCAGCTTATAACCCCATTAGAAATGCGCATATTGGTAAACCTGAATTGGGCGGCCCGGGTGTGTACAGAACTGCAACTACAGGTGCTCCCCAATTGGTCCAAGTGCCTGCTAGTCAGCATCAACAGCCGTATGTTGGTTATGCGCAGATTCATCATCCATCCCAGTCTGTTGCTGCTCCTACTTCTGCAGCGGCAACGACTAATTATGGTTATGAATTTGCAGATCCTGCTCATGCACAGATATACTACACTCAGCCTATGGCTCCCACAATGACTTCTCAGTACCAAACCATGGCAGGTACTGCTGCTGTAGTGTTGCCGGATGCTACTGCTCAGCTTTCGGCTGAGAATATCAAGCAACAACAGATCAGAACTTCACAGCCGTTATAAAATAATTGAAGAAAGAAGAAACAATTTTGAAGGAAGGGTTTGGTTTATATACTTTTTTTCTTGTTTAGTGTTCTTGTTATTACTGGTATTGGTTTGTGATATGTATTTGTGATTAGATAATAAGGAACTGTGGATTTGTTTACTCTTTCTTGTATTTCATATCTTATAGGAAACGATAGTGGTCTGAGATTATACTCTGTAAAAGCTCAAAACTGAAATATTGTGTTGCTTTGTGCAGTTCATATATCATTTACTGAATAATCATTTTTTAAGTAGTTAAGAGAGTTTTTGAGTTCATTGTTCTACACTGTCTTTGATTGTATAGAACCCAACATTTCTCTTGAAAAAAAACTTTTTGTCTTAGTCTTCTATGATCTTTGTTTCTTGCTAAGTTGATGGTACCATTTGAATTTGCCGGAATAAGATCCTCAGGATCCTGCATTTCCAGTTTAGCAATGCCTCAGTCTCAAGCAAGAACTGTTTTTGATTTTCACTTCGATATCGAATCTTGATAATTATTGGATGAATATTCTTTTTAAGTAGATTGGAGAGCTTTTGAGTTCAATGTACATTGTCTTTGATTTTATATAACCCAACATTTCTCATCAAAACACCTTTTGTTGTAGCCTGTAGGCTTCTATGTGATCTTTGTTTCTTGCAACGTTGATGCTACCATTTGAATTTGCCTAGATTAAGATCCTCAGGAACCTGCATTTCCAGTTCAGCCTCGATATCGATTCTGTGTCAATGAAACAGGTACATGACGGAGGCAAGAAACGTTGTAACATGAAATTCACTGGTGGATTGGGAGGACCAAGTGCAATGGATGTCCGTCCTGAATGGGGGACCTTCAATCCATGGGGCTTGAAAATAAGTAAATAAAAACCCATTATCTGATTTCTTATTTTATTTTATTTATGTTTTCTTGGAATGTCAGATAAGGTTTTGTTGAAACTTATGAGTTAGTGCTTGAATGAACTGGACCATGAGAGATAATGGTGGTGTATTGCTACCTAAAAACTTACCATGTCCAGCAATAATATCCTTACCAAATCATTTTTTTGATGTATTTTACCTGTCAGGGGTCCAAACACTATTCGTATGAAACTACACATTACGAAAGATTCTATGGTCCCATCTTTGGACCCTTTCATGAAACCTATTTTACCAAGTTCTTAAGTAGTCATATCAAACAATTTTATATTATCTGTATAACTTTACTCTATAATTGGATCTTCTTGTATTTTAAAATAGCTTTTCGTTTTCAAGTGTTGGTGTATATATATATATATATATGTGGGGATAATGTTACTTTCTAACTAAATCATAAGATTTTTCTAGTGACCCTGACGACCATTGCAGTTGATGGGTAACATTACCTTCTAATTGAGCCCTTCTATCTCTTCAATGGTCTAAATGACTATTGCCTTTTAGAGATAACGTCAACTTTCGGAGAAATTAGAGTTTGTGAGATTGGATTGTAAATATAGTATTTTCAACTGATCAAATCTTCAGCTCTTTAGTTATTTTTTTGTTATTTATAGTAAAAAAATTATGAGTTATTAATTGAATAATAATTTTTTTTTAATCATTGTAATATCCATAAAACCATGTTTGATACTGGGTCCATAGAATTAACCTCATAATAAATGCGCCCACTGATTCTCTCGTGGGTGAGCACTGATTCACGTTTTTGATTCTCTGTTTGTTTTGTTTTTGTTAATTAATGCAATAAACGTACGAGGTTTTGTGCTTAATCATCGAAGTGGGTGTTGTTTTTCTTCTGATGACTAAGCAAAAGCACGTGGTTTTATTAACTTTTAGCCATGTTCCAGGTAAAAAGCTGCTGCTTCATGCCATGCCATGCCCGGCTCTTGATGCTGACAAACTCAGCTCTCCTCAATGCCATTTCTTGCCTTGTCTTCACTCCAATTGACAAACCTCAATTTATGCTTCACCATTTGCTTTCACGTTTAATTAAGACTTCATTTTTCATTGTAATTATGTTGGCAAGGTAAGTCTGGCATCCTCGTAACGGAGGTTAATATTGAAATTTCACACCGATTAAGTATGCTCAAACCTACTGGTTTATAAGAGATTTTAATTTTCTCATTCAACAAGGTCTTATTGGATAAGAAGTCAAACTTATCTCAAATTTTATCAGTTAAAAGGCCGAGCCACTTCAAACAGTAGACTTAAAAGTCATGACTGATAGTTTAGAAAAAATAGGGAAAAAAAATGGTTTCTACGTATTGTGAATACTATATATTGACTTGGCTGAGTTTAAGTAATGTCAAAACCAAGACTTGACTACATGGAATCAGTGAATCACATGTTAAAGTTGAGTTCATAAAGATTTTCACATTGTTAGAAGAAATTTCGAGGAGTTTCCAATTTCCAATAAATTATTTCAAAGGAAACTGGCCTTTCAGATGACACAAAGGTCATGGGGTTGTCAATGTAAATTTTTATAGCATAGAATAATATCTAGAAAAGTAATGCCACCGAACATTTAACGGTTCAGCTGAAAAGGTAATATCACCGGAAAAGTAGGGTTTCGCTTTACAAATCATCACAAGATGATGATTCAATGATTCAGGTGAAGAGTACCGTTACTGTAATAACATAAACTTTTATGGTACTGGGGTAAGATTTCATTTTCAGCCCCATTTTGTACCATTGGATCGATCCCATGTAAGCCTGATCACTTTCTGGGACTGATCCGATGGTACAGACGGGAGGTAACCTTACCCCACCAGTAACATAGATGTTCCTGGAAAAGTACCATTAAAAAAGTGGTTGTGTGTGCATTCAACATTCACAACTCAGACTAAGACATGTCTAGACCTCATGCAGGCTCCTCAGCCACCATTAGAAAGCACAATAATGTGAGACATGTGCCCACAAATGACGATTCTCAACTCACGCATGCTTCAGAAGATTGCGTGCTTTGACTGTTTGATGATATTTAATATTGTTTGGAATCAGAGAAAGTTTCACATTCACAAAAAAATAGAATAGAGTTAGAATCAGTCTAGTGTCAGCATGTAGCTTTCTGCTCTTGTTTGACTCAGCAGTGTTAGCCTACTTCAATCCTAGAACAAAATTATACCACTCAATGACTTAAAGTCTTAAATTGCTGCTTATCAAAAGTCAAGAGCATAGCCATCCCCCATGGGGTCTATGATTGAGATTTTTATCTAATAGTTCTAGGTTGATTGAAAGAGGTCTGCATCATGCCGATGCCCGTCGAAAATTGTTTTGATGTCTATTATGTATAGATTTCAAAATTTTGTATATGGGTACAAAAGAATTATATGACTAATCAAACAGTAACATCAAACACTCTTACACAATGATCGGCTCCACAGGAAGCAAGCTGCATGCTCTTGCAGTTTTCGCTCTTCTCGGGAGTTTTCCATGCCAGGCGGTTGACTGGAGACACGTGGCACATGAATCGATCAAGCTTTACGACAAGGGAAGCTGCTACACTGGGTACTGTAATGCTGCCATTGTTGGTTCTTTTGATGGAGAGATGCCACAGTTCAATGAGTCCACTTTCCATTCCTACCGCAAGAAGTCCTTGATTTGTCTGACAATCAAGACCGACCCATGATAGGGCAGTGACACTGCTGTTGAACGGTGGCAAAGTCAGAATCTGTTTAACTGATTCGTTTTCCACAGTCCATATCTTCACTGTCTTGTCCCTTGAACCTGTTGCAAATTCATGACCAAATGGGTTCCAAGAGCATGCCCATATTATTCTTTTGTGTGCCTCTTGCCTCGCGAGAAGATGATAGTTGATTTTGCCGGAATCTAAACAAACACATGAGCAACACTATCTAATAAGGTTTTGAAAATTATCACTAAAGAATATTTTCCTAAAGGACTGTGTTCATTCAAGCACAGTGAACATTAGAGAGCGAAAATTTCCAACATAATCAAATGGCTGTCTCCATTCGACTGCTGAGGAAGTAAAGGACTAACAGAAGAAATTGCCCTTAAATTGACTCCATTCTATTATAATAAAGCTAAAAATAAGGCAGGGAAATATGAATATCCAATTGTTCCAGAAGTCCAGAGGTGGTGGCAGAGGTTATGACCTAAAAAAGGAGAAGATACTTGTCGATGCCGAGAGGACCAGAGGTCACAATGGCAGAAACATCACTTTGTTTTTGGCTTGATTTGTAAGAGAAATAACCAGAACTAGAAGTGAATCGATCACATTTGGTTTTAAATATCTGTTAACCTACATCTAAGCAACACAGCAGATACAGAAGTTCTCACGATTTTCACTACCAATTTACCATTATGTCAACTGTCAGACACAGGCAAACAAATTATAATTGCTTTACAGGTTTCACTAGAATTCTTACTTGCCATTTTAAAACTACAACGAACTTATTAAAAGGTTGACTAACTAGTAAGAGCATTTAAATACTTAGGCAAGCTGCAGGTGAACAACTGACCAAGAAGCAGCACATAATAGACAAAAAGTACTGAGAATAGTAAAATTTACAGTACCTGTCCTTTGAATTGAAAAGACAGAAAATTGGCGATCCCTTGAGACAGACAAAAGCAGATTGTCATCATGAGAGAACTCCATCTGCGTCACTGTTAAACTATGAGACTGCAAGCGACCAACTGCCTTCCATGAACCCACTTCCCATAACCATATTTCTGCTACTGCTGTTGATTGGGCCTACAGGATATTTAACAAAAGACCAGTAAATATGCATCTCATATTTTGTTCTTTTATAGCACATATGAGCATTAGAGTTAAAAAAACAAAACTGGAAACTGCTAGTCATTTCGCATTTAATGCATATCATTTATATATGTCGTCTTCGTTTTCCCATCGAGGTTCTTTCTAAAAAATGAAAATACTAGTTTTACATGGTTAATAGTACTTTACTTTGAGCACTAGTTCTATAAAAATATATAAAACTATACAGTATGAAGAGCTCCATATACCTTACATGATGAAGCAACAAGCTTTCCCTTCTGGTCACAGCATAGCGAAAACAGCTCATTCCCATGACCATAAAGTTTGTGCGTCTCTGGCCATAAGGTATTCCATGCTAACTGATCTTCAATAGGAGGCTCGGTAAACGTGACTGGAACTGCATCTGGAATACTTTCAAGGGTGTCAAAACCATCATTCCCAGTTCTATCTTGGGTCTCACGTGTAGCTGCATACGAAAATGGTTCATTAAACAATTTATATCATATTAATCAACAGTGGCTAATACATAATAAATTACTTTAATGCTTAATAGAAGAGTGCAAAAGATTCTTTTTCCCCATCGTAAAGCATTCTTTCAAAACAAACTCACATCTGTGATTTCTTTTCTCAGATAGGTAAAAATCACATCTCACTACAGCAGTCATGGACATAACGAGATAATTTAACTTAAAAAGAAGATTATCATGCTTCAGAAGCCAAACAAGAAATCAGTCACAAAGTACTAAAAGGTTTGATCAGAGAAGTGGCATATAGGTCAAGAGCCCAAATGAAGCACCCTGATAGAACTTCAGGAAAGCATGTCAATGTCAAACTAAACGTTCATCAGAGAAGTGTCAAGTTCACATCAATGTGTAAGCACCTAAATTCATAAAACTGAAGATAAAAGTTCCCTCTGCAACATTAATTTTCTGGATTACAGAGAGAAAGAGAGACTTACCATTGACATATATAGGCTTCTGTGACAGCCCAAGAGCAGACATATTTGCACCCAAAATCTGAACATCTACTTGGAGATCTTCAGGAAAACTAGAGTTTTGAGAAGTGGCATGATTCAAGGTTTTCAGAAAAGACAAAGGAGCTTCGAACACTCTGGCAACTTTCTCATCAGCTCCACTGACAAAACGGTGGTTACCCTTAGCTTGAATGATGGTCACACAATTAATATCATGACCATGAACTTGAGGGCGAGCAATTTCATGCCAGGAGTCCACACCCGTTAGCAAAGCTACATTGTGCCATGGAGCAAAAACACGAGTTGTCTGAAATGAGAGATGCATCATGGTTATGTCTATACTGCATATCATAACTAGTTTAAAAGCTCATCCAGTTATTTCTTTTAAAAAATTTAGATGCATCCATTAATAGCCACCTCTGGAATTGGAATAACTAACCAAGGAATCTATGCAATTGACGAAAAAACAAGGGCGTGACAACATTTTTTTTTTATATTAAAGGATTTGCTAGCAAGAACAGAAATGAGAAGCTTATATTAACAAACATCACAGAGAATTCAACTTAATGAATTTCTCCCCAAAATTTTCACTAAAAGTTTTCAGTTTCCCCATTTCCCTGAAGGATTCTCATTTAAATAAAATGTAATAGTACCACTTTTTCCAAACTCAAAATGCCCTAACTCATTTCTCTAGCAGTCATACAAGAAGGAAATACAAAGAAATCCTTTTAACCTATTTTTAATATATGCATCAGAGCACATTCAAAGAGGGTCTTCTTTTTCTTGTGGTTCATGAGGGGGCATATCTGGCTACGCAATCGAAGGTAGGTCTCTACCATCGTTTAACCCAGATGTGAACCCTTTCAAATTTTTTGGTGTAGGCTAGATGGTTCCATTCCTCTTGTGTGGTAACAAAGAGAATTTAAAAGCTAGCTAGTAACCAAAAATTTGATGAACATCTTCAAGAAAATACTAACGAACTCTCCCCATTACTATCTCAAAAAAATATTTCTGCAGTTAGAAGCATATGTGAACAAATTATCCATCTACTTTATATGAGCATGCACACTGTTGCTCAAATAAGTTATGCTCATCAATAGCTAAGCTTGCTTTAAAAAAAAAAAAAAAAAAAAAAAAAAAACCCACAGAGGACATGCCCTAAGATGTATGTTAAAAGGTACGGCTCACCATTTCCACAGTCAGAAGTTAAGCATGTTACTAAAATGTTGCACAAAAAAAATAAAAGAAAATGTTTCCATGTTATAAGCAACATATCATTATCACCTGGTCATGACTGACTGAGAGCACGTATTCACCAGACCTAGCCCATGCAATATCTGTCACTGCAGCAAAGTGCCCAGAAGGAACTTTTTGTGGTTGCCAGTTATCTACATCAACACCAACATTTTTCCACAGATGGAAAGATCCACCGTATCCATGTGCCAAAATTGAATGTGCATCCGGGCTCCAATGGCCACCATAAAACCCTAAAGCAGAATGACTTAATTCTCCAACAGTGACTACATTCATCCAGATACCAGTTGTCTTTTCAGGTTGCCAAATCATCATTGTCTTGTCCATTGATGCGGATAAAATACTCAGAGGTTGTTGATAGGCAATCCCATCTGATGGTGCAGCTGAAGGAGGTTCCCACTGTACTGAGTACACCCAATCCTCATGGCCAATTAGAAGAGATTCCACCGATATTTGATAAGAGGATGGGCCAGCCACAAATACAGGACCTTCAATGTATGAAGCCAAACTTATTTTCTCTTTCCTGTATGTACCCTGACTGTTTGCTGAAGAACCTCGTAAAGCCATCTTCCATATGCGTATGACTTTGTCTTGAGATGAACTTACAAGTAGAACACTAGTTGCCTCTTCACTGGTGCACACAGGTAACGAGAAATCCAAACTCCGAATCCAATCTGTATGCCCTTTTAACTCACAAGCACGAACAAACTGCATACATAAATAAATATAACATGCTCAAATGATGGAAAAAGATCCTATGCAGGTATCAGATGGTAATATATATAATTTGAAGTTAGATACCTTTCCAGTTCTCTCCCCACAGTAAAGATGAACCTTGTTATCCAATCCCCCCATTGCCAGGACTAAGTGCCCGGCATTTCCTGGCAACTCTGCTAATGAGAGTGCAACCATAGCCTTTGAACCAACAAAAAGTGAATCCAGACATGATAATTTACAGTCACCTGAAAGGAACAAAGGTGCATAATCGGTGGTTCAGTATGCAAACAGGCTTGCTTCCATTTGTGAAGATCCCAGTCTATCTTATAGAATACAGATATGATTGCTATCAAATAATAGTATATACTCATAATAAGAGTTCAACAATGATAATGAGTCAACGTTACACCCAAAGCCTGTAACTGAGTTGGTTGCATTCAACATAGCAGCCACAAGTTGAGCCTAAACAGAAAGTTTTAGCGTGTTATATTCCACCTCAACCATAATTGACTAAACAGATATTTAATGGTTACATTCTACATTGCAACCATGATTTTTAGGTTTCATAGATACTCACTAATACATTCTATAAGCATGGTATCTTCCATCTCAAAACCATCACCAAGAAATAAAAAGAATCTCAACATGGTTAAATACCAAAATCATGTTCATATAATCTAGGGGTGAAAAACAGAAAAGAAAGCTGCCCTCAAAGTAAAAATGTAATAAAATTATTCCAGCAACCCAGCATCAAGCAATGTGTAAAAGCATGCCAAGAAAAAAAACCCTAACTTCATGCCTATCACATCCACGAAAAGAAATATTTATGTTTTATTTCAGAAAAAAAATTAACCTACCTCCAGAAGTTGATGGAAAAACGACCTCCCATATATAAACTGAACCATCAGAAGAAGTAGATGCAAATATGGCATCGGTTTCTGAAACCATAATTCCAGTAATGCAAGTAACACCCTTTTTGTGTGATTGAGGTAACTGTAACACATTCTTCCACTGGAAACAAAATAAAATAAAATAAAACAAAACAGCACAATCAGCAGAAGTTACTCAGCCAAATCATTCAATATATCAACATGTATACACTAATCTTTAAAGTTTTACAAGAGCAAAAATCCCCGACAAGCAAAAATGTACATAAATTCCCAATAACACTTGACACAAAAACCTAAGCTGATAGGTATAAGCCTAACTTTTACACTCTAACAGAACAAAAAGCTAAACAGAAAATCGCAATGACACATTAAAATACCTTTCTATCAGAAAGAGAGAGTTCCCATAGAATAATCACACCATCAGCATCTCCGGAGAGCAGATAATGATGCTCTAAATGTTTAACTGTGAACATACAACAAAACGTAAAACATTAAAATAAAAAAAAAAAAAATCCCAATGTGGAAAACACATGCTCTCATTTTCCTCTTACCATGTCTCACCAAGTTAAAATACACCATCTTGTAAGCAACTAGTAAATAAAAGCACAAACTTTCAATTGACAAACACAAATTTAAAAGCAAACTTACTACAACTAAATCCTCTCATTTCTCACCAATTAAAAGAAAACTAATTACTAACAAACTATTCATTGAAAGCACAAACTTGTAATTGGAAAAAAAAAAAAAAAAAAAAGTGTACCTTTAAATGCGAACTTATTACTGGGAAGCCACTGGGTACAGTTCACAGAAGCTTTATGGCCTGGAAGCGTAGTCAAAATCTGAGCAGTCTGTCAAATATTTCATTAACAAACAGCGTCAGCTTGATATTCATGTATATGAAAACGAAAAGAAAAAAAGAAGTGGGGTTGGGAGGACCTCGGGGCAGAATATAACGATGGCGTTTTGGGAGCCGAAAGAAACGAAACCAGAGGCGCCCCATGAGACGTTGTTGACGATTCTGTTGCAGCCTGCTCCTATGAACACTCTGTTTACTTCTACTTCACTACTAAAATTATTACTCATTTTAATGTGATTTCAAACTTTCAGAGAGAAACGGAGAGAGAGTTTGAGTTCTCCAGCTGCAGCAGAAGGCGGCCTAAGTGTTAAAAGTTCTGATTTTTTTTGTTCTTCTTCGCTGAGTTGGGAAAGAAAGGTTTGAAGAAGAAGGCTTCGACATGAAAATTTAGTTTTTAAAATTCAGGAAAAACAATAAAGTAGTTTGGGCTGTGAATTGGGCCCATCGGCCCATCAGGTTGCTTTGGGCCGCCGGATATGGACTGTGTCGGCTCTTGAACTTTCGGAATGGGGAGAATTTCATAAACTACCCTTAAGGTTTTGCCTTACGTTAATAAAATAAATTGTTTTTGACTTTGTATCAGGAACCACCCTTTGTTTTTTCGCAATTATTGATTACTATTTATATTCCTTTTTTGAAATCAACGAGTTTGTTATAATAACACCCTTTTAATAAATTACACCTAGAAATTTTATAAATTGTGTTTGTGGTAATTATACTTTTATTTACTCAGTATTGTAACGTCTCATAATCTTTTGCATAAGTCAAAATAATGGTTTTGATGAATTATTGAAACATTAAAGGACGACCAATTGATAAAACTACTACTACTTAAGTATTTGTCTTTTATGAAATTGACAAAATTGTGGCAATTATGTCTTTTTCAATCAAACATCGCCTAACGTTTCATTAAGTTAGTGATAATTACTTTTATTATTAAATTATTCATCTCTAATGCTTTAAATTTTTTTACCCACGCATTAAATTTAACATTAGGGGGTGTAAGTGGCTATTGTCGGAGTTGGTAGGGGTAATATGTTATTTTTTTGAAGTTTGAGAGGCTGTATTAGAAGCCCATCTCACCGCCTCACGGAACGAACTAGCACAATAAGCAATGCACGCAAACTTGTATGCTGAAATTCATACAGAGCATTTCCCACTTTTAAAAAGAATGGCCACGAGGCCCACGACACATCACTTCCAAATATACTCCGACGTTCGTTGCGCGACCTCCACGTTCCTTCGCTCACTCGCCACCACCCCCGCCCTCCTCCTCCTCCCCCTACGCGCCTCCTCCGCGCGTCGCCACCCTCACTCGCTTCGGTCAACGCTTTTGTTTCGCCCTCGGGCTTTCTCCAATGGCTCTGGCGCCTGTGAACCGTCCGTCGAGATGGTTGCGGATAAGCCGTCGATTTGTACTGCCGACGAGCTCCACTATGTCTCCGTGGCGAACTCCGATTGGCGACTCGCGCTTTGGCGCTATAATCCTCCTCCTCAGGTCTCTCGCGCCGTAACATTTTTTTTTTTTGTTTTAGAATTTTTTTTTACAACTGTTTATGGATACAGTTCTAAAGACGAAAAATGTATATCATTTTCAAGGAATTAGAATTAGATTCAACTCAACCAGAATAAAATTTAAATGTAATTGCTTGTTTTTGACAATAACGTATTCTTGAAATGTTTCCAAACATGGCGTTTGGAAATAGAATTCTTTATAATAGAGTAACACATTTTCAGATATTAAAAAGTTCTAATATATTTATAAAATTAATTAATGATTATTTTTTGATGAGATGTTGAATTTGAATTGTATTTATAGGCGCCAAAGAGAAATCATCCGCTGTTGCTGTTATCTGGGGTGGGAACTAATGCCATTGGTTATGATCTCTCTCCTACTGTAAGTGGTTTATTTATTATTTTACTTGTCATATCTTAGTAATTTATTTACTGTGCATTTGTAATTATTAGATGATGTTNTCAGATATTAAAAAGTTCTAATATATTTATAAAATTAATTAATGATTATTTTTTGATGAGATGTTGAATTTGAATTGTATTTATAGGCGCCAAAGAGAAATCATCCGCTGTTGCTGTTATCTGGGGTGGGAACTAATGCCATTGGTTATGATCTCTCTCCTACTGTAAGTGGTTTATTTATTATTTTACTTGTCATATCTTAGTAATTTATTTACTGTGCATTTGTAATTATTAGATGATGTTAAATGTTAGCAAGGAGATGTAAAAAGTGTGACGTTTCTTGTTGTGAAGCTTGGAATTAAATATTAAATACCCGATACATCATTTTAATAGCTTCAATTGTTTAAAGTCTAATACTAAAAAGTTTAACTGCAAAGTTCTAATTCGAAGAATTGTAACAAATGGAGAAGTTTGAGGATATGAGAAACAATAGGATTCAAAATGTTTGCTGTTTAAACTCATCAATGTTGTAGTTATGTGTGTGTGTGTGTGTGTGTATGTGTTTGCAGTCTTCATTTGCACGGTACATGTCTAGCCAAGGATTTGACACATGGATACTTGAAGTTCGAGGTGCTGGGTTGAGTGTGCGGGGGTCAAATTTGAAAGAAGTTGAACAGTCTGCCCATGAAATATCCGAGCAGATGGAAGCTGTTGCTGAGGGTACCACTGGTGAAGCTGTGAGAAAGAGTACAGTTGATGGAGTCTATTCTGCAGAGCAGCAGCGGACTGATGGCCCTGATACCTTGACAGATTCTAGGATTTCTTCTGTTGAAGAAGAGGCAACGAGGTTAGCAATAGTATGGGATGAATCAAAGCTGGTGACAAAGTTTACTGAAACTTTTATGCGTTTGTCAGAAAGTCTCTCAGGCTTTCTTAGTGAAAGCCAAACAAAGATAATATCGGCTAAACTGTTTGATCAACTATCAAAACTTTTAGAAGATTCTCAGTTGTCTGAACGCTTTAATGAGATACGGGTAAAGCTGTCGAGCTTGCTGGAAACAAGGCAAAACTCAGGTATTGCTAGCCAAATCAGGGATTTGAGTGAAAGGCTTGTGAATACCATTGAAGAAGGTCAACGATCTGTTTCACCTCAGTTGTTCGACTTGCAAGAGCGTCTTTTCTCAACAATAGATGATTTTCAGAAGCAGCTTGACTTGATTGTGAAGTATGACTGGGATTTTGATCATTACCTGGAAGAAGATGTTCCTGCTGCGGTGAGGTGACATTTTATATTGATGGATTTATATATGGTTACTTGTCTTGGTTTAAGTCTTCTATGATACATTTTCAAGCAGAATTACCTATATGCTTTTTTTCATTTTTGGTTTTATTGTAATATAACCTTTTATATGTACTCTTTGCATTTTGAATTAACTGTCTTTAATTTTGTTGATGTAGATGGAATATATAAACACACAAAGCAAGCCAAAGGATGGTAAGCTTCTTGCAATAGGGCATTCCATGGGAGGTATCTTGTTGTATGCAATGCTGTCAAAATGTGGTAAGATATTATTTCTTGCAAAGTAATGGTGGCTGTTGCTGATGCTAAAATTTGTGCCAATGCTTCAATGTTTGTTTAGTATGCATACTTCTTGATGGGTGATTGGGGATTGCAGTTGTATGCTGTACTATTTGACACTTGAACATGTACGACATGATGGAGACACATAACATGTTGAACATAGTATTAACGTTATATAGTTATGGATTTCTGTACTGAAACAAGATCTTCATAAAATTGATACTTAAAGAATATGCTAGTGAGGTTTTTGCTGTTTAAAGAATATGCTAGTGAGGTTTTTGCTGTTGCATGAATGCTTGATGTTGGTATTGTGATATGCCTGTTGAATATTTGGCAAATGACTGAGCAGCCTAGCTGTAGCTGATGATAAGAAGTTGTTGCATGTCTCTAAGTACTCGTCAGTAAAATATCGTTTCTTACAAAAAGGGGCTAAAAAATTATTAACAATTCTATTGCCTTATAGAAAGCAGTTGATCAATATGATAAAGCCTGTTTCCTGCAAAGTTGAGTTGAAATATTTGGTTCAATGTTTTTTGTTTACCTCTAAATCTTTGTTCTTTTAGTGTGCTTTCCTTCTTCTTTTTCTGTCATCCTGTCCCTGATGAGGTGTTGTTATTAACATTACTGCAATCTGTTTTATCTCATCAGGTTATGAAGGAAAAGAATGTAGATTGGCAGCTATTGTTACATTGGCATCATCTCTTGACTACACTTCTTCAAAATCGACACTCAAATTGCTCTTACCCCTAGTAAGAGGATGAAAATTTATTTTTAATGTGTACCAATTCAACTTTAATTTGAGCCTGAGAACTGTATATAACACTCTACATGTAGATTTTTTTTGGAGGAATAGCCTTTGTTGAGAAGTTAATGTCAAGTTACTTTATCTACAGGCTGATCCTGCACAGGCTCTTAATGTCCCTGTTGTTCCTTTAGGGGCATTGTTGTCAGCTGCTTATCCTCTTTCATCTAGTTCTCCTTATGTGTTCTCTTGGCTTAATGATCTGATATCAGCAGAAGACATGATGCATCCGGAGTTGTTGAAAAAGCTTGTCCTGAACAACTTCTGTAAGTATGGATGTGCTTTCACTTTTGACATTATGGCTTCTTGTGCGAACATAGACAGCATGCTCAATAGGTTTATTTTCACATATTGGTTTTAGTATTGGTAGTTTTTTTTCATCTAAAAGGGCTTACTCCTACTTTCTGTTATATAGTTATTTCATTAATTTGCACAATCAAATTTTACCCATCTCTCTTCTTCTTATATTTGATACTTACGGAGTCTGATGTATGGGGACTTAATCATGGTTTGTAGGTACCATACCTGCTAAACTTATCCTGCAGCTTACAACAGCCTTTCGAGAGGGTGGCCTATGTGATAGAAGTGGTAAATTTTTCTACAAGGATCATCTACACAAAGGCAATGTTCCCATCTTAGCTATTGCGGGAGATCGAGATCTAATTTGCCCACCTGAAGCTGTTGAGGGTATGTTCAATTAAAATAAAAGACTCACACACTTAGTGAGAAACCTTCTTTTCATGATATTAATTCTCTTTTGGTTGCTTGTCTTGATTGAAACCAGAAACGGTTAAGCTCCTTCCCAAGAATTTGGTTACCTATAAAGTATTTGGTGAACCAGGGGGTGCACATTATGCGCATTATGATCTAGTTGGAGGACGACTGGTAAGAATTTGTTTCTTTAAACAACTTCTGGGAAAATAAAATAACAGCTTTGATGTCACTTAGTTATACGATGACAGCTAATATTATATTTTCCTTTCAAAATGCAGGCAGTGGAGCAAGTTTATCCCTGTATAGTCGAATTCCTTAGTCATTATGATTCGACACCATGATCAATGCCATAAACCTTCATTTCCCCTCTTTATCACCGCGGAATTTGGTGTCAGACCAACATGTATGTCTCCGCGTGATCAGTGCTGTGATACTGGGTCCATTCAGCTGTTTACTGCAAGGTAAATGTTTGCATTTTTGCTTTTGGGTTCCCTGCTCAGATGAAGCATTAGGGTGAAGGACTTCCATGATCTGGAGCAGAGGTTTTGCACATGGGAAAATGAAATTTTCGGCTGTGCTGTAAATTGAAGAATCATATAAAAAGGAAATAGTAAATTGAAGGTTAAAATCAGTGAACAAGTACAATATTCAATCTTTGTCAAATAATTTGTATTTTGCATAAAGTTTTGGTTATTGCTTTCAAAACTATCGTGTGTCCAGGTTTGCTTCTTTTGGCCTTCATTTAACGGCTGCAACACACACTGTTTCAAGTGTAATGTGCAATATTCTTAAACTTAACAACATTGAATTTCCTATTTGTCTACTAAGAAAGTCTTCTCCGGTGAGACGGGTATATCAAGTTATTAATACGTCCATCTAATAAGATCTGACCATGAGATATTATTAGTTAGATGTAAGATAACGAGATATTATTAGATAGATGTAAGATAACGTGATGTGTCCGTTTTATTTAAGGGTTTACTGTTTAGTAATCTCGACCATTTTTATGAATAAAACAAAAAATTTATGTTTTTTCAAGTTATATTTTAGACTAAATAAACAGTTATTAAAGTAAAAGTTTTTTCAATTTTCTTCTGTGAAGATCTATCAATTGGCAGAACTGAATTATTTCTCATTTACATAGTCCTCCATGAACGCTTTTTGTCTGAGTTGGGAATGGACAAGCTGGGCTAGACAGGAGACAAAGACAAGCCTGACCCAGTTTCCACATAACTTAACAGAGTCAAGCTCGAGCCTGACCTGACATGTTTCAAGAAAACAGGCCATGGTCCGGTATGGATTCGGCTGTAAACCCTGCCGGTTTTGGTCTGAATTTTGGCGCATTTCGTCGGCCTGGTTCACACCCAAATTTAAGTGCAAAGTTACAGGACATGGTTCGGTCTGGATTCGGTTGCATCCCTTGCCGGTTTGGTCAGAAATTTTGGCCCATTTTGTCAGTGTGATACCAAATTAGATATCAAACATAACTAGGTCCATTTCAAATGGACTGTACGGAGTTCAACGTAATAGTAGTTTGCAATAATGATACAATTACAAAGTAAATATCTTAACGTAATATCACATGATATAGTTGATGTGTTCATGTCACTTAATGATGATAAGATATGGTAAATGATATGATTTTGTCCAATTTTTACTTTATAAGTGTAATATTGTCCCAATCACCCGTTTACTTTGTTGCAAATCAAACTTTTACATAATTTTAAAACCTCTTTTATGATTGTAGTATTCCTTATTGTAAAATGAACCACAAGTGATTGAGGAAACATTTATACTATAAGGGATTTTATAGATATTTTCTTTAAACTTAATCTACAAATCCAAGTTTAATATTAGAATCCTTGCTTAGATATTTATATTTTATAAGAGAAATGTTAGATGTACAAAAAGTCTTTTTACAAAGTGATGTGACAGCTGCCACACCACTAGTTTATGAAAAGAAAGAGAAGATTAATGTGAAACTGGTGGTGTGACAGCTATCACATCACTTTGTATAAAGACTTTTTGTAAGAGTCTTTATACATCTAACATTCTTCATTTTATAATGTATGTTCTTGAAGAAACACTTCATACATGTTTTCTAAGGAAATTACTTTTTAGATCAGAAAAATACTTTATATTTTAGACTATTGGATTTTGAATCTATGGTTAAAAGCACCATACATAATGGGCACAGAGGAGTGGGATGGTGGGTTGTTTACCGAATTTTGTCTCCTATTACAAAAACACTACATTGTTGTATGAGAGAGACCACCCAACTATAAGATGTGACACAAAACTAGTTCAACATTTCAAACACTTTTTTAGGTTACTATTATTTTGCTTTCAATAACTTACTTTAAGCCATCGTCATCCACCCTTTACCACTCCTAGACAATACTGTTTACTATCAGCCGATTTTTTTACTACCTCCATCAAGGCATTGAACAATTTAGAATGTCTTATCATGATAACGTTATTTTCTTTGTCAGGATCTAGTCGATTTTTAAACCTTTTATTTTTTGGTAACTGGGGGTGTCTGAACCAATTTGTGCATACCTTGACTAATTCTCTAGGACCCTAAAGTTAACGACCGAATAAACTCTTTAGTGTCCACCCTTATTAGCAACCAAGAGGAATCGAGTTCAAGACCTCTTGAGTAATATACTTAAGAGTCCTTATCTTCTGATCCGATCACTCAAGGGTGGTTCGATTTTTAAAACCTCAAAGCAACTATTGTTTAATGGTTTGGTACTTATGTAGTATTACCTAAATTTTCAAGTGGGGACGGTATGATTCTCTTAAAATTCAGGCAAAGTTTTCTCACACTACATAATTTATTAAGATAACATAGTTTTGTCTTGTAGTTTTAACTTACTCCATATATAATTCCTTAGTGGCAATGCAAAGTTAGCAATTAATAAAAGCAATTTTTTTTGTTTTGTTGGTATAATCAGAAGTTGAATTAAATTCCAAAGCTCTTGAAAGTGAGAGGTAGCCTACCCTTTGAGTGATCTCCAGTGGATGTCCACCTGAAAAGCAGAAGCAATGTATCAATGTTGGGTTGCAGGATCCAAACCAACTTTTCTTAGAATCACTTTGGCCATCCCTTGTTCTCCTCTTTTCTGGTTTTCTTGTTTGAAGTTTCAGCTTCTCCATGTTGACACTTTCAATCACTTCCCACAAGAAGATAACCCACCATTTAATGATTGATCATGGAAGAGAAACCCTCACTTATCTTCCTTGTCCGTTTGTCTTTGGCCCCCACTGTCATATTCCCTCATTTTCAGCTTCTCAGATAAGCACTTTTTCAATTCAGCTTCTGTATATAAATATCTCCTCTTTTCACTTATACCAACAAAAATATTTCAATGGATTCCAACTTCCTTCTCAACCCTTCAGGCCTCCACTCAGTTTATTATCAACCTAAGGAGGATGATGGCCTCATCGATCTCGGCCTCAGCCTCAGAACTCTGCAACCTGAAGCCTATCAGCCATCTCAACATGGTATGCATTTTTTTTTTTTTTTTTCCTGAAAAGATAAATGTTCTGACTGTGATTTTAATTGGAGTTTGATTATATTTTATGTAGCAGTGGTAGGCATGGAGGGATATGGAGACTTTATGGAGTGGCCACAGGCTGATTTGCAGCTGAAGAATCCAGGCAGGGGATTTCCCAGGCTGATACAAGACGACGGTGACGAGGAGGCTGAGGGAATCCAGAGCAAAGAGAGGTGGGCTTATGTGAAGGTTAACATGGATGGAGTTATTGTGGGAAGAAAAATCTGCGTTCTTGACCATGAAGGCTATTCTAGCATGGCACATAAATTGGAAGAAATGTTTGGTGAGTAGGGAAAAACACTCTTCAGGATTTTGAGATTTTGATTTTTTCTAATAATTCTGCTTGAAATGACTGACATAGGTATGATTCCAGGGAGAAATTCTGCATCTGGGCTAAGATTATTCCAGGCTGGATCAGAATTTTCACTGTTTTACAAGGACAGGGAGGAGAATTGGAGGCCTGTTGGTGATGTTCCCTGGAAGTAAGTTCTTTAAATTTAACAATGTTATAAAATGCTTTAACTTTTTCAATAGATTGTGCAGGATTATCAGCTAAGTTATGGTTTGATTCATGATAGAGAGTTCGTAGAATCAGTGAAGCGGCTCAGGATTGCCCAAAACTGAAGCTTTTCTTCTGAATCAAGCTTCTGATTAGTAGTTTGTTCTGAAGAATCTCTGAGGACTGACTTGACTTAGAGTGGGAAGTTACATTGGGAAATTTGTGTTCCAGAAGGCATGTAGAATCAGAATGCCAGCCAGAGTACATTGTCACAAGTTGGTATTAGTTTCATATATATAAACTGTTCTTGTTATAATGTGAATGGCAGAGATTCTTAATTCTACTAAAATATTGAAGATTCATGCAATTCCGAGCTTGAAACTTGTCAGGGATATAGTGAATGAGAATCTGGATTAGTTTATAAGTGTGCAGTCCCTTCAATTAAGTAGATGTATTTTGAGTGAAAAAAGGCTCGTATCAAACTTGAAAATAAATCCAAGACAGATTAAGTTAGTTTATTAGATGAATATACATTGCCAATGGTCCAATGTTTTCTTTCCAGGCTCTTGTAGCGAGATTTTGAGTGACCTTGATCCCTAGGGTCCTGTATTCCGATGCAATTGTAAGAGATGGACACATACTTGTTAAGTGTTGCAGGACCCTGGAAAACTCTGCTCTCTGGATAAATGATAATGAGAGAATGTATTGAATCTTGATCTTGACTTGGATGGGACTTATCATGTGTAGATTTACAAGTAACGTTTAGTTGATCTCTTATGTGTATTCGAGTTTTGGGAGTAGTGATTAATGAGTAGAATTTAGAGTTTTGTAACGAGAATGATCAATTTATCTAATAGGTTAATCTTTTAGGTTGGATACATGAACCTCCAATAATTAGTGTCAAAGTGAATCGATTATCCAAACGAGAAGGTTACTGCCAGACTACAGTAAAGCTCTCGTATGAAAAGGATTAGACTTCCATATTAGATGATTAACTTGAGTCTTAAATTCACCAAATAGCTGTTATTTGTTTGTTTCATCTTCTTCAAACTCCTCCATTGTTCAAAAGTGCAGGTTGACAATGTGGCTAATTAATACTCTATGCCCTTTGTGTCATCAAGGGGATGCTTTAAATCTCTCCCCCTTGAGTTTACAAAAATGTTTTTAAGTTATTTTTGGATCTTCAAAGTCAGGCCAGTTTTACTAGGCAGGCTGAAACTAGACCCATATGAGAGAATTCCACTTCTATATGGCCACAAATGATATAACACAAAAATGGGCTGCTCTGTTCATAAAATCTGATCCATTTAACATGTCTACTTTGATGTTTTGGGCATGACTCATTTAACCCACAATTCTTAAGAAACAGGAGTAACTACTTTTTCATGCATATAGATCAACCAATTAATCTAATCTAACCTAATCTAATTACTTATTCATCGACAAATCTTAAGTCTCTCGTATGGACGTTTTATAAAATTTTAACGTACTAATCGAAGGTGAGTGTCTAGTCAATAACTTCATCGTCATTAACTTCATAAACTCATCTCTGGTCTACACGTTAAAAATTCTAGAACATCTCCCGCATTTTGGCTCTTTAGTTATTGACTATTAAGACTAATATGAACATGAAATACCAAAAATCATGCTAGCTGGACTGACTTGACCAAATAAATTCAGCCAAGAAGTTCTTTTGATAATTTATTAAAAGTCAAGAAACCGACAAATGAATCAATACTTTAAACCTAAATAACAGGTAAGAAATTTTCTCCTAAATTGCTTCCTTTGATTGGTGGACTCCACTGCCTCAATTTACGCAGTTTCTTTAGCTTCACAATTCCACCATTTCTATTTTCTACCACTCCTTTTACTCCACACTTCACACAACAAACCACAATTGTTTCTCACTTACCATTGAATCTGTTCTAAGTTCTTCCAGAACTTCTCTCAAAATTTTCCTTTCGTGTGTTGACTGATTAAGTAGATATGAAACAAGCTTATAAAAATCTTAAAAGGTCGTCAAAATGAGTGAATATACTCAATAAAAAGTAATGAAGTTGTTAAAGATGCATGGAGAATAAAGATAATATCTACTTCATTTAAACTTAAGGTTTATAGTATGGTTTTCTTGCAAGAAATAATGAAGTAGTTAAAGATGCATGGAGAATAAAGAGAGGCCTCTTGAAGAAACACTTCATACATGTTTTCTAAGGAAATTACTTTTTAGATCAGAAAAATACTTTATATTTTAGACTATTGGATCTTGAATCCATGGTTAAAAGCACCATACATAATGGGCAAAGAGGAGTGGGATGGTGGGTTGTTTACCGAATTTTGTCTCCTATTACAAAAACACTACATTGTTGTATGAGAGAGACCACCCAACTATAAGATGTGACACAAAACTAGTTCAACATTTCAAACACTTTTTTTTGGTTACTATTATTTTGCTTTCAATAACTTACTTTAAGCCATCGTCATCCACCCTTTACTACTCCTAGACAATAGTGTTTACTATCAACCGATTTATTGGCTAACTCCATCAAGGCATTGAATAATTTAGAATGTCTTATTGTGATAAAGTAATTCTCTTTGTCAAGATCTAGTCGATTTTTAAACCCTTTTTTTTTTTGTGTAATCGAAGGTGTTTGAGCTAATTTGTACATACCTCGATTAATTCTCTAGGATTCTGAAGTTAACGACTGGATAAACTCTCTAGTGCCTATCCTTATTAGCAACCGAGGAGAATCGAGTTCAAGACTTCTTGAGTAATACACCTAAGAGTCCTTATCGTCTGACCTGATCACTTAAGGGTGGTTCGATTTTTAAAACCTTAAAGCAACTATTGTTTAATGGTTTCGTAATTATGTAGTATCACCTAAATTTTCAAGTGGGGACGGTATGATTCTCTTAAAATTCAGGCAAAGTTTTCTCACACTACATAATTTACTAAGATAACATAGTTTTGTCTTGTAGTTTTAACTTAATCCATATATAATTCCTTAATGGCAATGCAAAGTTAGCAATTAATAAAAGCAATTTTTTTTGTTTTGTTGGTATAATCAGAAGTTGAATTAAATTCCAAAGCTCTTGAAAGTGAGAGGTAGCCTACCGTTTGAGTGATCTCCAGTGGATGTCTACCTGAAAAGCAGAAGCAATGTATCAATGTTGGGTTGCAGGATCCAAACCAGCTTTTCTTAGAATCACTTTGGCCATCCTTTGTTCTCCTCTTTTCTGGTTTTCTTGTTTGTAGTTTCAGCTTCTCCATGTTGACAATTTCAATCCCTTCCCACAAGAAGATAGCCCACCATTTAATGATTGATCATGGGAGAGAAACCCTCACTTATCTTCCTTGTCCGTTTGTCTTTGGCCCCCACTTTCATATTCCCTCATTTTCAGCTTCTCAAATAAGCACTTTTTCACTTCAGCTTCCGTATATAAATATCTTCTCTTTTCACTTATACCAACAAAAATATTTCAATGGATTCCAACTTCCTTCTCAACCCTTCAGGCCTCCACTCAGTTTATTATCAACCTAAGGAGGATGATGGCCTCATCGATCTCGGCCTCAGCCTCAGAACTCTGCAGCCTGAAGCCTATCAGCCATCTCAACATGGTATGCATTTTTTTTTTTTTTTTTCCTGAAAAGATAAATGTTCTGACTGTGATTTTAATTGGAGTTTGATTATATTTTATGTAGCAGTGGTAGGCATGGAGGGATATGGAGACTTTATGGAGTGGCCACAGGCTGATTTGCAGCTGAAGAATCCAGGCAGGGGATTTCCCGGGCTGATACAAGACGGCGGCGACGACGAGGCTGAGGGAATCCAGAGCAAAGAGAGGTGGGCTTATGTGAAGGTTAACATGGATGGAGTTATTGTGGGAAGAAAAATCTGCGTTCTTGACCATGAAGGCTATTCTAGCATGGCACATAAATTGGAAGAAATGTTTGGTGAGTAGGAAAAAACACTCTTCAGGATTTTGAGATTTTGATTTTTTCTAATAATTCTGCTTGAAATGAGTGACATAGGTATGATTCCAGGGAGAAATTCTGCATCTGAGCTAAGATTATTCCAGGCTGGATCAGAATTTTCACTGTTTTACAAGGACAGGGAGGAGAATTGGAGGCCTGTTGGTGATGTTCCCTGGAAGTAAGTTCTTTAAATTTAACAATGTTATAAAATGCTTTAACTTTTTCAATAGATTGTGCAGGATTATCAGCTAAGTTATGGTTTGATTCATGATAGAGAGTTCGTAGAATCAGTGAAGCGGCTCAGGATTGCCCAAAACTGAAGCTTTTTTTCTGAATCAAGCTTCTGATTAGTAGTTTGTTCTGAAGAATCTCTGAGGACTGACTTGACTTAGAGTGGGAAGTTACATTGGGAAATTTGTGTTCCAGAAGGCATGTAGAATCAGAATGGCAGCCAGAGAACATTGTCACAAGTTGGTATTAGTTTCATATATATAAGCTGTTCTTGTTATAATGTGAATGGCAGAGATTCTTAATTCTACTAAAATATTGAAGATTCATGCAATTCCGAGCTTGAAACTTGTCAGGGATATAGTGAATGAGAATCTGGATTAGTTTATAAGTGTGCAGTCCCTTCAATTAAGTAGATGTATTTTGAGTGAAAAAAGGCTCGTATCAAACTTAAAAATAAATCCAAGACAGATTTAGTTAGTTTATTAGATGAATATATATTGCCACTGCTCCAATGTTTTCTTTCCAGGCTCTTGTAGAGAGATTTTGAGTGACCTTATCCCTAGGGTCCTGTATTCTGATGCAATTGTAAGAGATGGACACATCCTTGTTAAGTGTTGCAGGACCCTGGAAAACTCTGCTCTCTAGATAAATGATAATGAGAGAATGTATTGAATCTTGACCTTGACTTGGATGGGACTTATCATGTGTAGATTTACAAGTGACTTTTAGTTGATCTCTTATGTGTATTCGAGTTTTGGGAGTAGTGATTAATGAGTAGAATTTAGAGTTTTATAACGAGAATGATCAATTTATCTAATAGGTTAATCTTTTAGGTTGGATACATGAATCTACAATAATTAGTATCAGAGTGAATCGATTATCCAACCGAGAAGGTTATTGCCAGACTACATTGAAGCACTCGTATGAAAAGGATTAGACTTCCATATTAGATGATTAACTTGAGTCTTAAATTCACCAAATAGCTGATATTTGTTTGTTTCATCTTCTTCAAACTCCTCCATTGTTCAAAAGTGCAGGTTGACAATGTGGCTAATTAATACTCTATGCCCTTTGTGTCATCAAGGGGATGCTTTAAATCTCTCCCCCTTGAGTTTACAAAAATGTTTTTAAGTTATTTTTGGATCTTCAAAGTCAGGCCAGTTTTACTAGGCAGGCTGAAACTAGACCCATATGAGAGAATTCCACTTCTATATGGCCACAAATGATATAACACAAAAATGGGCTGCTCTGTTCATAAAATCTGATCCATTTAACATGTCTACTTTGATGTTTTGGGCATGACTCATTTAACCCACAATTCTTAAGAAACAGGAGTAACTACTTTTTCATGCATATAGATCAACCAATTAATCTAATCTAACCTAATCTAATTACTTATTCATCGACAAATCTTAAGTCTCTCGTATGGACGTTTTATAAAATTTTAACGTACTAATCGAAGGTGAGTGTCTAGTCAATAACTTCATCGTCATTAACTTCATAAACTCATCTCTGGTCTACACGTTAAAAATTCTAGAACATCTCCCGCATTTTGGCTCTTTAGTTATTGACTATTAAGACTAATATGAACATGAAATACCAAAAATCATGCTAGCTGGACTGACTTGACCAAATAAATTCAGCCAAGAAGTTCTTTTGATAATTTATTAAAAGTCAAGAAACCGACAAATGAATCAATACTTTAAACCTAAATAACAGGTAAGAAATTTTCTCCTAAATTGCTTCCTTTGATTGGTGGACTCCACTGCCTCAATTTACGCAGTTTCTTTAGCTTCACAATTCCACCATTTCTATTTTCTACCACTCCTTTTACTCCACACTTCACACAACAAACCACAATTGTTTCTCACTTACCATTGAATCTGTTCTAAGTTCTTCCAGAACTTCTCTCAAAATTTTCCTTTCGTGTGTTGACTGATTAAGTAGATATGAAACAAGCTTATAAAAATCTTAAAAGGTCGTCAAAATGAGTGAATATACTCAATAAAAAGTAATGAAGTTGTTAAAGATGCATGGAGAATAAAGACGATATCTACTTCATTTAAACTTAAGGTTTATAGTATGGTTTTCTTGCAAGAAATAATGAAGTAGTTAAAGATGCATGGAGAATAAAGAGAGGATAGATTAACAACCATTGAGTGACCGAGTGGTCAATTATAACTCTTAGGTGTATTATTCAAGAGATCATAAGTTTAATCTACTTAGGTTGTTAATAGGACTGATCACTGAAGAAATTTATCCGGTTGTCAACATCAAGGCCTAGGAGATTAGTTAAAGTACGCACAAATTGACCTAGATACCCTCGGTTATAAAAAAACAAAAAAAATTTTAGGACCCAAGGGATTAGTTGAAGTACGCATAAATTGACCTGAACACCTCTGGTCACCCAAAAAAAAAAAATTTAAAACTTAAAAGATTAATTGAGGTAACGCGGCTTGAACGCCTCCAATCATGGATGAAGAAGAAGAAGAAGAAGAAGAAGAAGGAAAAAAAAAAAAAAAAAGGTTAGATGGGACAAAAGTTGCGTGAAAGTAACACAAAGTTAGGATTGGTAAAAGAATGAAAAAGTCATATCAGACAGAGATTACAGGTTAAATTCTCTAGTAAGTGGAAAGCTCATGGTATTGACAGCAGATTCATTATCTAAGCCATCACTTTCCTTAATATAATATTATCGTTCTGAACTGTAATAAGGCTATCATCGAAGCAAAAGACTTTTTAAGTTCGATTAATCTTAAAGGCTGCAGGGCTGTTCACGGAAATGGCTGAAGGGTCAAACTGATGGAAGTCAAAAAAATCATGTGTTCATCAACATTGTGAGTAGAAAAATGATTTTGTTGCAGTGTTTTGGTGACTGGTTGTTGAGGGGGAAAGAACGAAAGAAACAAAAAAATAGGAAATTCATGATCATTGCCCAAGAACAACAAAAGACAAAAGGGTCTGCAATAAGAGAAAGAAGAAGAAGAAGATATTTTCTTCACACATATATATACTAAGAGTAAACAAATGCAAGAGCAGTTGGAATCTCTCATAGCATGCTCTTATGGCAGACCTACATTCATCTAGCTCATATTCAATCATAAAGAGAAAAATACTACAACAAATAATAAAAAGATGAACACATTTCTTTAATAAACGACTTGCATAATTTCTCCACACTAGAGCAACTGTAATAGGCTACACATTTTAAGTTGAAGCACAACCATTCATCATCTCTCGCGACGCCGTGATTATGTGTATTTGAGAGAATTTCAAGAATCACTGAGCTCAGGATTCTTTGCTTTAAGAGGTTTCTTAGTCACTGCAAGTAACCAATCTGTCCAAAGCATCAGAGATATGCCGCATTGTAGGTCTCCTTTCAGGGCTGCAATGAACACAAGCCATTGCGATCTTTAGGATCGCGATAATCTCTTCTTCCCTGTCAGCGTCAGGTGCTAAATATGGGTCTAAAACATCTGCAAGTGGCTTCTTCTCTTCAATGCAGAGCTGAATCCAGTGGACAAGATCCATTTCCGAGGATCCCACTTGGACAACTGGTGTTCTTCCTGTAATCATTTCTAGTAAGATTACCCCATAGGAGTAGATATCCCATTTCTGTGATGGCTTCACCACTTTGAGTGCTTCAGGGGCCAGATAATAAGATCCCAAGTTACCTGACCCATTAGTTGCAGTAACTTCCGAAGATACACTCCTTGACTGTCTTTCTTGAGGTTTCTCCACAGGAATTCGATTAGATTGCAGAGTTGGGGAACCACCAGCAATATTAGCGAGGCGTCCAAGTCCAAAGTCGGATATGTGTGGTTCCATGTCCTGTCCAAGCAGAATATTACTTGGCTTCAGATCTCCGTGGACATACTTTTTGGGACTAAATTCATGAAGATAAACCAAGCCTTTTGCAATCCCTTTTATGATTGTCAACCGAACTGACCAAGATAATGGAGTGAACGGTACAATTCCTGGCTTCCCTGTTGTATAAAGAAATATTTGATACAATCAAATTGACTAAAGCATATAGCAATAACACAAACCACTGCTATGAAACAAAATTATATATCAGAAATAGTAAACAGAAGAGGGTTTTAATAAACATACCGTGAAGTGCAGTGCCAAGGCTTCCATTAGGTATGTAATCATAGATGAGGAGTTTCTCATCAACTGACCAGTAATAAGCTCTGAGGGTTACAATATTAGGATGCCTTAGCTTTCCGATTGCTTCAACTTCTGTCTGGAATTCCTTGAACCTTTGAGACCCACCTTCACCCAATCTTCTCACAGCTAAGGTTAGTCCATCTTCAAGAACAACTTTGTAGACAATCCCAATTCCACTCTTTCCCAGAACAAATGCTGAGGCCTTAAGCAGCTCATCCAAGTCGAAAGCCACCTGAGTATCTAGTGGCACAAGATCATACTGCTCCACATTCTCGGATAGAGTCTCAGATTCATCTTTCCTAAAGCAAAAACACTTTTTCTTTCCCTTCTTTCCTTTCTCAAAACCATAACCGTTTCCATCCTTACCCTTGCCACAACCACAAATCCTTGAATAACAATACGAGAACAACAGCCCAACAAGGCAAATTCCAATTACATCACCCACTATTATAGCAACTATAGCACCCTTACTTAGCCCTCTTCCTTTCTCAATCTTTCTACGATCATCACCCGGATTCTCAGGCGGGTAATTGTTAGGGAAAAACGGATACGAGGATGGCGAATTTGCGCTCGAAGCATCAGAACACGGGTTCTTCAATGGTGTCCCGCATAGGCCCGGATTCCCAATAAATGCAGTTGGTCCTCTATTCATTAGAGCACCACTTTGAGGTATTGGTCCACTCAAATTGTTATAAGTTAGATCAATATAAACTTTCTCAGGAAGATTTCCTAAACTAGCTGGAATTGAACCACTGAATAAATTATGGGACAAATCAACAGTTCCTTGTAAACTAGACAGATTTCCCATGTTACTAGGAATTGAACCATTGAACCTATTGAATGAAAGATCAAGTTTTTCAAGTGAAACCAAACCAGTACCAAACCCATCTGGCAAAGGACCAGTAAAATTATTTTGACTAAGATCAAGGGCTTTCAGTCTCTTGCATTGCACCATGGATGCAGGCAATGACCCATTAAAGAAGTTCTGTGATAAATCTAAGGTTTGAAGGTACTTAAGCTTGCCAATCTCATTTGACAAAGGCCCAGAGAAAGAATTTCCATAAAGGACCAAACTCTGTAGCCCCTGAACTTCAAGGAGCTCAGTAGGCAAACTTCCAAAAAACTTATTATTCCTTAAATTAACATGGCGAAGGTCAGAGAGAGAGCCTAAAGAAGAAGAAAGAAAGCCATAAAGCTTGTTCTTTGGAATGCTAACAGAGATCACTCTTTGCTCCTTGCATGTAACACCATTCCATGAACAAGGGTTTTCATCAGAAGAGTTCCAGTTACTCAAAGACCCTTCTGGGTCCTCATAAATGGACTGCTTAAAAGACAAAAGAGCATAGCCTTCACCATTCAAAGACTCAACAAAACCATTGAAGTTGCAGACAACAAGCACCAAGAAAACAAAAGCAGACAGCATCTTTACAAGAAGAAGAAGAAAGTGACCGTTACGAGCAAATGTGGAGGAGCTTAAAGAGCTAAAAAAAAAAAAAACTCACCTTTCTTTGAGAAATGGGCGGTGAAGAGAGTAGAGAGAGCTGAGCTGAGAGTTGGAAAAATGGGAGTTTTGAGTGTGAAAGGTGTGACCTGTGAAGTGATGTAGAAAAGACTTGAAGAGAGAAGGGGTAAAGGTTAAGCTAACAAAGCAAAAGGCATTGGGAAGATTGATAATTGAATTAAGAAAGTGAGAAAACAGACTCAAGAAGAAGGTTGGTGAGAAAATCCATATATGAGCAACAGTGAAACTCAAGTTTTCTTCAATTTCCATTTAGAATCAATTTCTCGTAATATTTTGATGGGGTAGATGATCCCATGTTTGCATCCTCATTGCAACTACAATGTTTTCACTGTCAGAATATTATTAGTGGAGGAGCCTTCGGGAGGACTTGTGGGCAGTGATCGAAGGGCCAGGATAGGAAGTATAGATAGAGGAGGAAGATATGGACAGTGATGATTAGCCCAAATTGGGTCCGAACCGTTAAGGGGACAACGTCATGATTAAGGTCATTTTGTTTCCCAAATCATGATATTATCTATAATAAAAACCCAATTTAGAGAATTTCTTTCCATAGATGGAATCTTGACTGCCGTTGATCAGACCAACATGCCAGATTTGACCATTAAATTTTTATCAATTTTCATCAGGATAATCTAGTGGTCCTAATCCTCCCTAATTGTAGTGGGTCCTAGTACGCTTTTTTAATCAATGTCCAACACGTGTAATCAAAGTCAATTAAATACTCCTTAGTTAGCTCATAATAAATTACCCAACTCGATGAGATTTTAGTTTTGAGCTCGAGTTTAGAAAAAGGTTATTGAAAAACAAGATATGAACCACCTTAGGTGGTCGAGTGTGATGATAAAAAGTCTCTAAATATATTATTTAAGAAGGTTTGAGTTTGATTTTTTCTCGATTGTTAATATGAATGATCATTAAAGAGTTTATCTGGTCGTTAACTTCAAAACCTTAAAAGATTAGTTAAAGTGTACATAAGTTTATCCATACATCTCGGTTATTAAAAAAAAAGTTTATAAGAAAAAATTGTGAGTGTAACATATCTAAAAAAAAAAAAAAAGGTTATTATCTTATTAAATTATTGGGTCCAATATCACTTTTCGATTATGAATGAGAGGTTTAATGGGATGACGAAATTTAGTTTATTGTGTTATTGTACCATAAATATTCTTTGGAGATCTGAACTCACTGTTTGTTTTGAAATTTTTTGTGATATGTTTGAGTTTTTAATTCACTTATAATTAAAATTGTATTCGTTTATTATATATTTTTTTGTTAATTTTTTTATGCAGAAAATATTATTAATATATCATTAAAATTTTGTTTTAACATGTACTTTTAGATTTTTATTTAAGAAACTAATTAATAGTTTTTTTATAAAATTATTTTTAAATATTTATTGAAAAAGTTATTTTATAATTTAATCAAAGAGTAAAATGATTATCAAACGCATGCATAAGAATCTTTTGCGGTAAATTAATTCTTATTAATCCACATAAAAAGCACTTCTTAAAAAAGCGCTTTTGTAAGAAGCGTGGATAAAAAAAAATAAAACAGCTTCCACAGAATAACCTCCCGTTTATTCACCCAATATGATCATTGTAATTCTCGCGATATGAGAAAAAAGAAGACGACCTTGGCGATAATTTTTAACGCTAAATCGACATGTGAACGATAGAAGTAGCCGTTTGTCAGAGTGGGTCTTAGTGTGAGCCCCCCTACCTAGCCTTTTATCGCTTTGCTTTATTTATGTACACAAACAAAAGGATTCACTTTTTGACGGATGTTTCTGTAAAGAACAGAAAAATTTGGGGAACAACGTAAATAAAAGAAGTTGAGGGTAATTAATTTTTAATTGCCCCGGGTTCTGTTCCGTAATGACAAGTTTAACTGTTCTCCTGTCTTGGTTCTCAGTTCTCGAAGTTTACAGTCAACTTTCTAAGCACCTTTTTTTTTTAAATAACGGAGGTTTTTTAATTTACAGAGATATCCGTGTATTATAAATTTACCTCCTAATCCTTAGAGTTGCGGAATACCCTATAAATTTAATGGACTAAGCATCTAATCTTTAAGATTACAAAAATACCTTATAAGCTTAATAGATGAAAATAATTACACAAATATACTAACTTATCATCTAGCAACAAGAGAAGAGGTCTAAGCACATTTTTAAGAACAACTATTTTTTTTGTTTAAATTAATATTTTCCTTATAATTAATTGTCCTTATATTTTTGATAAAATTAAAGAGTTGATGACATTAATTCTTTAAGATTTGATTAATGTGTCTAATTCACAGTAACAGGTTACCATTTACTTATTTATTGATATAAGTGGGTTGATATAATCTTATAAAAGTTCGATAATAAATATATAAAATGGACGTTAATAGCCTTTTTGATAATGAACGACCATGATTTAATAGTGTAATTTAAGAATTAAAATAGTATATGATTGGGATCTTAGTCTCATTTGTGAACATGATGACTCCATGACATTAACAAATCTATGAGCAAGCTCTAAGCGGAGGAACAACGGTACACTATCATCTGGGTTATTGTTTATCATTTTGGAGCAAGTGGTTAGCCAAAAGGCAAGCACTATCTCCATTTTTTATGGTCTACTCCCAAAGCGATGAGTCTAGTGGCTTGTGGTTTATTTTCTTCAAATTTGGAAGGAGAAATTAAGGGTGTGAGAAATTATTTGAAAACCGAACTAAAACAGCACCGAAAATCCGGTTTTTTTGCAAACCAATTCGGTTTGTGAAAATTGGAAAACTGGTTTGGTGCTCGGTTTAAGGATATTCCCAAACCGGTTAACCGAAAACCGATTTTAAGTTGGAAAACCCTAGGTGTATAAAGAAAAGGAGTTTTAGAAAAAAAAAAAAATTAACTCTAGATCTAGAGTGTCGATGGCCAGCGCCACCCACCACCCATTCACCCAACCCATCAGTGAACCTGTCTCATTGGCGAACGGCAACAAAACCCAATGACCACCACGACAACAAGACCACGGCTCCACCTCCATGAACATCCAGTAATCCATTACCGATTCAGCAAGGTAAGCTAAAAATGTGGGTCCTGGTGGTTGGTGCTCCCGAAGAGTTTGTAGTTGAAAATGCGCTTTAGTTCTTCAATTCTTCCTTTCCATTTTTATACAAGTAGTCATTATGGTCGTGTGCACATATGTAGATAAGAGTCACTTATTAAACATCTTGTCTTTGTTTTCTTCAAATTGAAACTAGAGTGGGATCATTTATGTAGTTGGCTTTAGTAAAGTTCAGTGATGATTGCTATAATTGGTCCATTTTTCTATTTATCTTCTCATTGGTTTGCGTTTGCTCTAAGTTGATTTAAAAGTTGAGTTTTACTGATAATTGCATCGCACTTTGGCCTTCAAAATCATTCTTTATATCTTGAGAAACATTGTTTCTAGTATGTAATAAATGTTTGAATTTGGTGACTAAAATATAAAAAATGTAGAATTTAGGGTTGAATTAAAAATCTGGTTAACCGGATAATTGAGCTGAATATTCGATTCAGTTTGAATTCGGTTTATCCCGTAAATCGATCTAGTTTCGATTTAGCTTTTTGCCAAAACCGAATAATCGGTTCGGTTTTTAGTTTACTTAATCTAGTTCGGTTAAACGGATTATCCCACCCCCTAGGAGAAATGTGTAATTTCAATCGGTCCCAAGATTTATCATGAAATCCTGATTATATGAAACGATATGTTAACATGTGTGACATGCTTTGATTGTGTGGTTGATTAATTATACATACAGTGGACACATTTGTTTTAAAACAATCACCGTTGATCGAGTACTTTTACGCCGAATATGAAACTTACTAATCTGTTGAAGTTGTGGGATGTAAATATACATCTGTAGGTGGTGCTCTTCCTTAGGGGAAAGCATTCATGCAAGCGAGGATAATCAAAACAAAAGCGAGAACATCAGTTTGAGTAACGCCATACCTAAAATTGTCTACAGAGATTAAATCGAGGCCTAACATTAGGCAGTCTTCCAATATTGTAGTACTATAGCTTTACAACATGTAAAACAAAAGGGTATGAATTGTGTAGCACTCATCCATGGAGAGCTGGCTGGACTGGAGTGTCGTCCCTGGAATCTAAAACATTTTTGCTTATCTTTCTAGACCCAGAATTTCATTCCTTGGAGCCCACTCTTATAATTGAATTGGAGATCTAAATTCACTAAGCTTTACAGCTTAAATATAATACAAAAAACTTTACAGAAAGCAACCTTTTTGTCTACCCATCTGTAGTGTCACAAAACAAACATAAAAAGAGACCTGTACAAGACTATTTTTGTTGGAAAACAGACTGATTTTATGAGGATTGCCAAGTCACCTTGCCCTATTTTTTGGGCACAGGGCTTCCCCTTTTTCTTGTATTATATCAATTCATTTTGTCACAAAATAGGTTTATGTAATTGCATGTACAAGTTGGGTGATTTGATAATCAATTGATTTGTTGATATGCCAATGTATGTACATACCTTCTTTTGTCATTCTATTAATAATGAGAGGGCTTAGCTGAAAGATTAGGCCTGTGGTTTGAGGTCTCGGATTCAAGCTCTCTAAGGGTATCTGCATCATCTTTTTATAAGATTGTAGGGTTCAACAAGGAGTCGGGACTTCAATTTTGAACTCGAGCTTATGACACCGGAAAAGTAAAAAAATGTGATGGTTGATAACTATGAAATTAGAAATCTTATTTTAGCGCGTTCATGTATGAAAAAAACTCAAAATTTAGGTTTTTGCTATAATGACTACAAAATTCCAACTATACCAACATGAAGGGTGGGTTTGAGAAGTGCTTTTATAAGAAGCACTTTTAAATGTACAATTGACAAAATTATTGTTGGAACTTAAATAGAAGTGCGTTAATTTGGTCAAGGTGTGTGGCATTATTTATTATTCTTAAAGTTAGCATTTTATTGCCTCATTAATTATTAAATCATTTGAGCCCCCACTAATATATTCATAAATTGGTGCATTTATTTTTAACATTTTCTTCGGCATTTACAAGCTCTTCTGTCTATTTTGTTTAATTAAAATTTATTTATTTTTAAACAAAAAGGGCATTCTAAATATAGACCATTTAAGAGGAAGGCCGGAACAATCCAAGTATCCGAAAATACCCGACCCGCCCCCCAAAAAAAGAAATCTGAGTTAAAACGACACCGTCTTATATTAACAGGGAAACTTGAGGTCGAGCGATCATCGATCATCGAACACGACGACGAGAAGAGATACGAAAATGACAGACGCGTGTATCCGATCACTTGTGGAAGCTATACACGCGAGCCCCACGCAAGCCGTGCTCTATCTGTCCGGTGGCGCCTCTCAGGTATCTCTCTCTAACCAGACTCACTCAATCTTCCACTCAATTTTTATTATTAATGAACTTAAATTATTAATAATTTTGATCAGTCTTTAGGCTGGTTAATGTCGGTTCCAGGAGCTTCGAACACCTTGCTTGAAACAGTTGTACCGTACTCCAGAATGCCCATAATTCAGTTACTCGGCAAGGTTCAAGGTTTTTGGCGTGTGTAATTTTGACTTAGATTGTGGTGATGAGTTTTGATGAATTTGTATTAATTAGTTGTTTAATTGAATATTCAGATTCCTTCGAGTTATTGTAGTGAACAGACGGCGGCAAGAATGGCTGTGCTGGCTTATAATCGTGCGCTTAAGCTCTCTAAGCCAGGTTTAACTTTTATAATCCTTTTTTTTTTTTTTTTGGTAATGTTAGAATTATAATGTGCTTCTAGAAAACTTGTAAAGTATTAAGAATTTGACATTTGGTATCGATATTCACCAGCGTTTTCGTTTGGAAGTACTTTTGATCTTGTCAGAAGTGTGTCTGGATGGTCAAAATGTTTTCTAAATTGCTTCCTGGAGAAGCGAGCATTGTTGAGCAAAATCATTTCCTTTAAAAGTGTATCCTGAATTTTGTTGAATTTTTCTGAAAGATTTTGGCTGCATTTAAATCAAAGTATTTTTCAGTAAACTTTTTTGATTTTTGAGTATTGATAGGTCAGAGAATGTTAGTGCTTGAATTTTTGTGAATTTATATGTTATAACCACATTTATGTCTATGTTATGTGTATAAGATTCTTATGTTGTGTGTCTATCAATTTGAGGGGTTAAGATCACGATGGCTAGAAGAAAGGCTTGAGTTGTGCAGAAATACATTTATTTATTTATATTTTTGTCTCAGAATTGGCTTTGACTCTTTTAATATCATCTCTATTCATCTTCTAAATAGGTTTCCCAGTTCTTGGTGTTGGTTTTACCGGTGCTTTGGCCAGCACACGTCCGAAACTTGGGGACCACAGGTATTGTGAGTTGAATTCTTTCCCTTTACCCCTGCATATGCAGACAGCTAATTATTTATGTGATTCATTGTGTTCAAGGTTGGGAAAGTTTGGTAATCAAACAAAATTTAGTTTCTTTAATGTACGACATTGTTTATGATCATTTTTGTGTTTAAAGGGTATAAATATATAGCAAACCTGAAATTTGCCTCGATGGCTCTAAGTTCACTTAATAACCTCAGAATATCTGACTTGGAAGGCTGAATTAAGAATCAAGACGTTCCAAACCTTTCTTATATCGTCAACAGAATTGGATCCAGCCAAAAGGTTTTTATTAGATGAATGTTGATTTTGATTCAAGTCAACTTTTTATGTTGTTGGAATATTACAAAAAAGTAATGACAATATATTCTACTTTTATGCTTTTTTAATCTCAACTTGTGTTGTTTGGTTTTACGAACCAAATAACTAGCTAATTTATTTATTGTTTCTCAGTTTTCCACCTTGGCATTTGATGGTATTAGATGAGATACAATTGAACCTATGACACAAGTTATACTTGAGTAACTCAACCATAGTGCATAAGCATAAGCATTCCAACTAGTCTTATGAAGTTACCTCACATTATGCTAAATAGATTTCTTTGGTTGCTGAGAGTTGTTTCTCATGGTTACTCTATAGGCTTTTGCTTAAAATTTTGTTTTCTGATGTACATAGATTTCACTTGTCAACTAGGACATCTGACCGATTATTGGTATCTACAGTTACCCTGTCAAAGGTAATTATTGGATTTTCTGTTGATTTTGAATTCAATCACTGTGTTGTATTTAAACTTACTGTGCTACTGATTGACATAGGGTTTGCGGACTCGAGAGGAAGAAGATAAGGTCTCAAGTCACTATTTACTTAGGGTATGTGATAAAAATCGAGGATGACTATAACCTTTAACACTGTTCAGTTAGTGTATATAACTGTTATTGAAAGTATAAGCATATCTAAAATATGTGTNTTGTAGAAAACTTGTAAAGTATTAAGAATTTGACATTTGGTATCGATATTCACCAGCGTTTTCGTTTGGAAGTACTTTTGATCTTGTCAGAAGTGTGTCTGGTGATCAAAATGTTTTCTAAATTGCTTCCTGGTGAAGCGAGCATTGTTGAGCAAAATCATTTCCTTTAAAAGTGTATCCTGAATTTTGTTGAATTTTTCTGAAAGATTTTGGCTGCATTTAAATCAAAGTATTTTTCAGTAAACTTTTTTGATTTTTGAGTATTGATAGGTCAGAGAATGTTAGTGCTTGAATTTTTGTGAATTTATATGTTATAACCACATTTATGTCTATGTTATGTGTATAAGATTCTTATGTTGTGTGTCTATCAATTTGAGGGGTTAAGATCACGATGGCTAGAAGAAAGGCTTGAGTTGTGCAGAAATACATTTATTTATTTATATTTTTGTCTCAGAATTGGCTTTGACTCTTTTAATATCATCTCTATTCATCTTCTAAATAGGTTTCCCAGTTCTTGGTGTTGGTTTTACCGGTGCTTTGGCCAGCACACGTCCGAAACTTGGGGACCACAGGTATTGTGAGTTGAATTCTTTCCCTTTACCCCTGCATATGCAGACAGCTAATTATTTATGTGATTCATTGTGTTCAAGGTTGGGAAAGTTTGGTAATCAAACAAAATTTAGTTTCTTTAATGTACGACATTGTTTATGATCATTTTTGTGTTTAAAGGGTATAAATATATAGCAAACCTGAAATTTGCCTCGATGGCTCTAAGTTCACTTAATAACCTCAGAATATCTGACTTGGAAGGCTGAATTAAGAATCAAGACGTTCCAAACCTTTCTTATATCGTCAACAGAATTGGATCCAGCCAAAAGGTTTTTATTAGATGAATGTTGATTTTGATTCAAGTCAACTTTTTATGTTGTTGGAATATTACAAAAAAGTAATGACAATATATTCTACTTTTATGCTTTTTTAATCTCAACTTGTGTTGTTTGGTTTTACGAACCAAATAACTAGCTAATTTATTTATTGTTTCTCAGTTTTCCACCTTGGCATTTGATGGTATTAGATGAGATACAATTGAACCTATGACACAAGTTATACTTGAGTAACTCAACCATAGTGCATAAGCATAAGCATTCCAACTAGTCTTATGAAGTTACCTCACATTATGCTAAATAGATTTCTTTGGTTGCTGAGAGTTGTTTCTCATGGTTACTCTATAGGCTTTTGCTTAAAATTTTGTTTTCTGATGTACATAGATTTCACTTGTCAACTAGGACATCTGACCGACTATGGGTATCTACAGTTACCCTGTCAAAGGTAATTATTGGATTTTCTGTTGATTTTGAATTCAGTCACAGTGTTGTATTTAAACTTACTGTGCTACTGATTGAAATAGGGTTTGCGGACTCGAGAGGAAGAAGATAAGGTCTCAAGTCACTATTTACTTAGGGTATGTGATAAAAATCGAGGATGACTATAACCTTTAACACTGTTCAGTTAGTGTATATAACTGTTATTGAAAGTATAAGCATATCTAAAATATGTGTATATACGTATAACTTTATGAACTTTGATATATGAAAATAGGTAGAGAAGAACAGTGTTTGATGGTTATGAACACGCAAGATGACTTTGTGCTGCACTGCTTTGCTAAATGTCATGTTATTTTCTCATGAAGACACAGGCTCTTTCCTTATTTCCTTACATATCATAATTTAATTGGCATTTTATCTTTTGCTTCAGGGGATTGCAAATGCATGCAAAGTCCCAGCAACATTTGTTTCTGGGTTGACTGAATCTGAAAAAGTTACTGAATCTGAGCAACAGTTCAGTGAAGAACAAGAATTAGAACAACTCTTAAATGGGGAGATTTGCTTTAAGGTTTATCCATTTTCAAGTGGCTTGTCTAATGAAGAGAGGAAAGTAATACTTTCTGGTTCATTTAATCCATTACATGATGGTCACCTCAAGCTTTTGGAAATTGCAACTAGGTACATGAACACATTTCTGTTATTGTTGACTTATTTTTCTTTTATTTTCTAGTTAGTCATGTTTTAAGTCTTTTAGACATTCATATTGTTTCCACCAACTATTGATCTTTCATGATGGGTCACTCTTTCCTTGAAAAACTTCAATAACTGGCTATATATATAGATATTCATGTTCCAAATTAATAGAAAGTGATGAATTTGGGTTCTGCTAGTATTTTCATAAAAAATATGATTCTGTAGATACTATAAAGCTTCTCTAATTTTGAATTCTCAATTTAAAGTATTTTTAAGGGCTAAAATTGTCTTTGTATGATATAATGATATATGAACGTGCTAGACGTATCTTGAGCAAAGGTCTGCAGTATCAATGCATATACTACAAATTATAAAAATGGTGAGAGGTTAATAAATATGTTATGGAAGGGATGATGATTTTCCTAATAAAAGCTCTTATATATTTGGATTTAACATTTGCATGTGCCTGATGTTATATTTGTTGCACGCTGAAAATTGCCAGCCATGAAGATATCTTTCATCAATAACTCATTCTTTTTGTAGCATTTGTGGCGATGGTTATCCATGCTTTGAAATATCAGCAGTCAATGCGGACAAACCTCCATTGTCAGTATCCCAAATCAAAGATCGTGTCAAGCAATTTGAAAATGTTGGTATGTTTGTTTTTTTAACTATATGTTTTATGTGGATTTAAGATGTGTTCAACACGGTATTTCTTCTGGTTGTGTGGTTGTGTCAATCTAAGTCACAAAGATAATATAAAAATCTCTAAATAGCCATATCCTGCTTTGGTTGCTTTTGTGAAATCACTGACGTTTTGAAAAATTGAACATCATCTGCCGACAAACTTTAATTTAAATGTTTAATTAATGCAACAACAGAACCAAACAGGAACCCTGAGGCATTGTTTCTTTGTGCTGGAGGCTATCAATAACCAGGCCTTGCTAATCTGGCAGTTTGGACATTGTGAATGAAAATGATTCTGTTAGTCAAAGGCCTCTATGACCAATGATGTTTTTACAGCTTGCATACTTTATTTATACTGTGTGGAAATTCAGTGTTTTATAACATTTTCTTTCTTTCTTTCTTTTGTTAAGAGTGTGTAGTATGCAGTGTTCCCCATGATCTTTAATTTTCTGTAGTTTGAAAGTTTTGGTCCCCCTTTAACTATGGTTGTGATATTGAAAATTACTTTAAGTATTGAATTTCTTTAATAGTAAACCTTGCGTAGAAGTATTAGCTGAACTTATTTGATTATGTATCCTGGCATATTAATAATTTTGGTTTGAATGGCAGGAAAGACTGTAATTGTTTCAAATCAGCCTTTTTTTTATAAGAAAGCTGAACTTTTTCCAGGCAGTGCTTTCGTAATCGGTGCAGATACAGTAGCGAGACTTATTAATGTATGGAACTTAAAATCAATTTTAATTCATTTTGTTACCATTTGCACTGTATTTATTTGTTAGGGTTGAAGACTTTACAGATTTAAGAATTAAAAGATATTGAAACTCAGAAGTTAGGCTATTATGTGGCTCTTGAGACACTTCATAAATTGCCCCAGATAAGTGGTGCAACAAAAATGTAATTCAATGCTAGAAGTTTGTAGGTAATTGTTACTACAAGCAGCTTGGTTTGAGGGGCTGCTAATACTACAACCACTCTGGAACTTTTTTCTTATTTATTTTTGGGAGGTTGGGATAGGGAAGGAGAGCATGGTAATATGGGAAAAAGCAAATAATAATTGAATGCTGAAACCTTACCATGGAGGTGGCTTAGAATTAGATCGCAAAAATTTATATATTTGTATTAAATTCTGTTTGAGTGGAAGTATTGCTAAATATATTAGCTGATCTTCATTGTTTGTTTTTAATTGCTGTTTCAGCCTAAATATTACGATGGAGACTACGGGAAGATGCTGGAGATACTGATTGGATGCAAGAGAACAGGATGCACCTTCCTTGTTGGTGGCCGTATTGTGGATGGTGTTTTCAAGGTTCGTTTACACATTGGAAAACTCGCAAATTCACCCGTGCATTTTTAATGTTTCATAGTTCATTACATAAATTTTTTAAATGCCAACATATGACCTTTCTTCTGCAGGTTCTTGAAGATTTTGACATACCAGAGACATTACAAGATATGTTTGTCCCAATACCAGCAGAAAAATTCCGCATGGATATTTCCTCCACTGAAATAAGGAAAAACCAAACGTAATTTCTTCTGTAACAACCGTCATTCAAACAGGCGTTGTTTTTCTGCAGTTTTTCCTTATTTCATTAGAGGATATATCCATGTGGAACCTTAAACTGTTGCTAGAGAAGAAGAGTCCATTGCTGTATATAGATTGAAACCTCAGTGCAAATACAAAGAATGCAGCCACAGAATTATTTCTTCCTGTAACCATATCTGCGATTGACAGTTTCGGAATTTCGTTTGGGTTTTTCTAATAAGCTCTTTGTCGAAATTATCTCCTGTTAATTTCGAAATTTCACTTATTGTTTTCGTTATCGTAAATCTTCTTCCGATACCTTTTTCTGGATAAAAACTCAATCCTAAATCTTTATCAATTCTACTTCTAAAAGATTAATCTCTCTTGCCATTTTCCTTTTGGGTTTTAAAGTTGAGTTTCTATAGATAGTTTCACTGGTGAAGAAGTGGCTGCTTTTATAGGTAAACTTTAGTGTATTTGACCAAATTACTTTAACACAAACCATAATAATTTGAAAAGATTAAAAAATCCTTTGGCTCTGATCTATTCCCTTTTGATTTTCACTACACGAAATACATTTTGATATTTGACAGGAAGCCGCCATATTCTGACACAAATAATATTATAATCGTCGTAACCTTACTGTAACTGTAACTAAAGCTGTTACATCAACTACCTGATCTCTGCAACCAAAGCTTTCCTATCAACTTTTTTTGACGAGTCAACCCTGACTAGATGACTAAATTATTTTTCATCTCGGAGAGCTGAAGATGAGTTTCATCCACCGCAGCCGGCGCCGCAGCCCGCAGCACAATTGGAGCCATAAGCTGCATCAGCATTTGTAGCAGAATCTTTGTCCTTGGAAGCACCTCCAGCGCAGGAGAAAACAACAGCTGAAATTATAGAAAGAGTTACCAGAAACGCCCACAAGAGAAACGCTACACTGCTTCCATCTCCATCTCCTTCCTCTTTTATCATCATCATCATCTCTTTCAATTGCCTCATTATCTTCAACCTCTGACCTCTCTTTCTCTGTATAAAATATACAGAAGGGAGAGTGTATACTTGTCTTGTGGGGGTAACAAACATCTACCAACTCTCGATATTATAAGACAAACTTTGGACAGTTGATATTTTTTAGGGCAATTTTCAGATAACGCTTCAGAAACATGACGAGTCACTTCAGGAAAGTGCTTTTGGTTTTTGGTGGAATCACAAATACAATGGACAATATATTATATTTGTTGTATTCTTTATATGTACATATATATAACTGGCTACCATGGAAATTTCCATGTAACGACCTAGTCCAAATCTTATCCTATCCAGAGCCAATTTTGTTGACAAATAAAGAAGGGTTTTGTTGAAGTCAACTTCCCTCTCAAGTTTATTGAATTTCAATAAATCTAAACCCTTTTAAACTAGCTTACACCTACATTAGCACAACATCTCATTGTTATGATCAATTGTTTAAGTCTTAAGAGTTAGGGATTCAAACTATGTGCTTCAACCACACGTCCTAGCAGCCGTCCTATCGTTTGAACTATGCAAGAGTGCCCAATAATTTGATTATCGTATTTAATCCAATATAGGATAACATTATAAATCGAGTAAATAATTTAATCTTCAATGTCAATGATTCCGTAGTTTTTGGCTTTTTGCAACTAGTCAAGGGAATTAAATTAATCAATCAGGAGACGAATGAAATGAGTCTTACTGTTCACATGGGGTTTAATTTAGTTGCTATATTTTTCATGTATTTATATATGTGTCTGTATTTCACCAACTAGGCTTTTATGAATATTATATATGTAATATGCCAATTCTGCATGAAACGTCAGCTTATTTATAAGTGGAAATTGGAGAATGGAGCTAGGTTGAGTACCTTCACTTATTAAATATATATAATGAATATAATAACTCAAGCAGCTCGTAGTTGACTTCATAGAGGCTTTTTGAGTTCATAATTCATCAATAATTATTTAGATAATATTACTTTAAGGTTTTCAACAGTCATCGTTTATCCAATAAACGTAATGAATGGGTTGGTGGTGATGGTGATAATATATAAATATTCTCTTAAAAAGAAAAATAACTTAAGCTAGTTGTAGCTTTTTCTTCCTTTCCCAAAGATAAAATGCTCCTGGTTTATTTTTAGTGCTTCTCACTGTGTTGGTTTATATGGTCAGATTTGTGGTTTGTTTTCACAGAGATTTAAGTTCGGATCTCCTCATAAGCACCTCTGTGCATCAGCTTTGAACACAGGTTCACAAAATTACCAGTCTGCAAAGTGAGTTTTAGGGATTTTAATGAACGCAACGGACACCAACATGGTTATAAAGTCAACTGTTTCCTATTCCTGTAAAGATAAGTGAACGGGACACAAAAATGAGTGTTAAAATTGATGTTTTCAAAATGGAATATTGATGCTTTCCACTTGTGAAGATCTGAAGTTGTCCCTTTAAAAGATTTGGCCATTTCTTCAAACTCAAACCCGTAGTGCAAGTCAAGAACACAAATTATCGGAAGCTGACACTTGTCCGTCGATGTCCACGTATTGCCCCAAGCAAATGAGTACGGGACAAAGGGATTAATTCTCTCCTGGAATTAATACAAAATCTGAAGAAAAATAAAAAAGAAAAAATCTATCTAGTTGAACTCATGCACCATCCCATATCCAAATGCCAATGGCCTCAACATGCAGAACTAGCCAAAACTTTTATATATATGTATACTCAGCATTACAAATCCTCATCCTTGTAACATGAATCACCAAGTGCCTTAGAATTTTTGCGCCAATTGTGATGATTGTGATGATCATAATGATCAAATGGGGCAGCCCTCTAGGAATATCATGGATGGCTTTCAATTTCCTGACATCAATGTCACTGAGGCAAATCCTTCGCTGGGAATTTCTCCTCCTCTCGATATAATTAGTTCACCGCAGCCGGTTGATCAAGTTTTTGAAGATCCTTTTGGGGACTTAATGGAAGTCTATCAGCTTTCTCAAAAACCATCACTAAAGGCCAATAAGGGACAATCAAGTAGTGGGACACAGAGAAACCTGATCAAATGGTTCCTCTAAAGTCTCAAATTAGCGATATGAGTTTCATATAATTTGGCATGCTTATTGATGCAATTTAATTTGTTTTACATTTCCACGAATTTGGTTGTAGGATGTTGATGCATGATTTTGATACCAATGAATTCGCACGTGATGAAATGCTAAGAGATCACACCTGAGATGATTATGAGAGTTGATTAAGATACTGTTTTTACAGTAGCATGCAAGGATGTAAAACAATAAAGGAGACAGTAGGGTTTTATAGTGGTTCAGATATTTAAAGCGAATCTTATTTCTATTGTATTTTTTATTTATTTATGTTCTTGGACATTAGCCAAGATTACAATAGGTCACGAACTGCGATCTGGTGTTACAAGTGCTTGGTGTTCTAAGTATTTTTAGAGAATTTCAAGCTAGTTTTTCTCGTAGTGTCTTTGCTAATATTTTCTTTGTTGAATTCAAAAGTGTCTATCTCGATTTTGTGAGGGGGAGCTACCTATTTATACCCGTTGTGCTCAAGGTAATGATTACAATTTTGCAAGTGGATTGGTGTCATGCAAATCTTTCCTGTCTTCCTATTGGTTGAGAACTCAAAGAATATCCTTAAATTAAATGGAGCTAGGACAGGTGTGCAAACCAAATTCATCCATAGGCAAAACTTGAGTCGGCTAGGTTGTTGACAACTATATTATTTGTGTCTTTGGAGACGTGATAGATTCTAGATGGTGAGAGACCTTCCTGAATTCTAATTGGTGCTCGTTGACATTAACATAGGTTAGCCATTTTTGTAGGCATAAAACAAGAGATGGAGTTCCTTGAAGAATCGATGAGGAGAAAACAAAATGATTCGGGCAATAAAAGAACACATTCAACTGAATTGCATAATTTGTGTGAGAGGGTAAGATTGTTGACCTGTGAGCTCCGTTAGGGTGCATGTGCCCATCTCTCTTCTTTGTTTAGAGCATGCGTGCTCTCTTTTGGGCGTTTGTTCCCATTCAATAACCCATATCTAAATACCAAAAAATTGACTCACCCAAATGGCTCCAACACAGAACCAAACGAAAATCTGAACACATAATAAAAATGACAGATAGATTTCAACTCCAATTTCCAAGGCGCCAAAAGTCATTATTCGGTTGGTTCCCGCTAAGCCTTAAGGTTCTAAATACAGTAAAACTTCTCTATAATCATAATGGTGGGACTAACTAATTTTATTACTATAAGGAGGCTATAACTTAACAGAGGTGTAGTTACAAAAATTTCTTATTTTATAATTCATGTTTTAATAATACAATATTAGGATTTCAATTTATGTTTTAATAGTATTAGGGTTTCAATTCAGCCATTTAATTGCCTACTTTTGAAGCGAATAGAAGATCGGGTCTTGGAACCAACAAAGATAAGTGTCCTTGATGGAATTGTAAATGCAGTTAATGTGAAGTCATGGACAATTGTCAATTGTTTTAAGCATTGTAAAATTAGGACCCCCGATGTTGATAAATTGCAAATTACAAATGAAGTGGATGAGGAGAATCAGAGAGTCAATGTAAAATTGAGTGATCAGATTCGGCAACTTCACTATACTAATCGAATGGATATTAATATCTTCCTCAATCATCCATATAAGCAACAAGTCATGTATGCTTTAACTGAAGAATAAATCATTACTACAATTAGACAAGAAGAGAAAAGAAATAATAATGAGGTTGATAGTATGAAAATATAAAAAGTTTCATGCCAAGAAGCTCTAAACATGCTTGAGAAGCTAGAAATATTTTGGCTTCAACAAAAAAATGTCAATGCCAGTTAGTAATGTACCTGCAAGTTAAAAAATGTGGTAACAACTCTAAAGAATAAATCATTATCCCAAACAACTTTAGATAAATATTTTTATTTCATCTTAAACCTTTAATGTAAGAGAATATATATATATATATATATATATTTGCAATATACAGATAATTATTACTATGTGGAGGTAATTTTCCTTAAGACAGGAATTAAAAACATTATAACTTATTATAATATATTTTTTTTTTTTTGCAATATACAAATAATTATTACTATGTGAATGCAATTTTCCTTAAGACGGGAATTAAAAACATTATAACTTATATATATATATATATGTATATATTTTTTTTTTTTTTGCAATATACAGATAATTATTACTATGTGGAGGCAATTTTCCTTAAGACGGGAATTAAAAACATTATAACTTATTATAATGTGGAGTTTATTCTTATTTATAACTATCCCAAATTAGGAACATAATTTTTTATGACTATGTAGAGTTTATTCTTATATGAAGTATCATTATAGAGAGGTTTTACTGTAGTACTCTTCAATATTATTCGGAGTATAAATTATATAATACAGGGACTTAAACCGCTTGGAATTGCAATATTTTGTGGCAACATAGAATAAGGTTGTCAACATTACATTTTGATCCTCATATAACTTGAACCAAAGGCTGTATTCATACAAAAGAGCATAAAGGCTATGACTAAAGAAGTGGTTTGAATAAATGGATATTAATCATACTTATATTCTTATTGAGTATTGACGATTTTCAACCGTCCAAGACTTCTTCAACAATTTCTAAAGTTCAAATATTAATATTTATATTTAACAGAGTGCATTACAATTTCCCACCTAAGGTTTCACTTAACAAATTATCTCCCTTGGGTATGTGAAACAACAAAATACCCCTTATCATAAAACAATGACAGTAGGGGATGACTTATTATTTCAAATACTGAGGGTGGAAATAAGTATTTAGTGAAATCTGAGGGAGGAAATTGAATTAAACCTACTTGATACTTAATATTAAATTTCTTAAATACAAAAAGTTATTGAACAATTATTGGCTTCATTACATGTAGTTTTTGAATTTCTTCCCTTGCCTTGGGTTGGTTTTTAGTGATGAAGATACATAACGATTAGTATGGATTTTTTTTTTTTTTTTTTTTTTAGGGTAAACTCAGTAATTGTCTCCTCTCACAACTTGAATACAAGACCCTTCACTATAAGTAACCCAAATGGTTAAAAGGTTTGTCTTCTAACCACAAGAGAAGTGGTGATTTGTATGAATTTTGAGAACTTACCTCTGTGAAAGATAACTTCTTGATATACATATATAAATCTCTATGTCATGAGCTTTGTCATTTAATGGAAGATCTTATTTCTTTGCGGTTTGGATAACTTGGTTTCTTTAAACAATTTCTTTAGATGAAGACATCAATTTAATGTCCAACATGTAGCAGTAAGGATCCACAGAAATGGATATAGTCTGAAGAAAATATTTTTCCTGTGAAAAGGATGAACAAAATAGAGACAGCAGCGAGAATAAAACAATAATAAAGCAAATCATAGATAATAAACACAGAGAAAATAACAAGCGCGATTTACCCTGGTTCACCCAATATGGGCTACGTCCAACCGAGTCAATATTATTGCAATATTTTCTCACCTCTCCCTTGTTTACAATGTTTGAATTACCCTATGATTTGCTATCACACTCATAACAAGAGAAAAATATGTTTATATACTAGTGACAAAACCTAGTTTTATAATGGTTTCTATTCTTAAGCCCAACCCAATAAAGAATTAATAACTTAAGGAAATTTTATAGCGGCTATACATGGAAAAGGCCCAAACCGCCTACGAGCTCGGGGGCATTACCCCAATGACCCTTGCTCGCTCACTGGGGAGCGGGGCCCCCATCGGCTGATCAGGCAACAAGACCCCCAAATGCATCTGCGTAACCCAATAATGTTGAAGTAGTCAACAACTCCAACAAAGGATACACATAGAATCTCAGGAATATCCAGTTGATATTTACAGAAAAGAGACAAATCGAGTTCAATATTAACCCATATCCAAATTCCCAAAAACCGACTCACCTAGATGCCTCCAGCAGAGAACCACTCCAACGGAAATTTGAACAAATTTATGGCTGCATTCTCCCAAATGAGTGCCACTTCGCCTTGTTATGGATCAAAATTATGATATTTCATGGCTAGTTCTTTTTCAACTTCAGTCCATGAATTGAAGTTGATTCAAGGTGTAATTAATCCAATTAACTTTGAAAGTAAACTGATAAATAAAAGAATGAAACTGTCAAAGAGTTCGAAGTCGGCTTGTTAAGCTTCTCAAAGATTGATGTTATAAGAAAACAAAGTTGATTTTCTTGGATGATTTGCTACTCTATGGGCATTACATAAGTCGAAATAAGGCTAACAATTTTATGTCAAACAGAGGAGCTTCACCCTCCAAAATGTTCCGTCATAAATATGCTAGCTGCTATTTCATCGGAATTGCATAACTTGAACTAAAGGTTATATTCATGCAAAACTCCATGAACTGAGAAAGGAAGTGTTTTAACTTAATGGTTGTTAATTCTACTTATTATGCTTTTGGCGAAAACTTTAAGTTACCAGAAGTCTTATGTTCAATGTATTTAATGGATCCCGTGAATAAGTCAATGTTTAATAGATTTGATAAATAAGTCGAGATGCGCATAAACAGAATCAAACACCTTGGTTAAAAAAAAAAAAAAAAAAAAAACCAATTGCAATAAACTCTATTTAATAATTATCATTGGAGATTTTTCTTTTTGGTTTGGATTTAACTAACTTAATTGCTTTAAACAATTTCTATTAGTTTTGCAAATAAACACTATACTTAGCATGCATGGAAAGTGGTTGTTAGGAGGAAGATGAGTCATCAATTGAATATCCATGTGGATTGATGAATGTTCAACATGTAGCATACATGGTTGCATGGATCCACAAAACAAGAGAATCTTTTCCCCAAAAAGGATAGGATCTCATGAGAATCCAAATACCAAAAAACTGAAACACCCCAAATGGCTCCAACACAAAACCACCCAAAACTCCAACGAAAATCTCAAACATTTACAAAAATATAAAGATAAATTTCACCTCCAATTTCCAAGGCGCCAAAAGTTGTTATTCGGTTGGTTCCTGCTAGTTTTAGGGTTACAAATACTCTTCAATACTATTTGGAGTAGAGATTATATAAGGATCTAATTAAACCTCTTGAAATTGATTTATTGCTTTGATAACCTACTCTCTTGCTCTCTTGTTAGCCTATTGTCATCAACATGAGCCACCAACAGGACCCATTTTTTAAGTTTGGGGTCACTTCTGCAGCTGGGTATGAAATGGGGTTGTCCTCTAGAAGTGAAGAGAATAATGCTCATTTTATTGACTCGTGTTATTCATCCGAATTCTTGGCTCCAAATTGATAATTTTACATCGAAGATGGATGATTTTCAAGATATTTTTGGGGTCTTAAGGGATGTTCATGAGGATTCTTTTAAGTTAGAGTTTCCTTGTGAACCTGTTAAGGAACAATCCAATGCTCATGATGATCTGAGGGAGCCTGATGAAAGGCTTTGTCGCAAGTGTCGAATCGATGTGAGTTTTGTAAACCAGTTGAGCTTGCTTCGTACTTGTAAATAATTTCTATTAAGATTATTTATTATGTTTAGATTTTGTTGTAGACGAGAGAAGTATCAGAAAATGTAAACGGAAAACAAAATGATCGGCTTAAAAGAACTCTTTCAGCTATAGAACGTAAAATGTTTGAGAGGGTGAGATAATAATACATTAAAATCTTCATCCTTTAATGGTGTTTTTTGGTGTTTACTCTTCTTATTTCAAATAAAATAAAATAAAAACTGAATATATGTTTTGAAAAGAGGCGAAGGATCAAGATCAACAACAAACTGAAAAGTTTTAGGAATTAATGCCCAACTGTAAAAAAGTCACAGTTGCTAGCTATTCCTTGTTTTATTTCATAAATTCATTAGTTTTATGTTAATTTTTATATTGATTGAGTTCATTTACTTGTATGTTCACAGTGGGATACAGTTTCCTTCTTGGATGATGCTATTACTTATCTTAAAGCCTTGAAAGTTCAAGTTGAAGTAAATTTCTCGATCTCTACATCTCTCTCTTTCTCTGTCTATATTGATTATATCTCACAAATATAATATATACACCAAATGATGTCTGCTGGGGCAGTTGTATTCCAAGACAAATACAATTCACCAAGTGGGATTCAAACTGCATAAATGTCTCAATTTTCCCTATTCTTACTGTGTACGGGGCCAAATTTCAGTTGGGGTATGTATTGAAGAGTGATTCAAAGTCTTTAAGGGCAAATACGTCTTTTGTTGGAGTTGAAATAGTCCAAGTGTTTAGTTGCTATTATTTAGGTGACATGATGATAGAAGTAGGATGCAAGTAACTATCTATGTAGTGTTTTAGTAAAATTAGGAGTCATGGCTACGTGTATAGCCTAGCTATAACATATAAAAGGCAATGTCTTTTCTCATTTATTATTGTATTGATTGTGCAGTTCAATTCCTCTTTAAAAAGTATTATTATTTTTGCTCTTGTTTCCATTCACTACTTGGTCCATCTTCATCTAATCCAACATTTGTTGTATCAGAGCAAGGCTTCAGTCTAGGCGAACACAAAAAAAAGTGAGAAAGAGTGAAACACGTGAGAGATCTAGATGGCAGCAAATGGGCTTTCAACCTCCACATAACCACTCATACCTATCTTCAACAGTGAGAAGTATGAGTTTTGGAGCATCAAAATGAGAACCTTGTTCAAGTCTCAAGAGTTATGGGACGTGGTTGAGCATGACATTACTGACGAAGTACTTTCAGATGAAGAGAAAAAATTAAATGCAAAAAGGGACTCCAAAGCCCTATTCTTCATTCAATAAGCGGTACATAAGTCAATTTTTTTTCAAGAATTGCAGCAACAGAAACTGCAACAAAGGCTTGGAAGATCTTCAAGAAGGAATATCAAGGGTCTGCAAAGGTAATTACAGTAAAATTGCAAACTTACCGTCAGGATTTTGAAAATTTGCTTATGCAAAACAATGAATTTATGCAAGATTATTAGTCTCGTGTGTCTACCCTTGTTAATAAAATGAAGTTGTATGGTGAAAAAATCACTGATGAAATCGTAGTTGCAAACATCTTGCGGAGTCTCACTCCAAAATTTGAACATGTGGATGCTGCAATTGAGGAATCTCATGATTTATCTGATTTCTCTTTTGATGAATTAATGAGTTCTTTGCAAGCTCATGAAGAAAGGCTGAATAGATCGCATGACAAAAATGAGGAAAAAACATTTCAAGTGAAGGTGGAGTCATCTCATAAAGGCAAGGCAGAAAATTTCTCTGAGAAGAAACAAGGCAAAGGCAATAATTATGGTGGTTTTCGCGGTAGAGGACATGGCAAAGGCGGAGAAAGAGGACAATCTGGTGAATACAGGCATAATAAGAGTTCAATTCGGTGCCACTATTGCAACAAACTTGGCCACAAAGAAGCTGATTGTTGGGCTAAGCAAAAGAATGTTAATAATCAAGCAAGTTTCACTGAGAAGGCAGATGAAGACAGTAAGCTATTCATGGCCCATTTTTGTAATAATGTAGTCTTTGATGATGTTTGGTTCTTGGACAGTGGATGTTCTAATCATATGACGAGAACAAGATCATTGTTCAAGGAACTTGATGAGTCACAAAAGTCAGAAGTGAGGTTAGAAGATAACAAGCAGATTCAAGTTGAAGGAAAAGGTACAATTTCCATCACTAGCCATCGTAAAGTCAAACTATTGCCTAATGTATTGTTTGTTCCTAGTTTGACTCATAACCTGCTGAGTATTGGGCAACTAATGGTTAGTGTATATTGTATTGTGTTTGATGATGGGTCGTGTGTTATTAAGGATAAAAAAATCAGGCCAAATTTTGCTACTGTTAAAATGGCTAGTAATAAAATGTTTCCACTTGAAGTTTCAACTATTGAAGATTCTGCTTTGATTGCTAAAGGATGTAGTGAGGCTAAATTGTGGCATTTGCATTATGGACACTTAAATATAAATGGGTTGAAATTGTTGAGTAAAAAAGAAATGGTTTTTGGGCTGCCTAGAATTGATAATCTTGACTTTTGTGAAGGGTGTGTCTATGGAAAGCAAAATAGAAAGAGTTTTCCTATAGGAAAATCTTGGAGAGCCTCCAGTTGTCTTGAATTATTGCATGCTGACTTATGTGGGCCTATGAGTATTAAGTATTTTGGTGGGAGTCAATATTTTTTGTTGATCACAGATGATTTCAGTCGGATGAGTTGGGTTTTTTTTCTTGAAATTCAAATCTGAAGCTTTTGATAATTTCAAGAAATTCAAAGCACTTGTTGAGAAGCAAAACAAGTGTTTCATTCAGACACTTCATACAGACAAAGGAGGTGAATTTCTTTCAACTGAATTTAATGCTTTTTGTGAGGAAAATGGAATTCACAGGGAACTTGCTAAACCACACACACTGGAGCAAAACCGTGTTGCTGAAAGGAAGAACCAGACAGTGGTTGAAAGCAAAAAATCTTTCGGATAATTTTGGGGAGAAGTAGTTGCAACCGTAGTGTACATCCTCAATATTTCTCCTACAAAAGATGTCTTGAACCAAACACCATATGAAGCTTTGAAAGGTGGAAAGCCACGGGTAAGCCATTTAAAAGTTTTCGGTTGTATAGCTTATGCTTTGGTAAAATCACAGTCTCAAAAACTTGATAAAAAAAATCCGAAAAATGCATTTTTATTGGTTGTAGTCCACAATCCAAAGCATATACACTGTATAACCCTGTCAGTGGCAAGATGATTATTAGTAGGGATGTGGTGTTTAATGAAGATGCAAGTTGGGCCTGGAATGAAGATAAAAGACAGCAGATTCAAGTTCCAGAAGATTATGATGATCCATCAATGGGTTCAACACCAACAAATTTTGATTCATCTTCTGACTCTTCCATTGAAACTACTCCAAGAAAAACCAAATCCTTGAGGGACATTTATGAAACCTGCACATTTGCTCTATTTACTTCAGATCCAATATGTTTTGGGGAAGCTATGAAAAAGTCATAATGGTGTAATGCAATGGAAGAAGAGCTACTGGCAATTCAAAAAAATCAGACTTGGGATTTGGTGAATTTACCTAAAGAAAAAAATGTCATTAGGCTCAAATGGGTATACCGAACCAAATACCATGTCGATGGAAGTATACAAAAGCACAAGGCTCGGCTGGTTGCGAAGGGATATTCTCAACAGCAAGGAATTGGTTTTGAAGAAATGTTCTCCCCTGTTGCATGCTTTGAAATGGTGAGAACCTTTCTAGCCTTGGCTGCTCAACTTAATTGGCCTATCTATCAATTTGATGTTAAGTCTGCTTTTTTGAATGGTGAATTGGAAGAAGAAGTTTATGTCTCACAACATGAAGGTTTTATAGTTGGTGGCAATGAAAATAAAGTCTACAGGTTGAAAAAGGCACTTTACGGTTTGAAGCAAGCTCCACGGGCATGATATGCAACAATTGACTCCTATTTCAAAGAAAATGAATTTGAAAAGAGTGACAATGAGCCAACTCTTTATTTGAATAAAGAAGGTGAAAATGACTTTTTGGTGGTGTGTCTTTATGTTGATGATATAATATATATGGGATCATGTGAGTCTATTGTTGCTGAATTTAAATCTTGCATCATGAAGAAATTTGAGATGTCAGATTTGGGTCTATTGCATTATTTTCTTGGTCCTGAGGTGAAACAAGATGTAGATTGAATTTTTATTTCACAAAGGAAATATGCTATGGATCTTTTAAAGAGATTTAATATGATGAATTGCAAAGTGGCAGCCACACCAATGAATGTAAATGAAAAGCTGAATCTTGATGATGGCACTGAAATGGCTAATGCAAAATATTTTAGAAGTCTTGTTGGTGGTTTGAATTATTTGTGTCATACAAGGCCAAATATTAGCTTCTCTATTGGTGTAGTGTCTAGATTTATGCACAATCCAACCAAGCTTCATCTTGGCGCTGCTAAAAAAATATTGAGATATGTTGCAGGGACTATTGAATTTGGAATTTGGTACTCAAAAGTGTAAGATTTCAAATTAATTGGTTATACTGATAGTGATTGGGCAGGTTGTTTAGATGACAGAAAAAGTACTTCAGGTCATTTATTCAGCCTTGGTTCTGGGGCAATTTCATGGAGTTCAAAGAAGCAGGAAGTTGTAGCATTATCAACTTTAGAGGCAGAGTACATTGCAGCAACTTCATTAGCTTGTCAAGCAGTATGGTTAAGAAGACTTCTTGCTAATTTTCATCAAGAGCAAGCTAGCGCAACAAAATTCTTTTGTGGCAACAGAGCAACTATTGCAATGACAAAAAATCTTGCCTTCCATAATAGAACCAAACATATGGACCTCCGTTATCACTTCATTCGAAGTCTGGTAACAAATGGAATGATTTCATTAAAGACTTGTGATACAAATGAACAGGTCGTAGATGTTCTGACCAAGTCTCTCTCTTAGGCCAAGCATGATTACTTCAGATTACACATGGGTGTTTGCAGATTTGAATCAAATGGGAGTATTGAAGAGTGATTCAAAGTCTTTAAGGGCAAATAAGTCTTTTGTTGGAGTTGAAATAGTCCAAGTGTTTAGTTGCTACTATTTAGGTGACGTGATGATAGAAGTAGGGTGCAAGTAACTATTTATGTAGTGCTTTAGTAAAAGTAGGAGTCATGGCTACGTGTGTAGCCTATAAGCCTATAAAAGGCAATGTCTTTTCTCATTTATTATTGTATTGATTGTGCAGTTCAATCCTCTTTAAAAAGTATTATTATTTATGCTCTTGTTTCCATTCACTACGTCGTCCATCATCATCTAATCCAACAGTATGTGTCATTCCACTGCTCTTAATAATATTCCCTTGACACAAGTTCCATTACCAAGGCTTCATCCTTCACTTCCGGAAAATATAGGCTTGTTTCCGATTTTTGGCTCCTGTGAAAATCATGTAGTACTCCCTCAAGTGCAAACGCCATTTAGTCATTCACATCAATACCCTATGCTCTAAAGGTTGCCCATCTGTTTGATCAAGCTCTCCATGTTACACTTCAGTCGTATATGGTAATTAACTTCAATATATGAGCGAGGCTCCAATGTATTCGGCTTCTAAATTTGACCGAGAAGAAGACTACAGATTCTCTTATCTTCATGAGTACTATGAACGGTTTGCTTTGTTGAGGAATTAATTTGCATAATAATTAGGATAGTTTTTGTGTTTGATGAATTAAAGGATGTAAAAAAGATCTATGAAACAGATTCAATGTACACAACATAACTGGGAAAATAATTAAATATTCCAACATCACAAGATTTACAGTATTAATCAAGTTGATTTAGAGAAGCCACAGGTAGCTCAAATGATAGGACGAGTGCTAGGATATGTGGTTAAGATGTACAGTCTCAGGTTCAAATACTATGACTCCCAAGATTTAAGCGAGTGATTATGATGGTGGGATACATTGCTAATCACTAATACCCTCTAACTTAATTTTATGATTAAAGAGCATAATATACAATTGCCCTAAAGTATTAACTTAAACACCACTAAATATGGAAGAAAATAAGGGTAATTAAGAAAGATCTGGTCTGCCATTTCCATTCCCTTTTAATTTTTAATGATACTAATGAATGTTGATATAAACAGAAGTTGGTGTATTTTAATACGAAGAATACAAATCATGCATGTTGTGAGGGAAATTAATGATACTAATGAATGTTGTTATAAACAGAAGTTGGTGTATTTTAATACGAAGAATACAAATCATGCATGTTGTGAGAGATTAAAAGGACACTCAGTTTTTTGTATCTCTAACTATCGCATAAATTTAATTAACTACTGTCTTCATATATCTCTATAACTATATAATTTTGTTTCAATTTATGCCCTATATTTGTGAAGTCAAAACCTTACTAGTTATGACCTTCATTCACTACTCCTTCTTCATCTCCTCTTGTGATCTCTTCTCTTGTGCTGCCCCGAAGATGTATGCACATATACTGTCCCTTCATAAATTGTTATTGTGGAGAATGATTAACAATAAATATCAAATAAAGAAACTTCTCTAGGCACCTGTTAGGATGAGAGAGGTAAAAAACAATGAAACTATAATTCAACCATCACTGGTGGTCTGATGGTAAAGAGGAAATGAGGATCTAACATAGTCTTCTAAGTTTGAGTCTCCTTAATGGTAAAAGAACAAGAGGAGTATCTAACATGGGCTTCTAAATTCGAGTTCCCTTGATAGTAAAAAAGCAAAAAGGGGATTTAACATTGTTTCCCAAGTTCGAATGTCCACCATCCCCAATAGAGGTGGCTACTGAAACTCTTATCCGGCTGCTAATAATATTTATATGAAGAGATCTTTTAAACACTTATTAACAACTCCGTAACGATATACTTGTTGAGATTGTGGAGTCAAATTCAATCCAAATTAGAGTTAGATTAGGACATGGGTTTTCCTAATTTGTGTTTAAGTATAATTGTTATCTTTTAGGAATACAATTGGAAATAGGATTATAATTGTATTAGGAATTAAAATATAATTCCTATTAGGATATGGGATTTGAGTTCTATTAGGAATTATGTCTCATGTATTACCTTATAAAAAGGGTTAAGTCCTAGAGTTAGAAAACACAAATTGAATAGAAGGCAAAGCCACAATCAGAGTGAGAGCACCAAATAGGGTTTAGTGAGTGAGCAATTTGTGAGGCTTGAGAGATTCTTGTAATTTTTCTTCTTCTTCATAGTGAAATTCCACAGCAACAAAATGGACGTAGCTCTCATACTGAGAGTGAGCCACTATAAATCTTGTGTTTGTGTGTGTGGTTATTTTGTGTCCTTTGTTCGCATTATTTTTTGCTTTTAGGGATTTAGGATTTACTAGTATTCAATTAAATCCCCTTAACAACTGGTATTAGAGCAAGGTTCAAGGAAGAAAGCGATGGTTGGAGAAGAAGAAGGATCTGCACCTAGGATCAACAAGTTTGATAGAACAGATTACACATTCTGGAAGATGCAAATTGAAGATCATCTGTATGGCAGAAAATTACATCTACCTCTCTTAGGAGAAAAACCCGAAAAGATGTCAGATGAAGAATGGGTACTCCTTGATAGACAAGTATTAGGAGTCATTTGATTAACATTGACCAAGAACGTGGCAAGTAACATGGAAGGAGACAATCACAACAAGGTTAATGAAGATCTTGTTCGATATGTATGAGAAGCCTTATGTAAATAACAAGGTACATCTTATGAAAAAATTATTTAATCTTAAGATGAGAGAAGGTGCTTTCGTGACAAAGCATATGAATGATTTTAATACAATCATTAATCAATTGTCGTCTGTAAAAATTGATTTTGATGAAAAAGTTCGTGCCCTAATTCTTATGACCTCCCTACCAAATAGTTAGGAGCCTATAAGAGCAGCAATTAGTAATTCAACAGGTGGTGCGAAATTAAAACTCACAAATGTTAGAGATAAAATTCTTGCTGAGGAGGTTCACAAGAAAGATTCAGGTAAGATAACGTCGAATGCGTTGAATGTTAAAACAAGAGACAAGGGCTACGATAGGAATTCAAATGAGGCAGAGGAAGGTCAAAATCAAGGAACGAAAAAAGCAAGTCTAGGTTTGGGAAAAAAATAGAGTGTTGGAATTGTGGCAAGAAAGGCCACATACAGAGGAATTGCAAAGCACCAAAGAAAGAGGTGAACAACAATGATGCCGCCACTAATGCTGTAACTGAAGAGGTACAAGATGCTTTACTTTTATCTATTAATAATTCTATTGACTCTTGGGTTTTAGATTTAGAAGCTTCATTCCATACCACTACACATTGTGAAATTCTAGAAAATTATGTGGCTGGAAATCATGGAAAGGTGTAGCTAGCAGATGGAGAACCTTTGGATATTACAGGATGGGTGATGTTTGGTTGAAGATGACAAATGGATCTATGTGGAATGCGCAATCTAATATCAGTTGGGCAACTTGACAATAAAGGGCATAGTGTGTCCTTTCTAGGTAGTGTATGGAAAGTTACTAAAGAAGCCATGGTTGTTGCTCGTGGAAATAAAACTAGAACTCTTTACATGACTTCTAGTTGCAGAGATTCAGTTGCGGTTGTAGATGCTAAAGTTACCTTGAGTTTGTGGCATTGTAGACTTCGGCATATGAGCGTGAAAGGAATGAATGAGCTTCAATCAAAGAGAAAACTACTAGAGTTGAAGTTGATTGATCACAGTTTGTGTGAAGGTTGCATCTTTGGCAAACAAAGAAGAGTAAGTTTGTCCAAAGTAGCAAGGGAACCAAAGGTAAAGAAGTTGGAGTTGGTTCATACAGACGTGTGGGGACCCACTCCCATGTCATCCCTTGGAGGCTCAAAGTACTATGTGACATTCATTGATGACACAAGTAGAAAGGTATGGGTTTATTTTCTAAAAAATAAATCTAATGTTTTTGATACTTTTAAAAAGTGGATAGCCATGGTTGAAAATGAGACAAACCTAAGGGTGAAGTGCTTGCGATCCGATAATGAGGGAGAGTATATTGATCAAGGGTTCAAGGAATATTGTGCCAATAATGGGATCAAGATGGAGAAGACTATTCCTACAACTCTTAAACAAAATGGTGTCGCCGAAAGGATGAACAGAACCCTAAATGAGGTGCAAGAAGCATGAGATTGCATGTTGGACTACCACATACGTTTTGGGTTGATGCAATCAATACTGTAGCCTACTTGCTCAATAGAGGACCCTTTGTACCACTAAATTGCAAGATCCCAAAAGAAGTTTGGAGCGGTAAAAAGGTAAATTATTCTTTTTTGAGAGTGTTTGGTTGTTTAGCATATGTTCACATTGACTCTACTCTTAGAAGCAAGTTTGATGCTAAATCTAACAAATGTTTTTTCATTTGTTATGGTGACGCCGAGTTTGGTTATCATTTCTAGGATGACCAAAACCGCAAGATTATCAGAAGCAGAGATGTCATATTCAATAAAGAAATGATGTACAAGGATAGACTCAACATGAAGTTAGAAAGTCCAAACACTGAAGTGAAGAAGCAAGAGGTAGTTCCTTTTGAAAGACTTCCCAATGAATGGCATGCAAGACAATGACCAAGAAGATCAAGATAATAGAGCTCAAGAAGTTGAACCACAAACGCCCGTGTTTGAACCTAGAAGATCTTCCAGGACTATAAGACCACCACAGAGGTATCCATTTCTTTGCACTATATTTTACTAACTGATGGTGGTGAACTAGAGTGTTACGAGGAAGCAATGTAAGTTGATGACTCAATCAAGTGGGAGCTAGCTATGAAGGATGAGATGAACTTATTATTAACAAATCAAACCTGGCAGTTGACAGAGCTACCACAAGGGAAGAATGCATTGCAAAACAAGTGAGTTTATCGGGTGAAAGATGAACATGATGGTAGCAAACAATATAAAGCAAGATTGGTTGTGAAAGGATTTCAGCAAAAAGAAGGCATTGACTACACTGAAATTTTCTCTCCAGTTGTCAAGTTGATTACAATAAGAACAATATTTGGGTTAGTGGCAAAAGAAGACCTTCATCTTGAGCAGTTAGATGTAAAGACATCATTTCTTCATGGAGAACTAGATGAAGAAATTTATATACAACCACAAGGTTTTAAAGTACAAGGAAAGGAGAGAATGGTGTGCAAACTTCAAAAGAGACTATATGGGCTAAAACGGGCACCTAGACAATGGTACAAGAAGTTTGATGGGTTTATGTGTAGTAATGGTTTCCTCAAATGCCAAGCAGACCATTGCTGTTATTTCAAGAAACTTGGTAACTCCTATATCATCCTATTATTATATGTAGATGACATGTTGATTGTAGGGGCTTGTAAACAGGAAATAGACAAGCTAAAAAGGCAATTGTCAAAGGAGTTTTCTATGAAGGATTTGGCAGCTGCAAAATGAAGTCTTTGGTATAAGGATTACCAGAGATAGAGCCAACAGTTTCTTAAAGCTGCCACAAGAAGAGTATGTGAAAAAAGTACTCAATAGGTTCAACATAGGTGGAGCAAAGCCAATAACTACCCCTTTGGCTAGTTATTTTAAACTATCCAAATATCAGTCACCTACAACAGAACATGAGCGAGACTATATGGCCAAGGTACCCTATACATTAGCGATTGGCAGTCTTATGTATGTCATGGTGTGTACAAGGCTAGACATAGCACATACAGTGGGAGTTAGGAGTAGGTATATGAGCAATCCAGGAAAGCAACATTGGGAAGCAGTGAAGTGGATTCTCAAATATTTGAAAACTACTACAGATTCAATATTATGCTTTAGGAAGTCAGACTTAGAGTTACAAGGTTATTTGGATGCTAATTGGCCAATGACATTGATAACCGCAAGAGTACCATAGGTTATGTCTTTACATTAGGTGGTACAACAGTTAGTTGGGTTTCAAAGTTACAGAAGATTGTTGCTCTTTCTACTACAGAGGCAGTTGCTATGATAGAAGCTAGTAAGGAGCTAATATGGTTATAATGGTTCCTAGAAGAATTGGGTCAGAATTATGAGAAGAGCGCTTTGTATTGTGATAGTCAAAGTGTAATTCACCTGGCAAAGAACTCAGTCTACCATGCTAGGACAAAACACATAAAAGTTTGTTACCATTTCATACGATCAGTTTTGAAAGAAGGAGTTATAGCTCTCGAGAATATTCAAGGGAGTAAAAATCCAGCTGATATGTTTACGAATGTGGTTACACTTGAGAAACTGAAGTTGTGTACAACTTCAGTTGGACTTCTCGCTTGAAGAAAGAGAAGTTGATGTCGCTGCTGATGAAAGTGAAGAATTGAAGACATGTTGAATTAGTCTCCAAGTGGGAGATTGTTGAGATTGTGGAGCCAAATTCAATCCAAATTAGAGTTGGATTAGGACATGGGTTTTCCTAATTTATGTTTAAGTATAATTGTTTTCTTCTAGGAATACAATTGGAAATAAGATTATAATTGTATTAGGAATTAAAATATAATTCCTATTAGGATATAAGATTTGAATCCCATTAGGAATTGTGTCATATGTATTACCTATAAAAAGAGGTTAAGCCCTAGAGTTAGAAAACACAAATTGAATAGAAGACAAAGCCACAATCAGAGTGAGAGCCACCAAATAGGGTTTAGTGAGTGAGTCAATTTGTGAGGCTTGAGAAATTCTTGTAATTTTTCTTCTTCTTCATAGTGAAATTCTGCAACAGTAAAGTAAATGTAGCTCTCATACGGAGAGTAAACCCCTATAAATTTTGTGTTTGTGTGTGTGGTTATTTTGTATCCTTTATTCATTATTTGTTGCTTTTTGGGATTTAGGATTTACTAGTATTCAATTAAATCCCCCTAATAATACTTTGGATAAAAATAAAGACATTGAATCTTCTCAAATAAGAATAATGTAAGACTCGAAAACCAAAATAGTAAGACTCGACATAACTAGCATTAATTTTAACACTATTTTACCCTTAGCTAGTTACATAGCAGCCCCCACTTCTCAGCTTGAAGCAAAGAGGTAGCTAGGCCTGCAGGGCTTGATGACATGAGTCATCATTGTCCACGTGTATTGTTAAATGTCCAACATGTAGCAAATGTGTGGCTGCAAGGATCGACAGATGGACATTAATAATCTCATGGGAATCCTTTTCCAAAAAGGGTTAGGAACTCATGGAAATGCCCAATTCATATATATGGGTAGAAAAGGGACAGAAAATTCAGAATCCTGTATCCAAATACCAAAAATTTGAACACCCCAAATGGCTCGAACAGAGAATCCAAAACTCCAACGAAAATTAGAACGTAGACAAGACTACAGATTTTATTCAACTCCAATTCTCAATGCACCAAAACTGTCCTTAATTGGTTGGTGTATAATTGATAGTTTATTCTGTGTATGCAGGAGAGATTGCTTTTGGATACTTTTTCTATTTCACACAGTTTCAAATATTAAGGTTAGAAGGTTTACTTATTAGTTAGAAGCAGGCTTTTTTAGGCTATATATAAGTTAATTGATCAGAGTAAGCTCATTAAAGTTTGCATCATAAAGTAGTTGATCATTTAGTTTTTATCCATATCATCAAAATTCTAATCTCAAGGCCCCTCAATCATGAAAAAACTAAGCTTTGAATTTTGAAGTATGTGTATAAAGGCTACCAATTAATTAACTATAGTACCATTCTGTATCATGAAGTCAAAACCTGAAAGAAACAGAAATAAATTGAAAGGAATATATGCATTAGATTGTTGAATTTAATTCTGGTGTCTCCATGTCAAGACTGAACAAGATAGTGCAGAAATGAGATCCATTATCCGCCGCAGGCTGCACCGCAGCCAGCTACACATGTGGAGCTGTAAGTTTCAGCATGACTATTAGAGGCTTCATCTTTGGATGCACCACCAGCACAAGAGAAAATAACAGCTGAAATGACAGATAGAGTCACTATAACTGCCCAGAAAAAGAGAACTGCATTGCTTAAACTTAAGCCTTCACTGCTTCCTCCTCCTTCCCCTCTTATCATCATCTCTTTCCATCCTCTCACCATCTACGGCCTCTATATATAAACTCTATTATGAGCCTCGGAGGCTAATGAGCTTAATGGTAGTGAAGCTTTTAGTCACATTACTCAGAATTTATAGTAGATTAGGAAGGATTTTTAATTTGTAATTTTTTTTATTTTTTTGTTCTTTGTTTTTGGAAGGTCAGAATTAAAGGAGGGTGCCATTATACTTGATTTGCCGCTTCGAAACATGAAGAGCTACTTGGGGTAAGTGCTCTAAATTTTGTGGTGGAATCACAATGGACAATATCGGATTTGTGGCTATAGTACAATGACTTGGAAAGCCAATAATGGGAAGACAGGAAAGAACCAAATGTAAATCCAATACTATACAAATGATATCCAATACTATACAAATGATAAAGGCCAGTTTGTTGACAAAAGGTGTGGCAAATAGAAAAGAAATGAAATGCAATAAAAAGAGGTAATCTCTCTATCTTTTCTGTAAAGTTTCTGATTTATATATTACCACTATTCAAGGTTAACTATCTAATCAAGCAGATGAGCCTTCTTCTTCAACCCCTATCAACATTTCTGTACGTTGCCTCTTATATGAAAAAAGGATATTAGGATATTTGTGTATCAATATATTACTTGGCAGGTAGCTCTGGTTAACTTCTGCAGAATCGGATTACTACTGGTGATTTTTTACATCTTGAAATTCAAGTGTCTGCTAAAGAGAGAGCCAAAAATTTACTGCAGCAGCCTGAAATTCATGTATATGGACGTACGTGCTTGATCCATTTCATGAAAATTCGGCGGATAAGTTGTAATTCAAACGCTTAAAATTATCAGGCGGGCTTGAATAAAATATAACCACTTGCGTTGTAGTGACAGAACTGAATTATTAGAGTCTTGAACATGACAGATTAAGATTGCTCCAAAAGATTCTTACAGTTCATGTGTTCTTTGAGGTCATCATCTGACTCAGATTAAACATAGAAGGCCTTCGGATGTAACCATTGTACAATATATATATATATTGAAGCAGCATTGAACCAAAGAGCATGAAGAAATTTGACATGTGTCGTCGTCGATGTCCACGTATGTTGACTAAGATTCTAACATGTAGACCAAAGAAACGGACAGATCTCATGTGAATCTTTTCCAGGATTAAGGAAAGGATGTAATGGAATTGGAAGTCCAGTCATGTCGATAAAATTCTGAATCCCGTATTCAAATACCAAAAAACTGAAAAAATCAGGAACAGAAGCCTTGGAAATCTTCCAATTTTCTAATTATACCTTTATGTTTTAACATTAACACCTCCTTTTTTTTATTTAATTAAAATAGCCTAAATTTAAGCATCATCACCATTTTTATTTTATTTTGTTCTTATTAAATATCAATTATATTTTAATTCGTTTAGTTTATTATCAATCAAATACATAAAATAAATACAAATTAAATTATTTTGTTTGAAGATTTATTACTTAAACTTAACGAATTACAAAGTCAAATTTCATGGATGATGATATTTCAAATTTTTTCAGTTGCCACCATTGAGACAAATTCTAGCTCCGTCACTGGAACAAACCCTTGGCTCCTCCAAGAAAGAACATGCAAAAAGATACTACAAAAATCTAATTAACATTACACATAGTTATATAACAGGTAACCTCCATTTTCGAAGGCACAAGTCGTTATTCAGCTGATTCCTGCTCTATTTTCCATTAAAAACTAGCTCTTTCTTTTACTTTTTTTCTTTTTTTCCTTTTCACCACCAAAACTGTTCACTTCAAAGAGGATATCTCACCAATCTAAATTATCAAACAATAAGAGAGAATTGATCAAAAGTTGGAGATACTCACCATTTGAGATCTAGGAAATCCAAACCCATCTTGGCGAAATATATATATATATGAAAATTGGACTTTGTTATTAGAAATATTTGTCGCACAGTTAAAAGTATATTGTGAAGACTTCAAGGAGGGTTGAATCCCCAAATTTTCGTCTTCCACCACGGTGGTTTATCATCAAAATAATATCTAAAATGCTATAGGGTAAATATTTTCTTATTATATATCTTTAAAGTTGTTAAATTTATTAGGTATTAATTAATGAGATATGCATTAACTCGTAATGTTGCTGATAGGGGTGAGCAGGTTTAGGTACCTACCCGCTCACCCATGAAACTGGAATCGAAATCGGAATTGGCCAATTCCTAGGATTTGGATTTGGAACCGGATTTGAAACTGATTTGGAACTGAATAAAGGTTTCTGTTCCGGTTTTGGATACTTGAAAAAATTGCAAATACCTTTACAATTCACCAAAATGACAAAATACGATGTAAAATTACAAATACACCCTATAGTGACTTTGTCTTAGGCCAATCCGGCTTGATTTTGGCGTTGTTGGTTGCTTCCGACACCACCAACACTCTCCACTCAACCTACACAACAAAACCCCTATCACCCCCCACCTGATTGCACCACCAATCGTGGGCCATTGCCCACTATTTTGGTCCGCATGTTTCAAGCTTTTTCAATTGATCGCAACATCAGAAATTACCTCCGACCCAACCAATCAACTCACCAGCATCCCCCCACCAAAACCCCCAACCTCGCCCATCGATCGCCATCACCACCCCCTTTGAGTTTCGTGCGATTGTCGCACCTTCCCAACCTAATTCTGGTTTATCCCTACACTAGAAATCACCCCTAACGCCACCAATTGAACCACCAACATCCCCCTCCAAAACCCCACAAACTAACCCCCGATTCTCAATTTCGATTCTGGTTCCTATTCCTGAAGTGGTGGAACCAGAATTAGAACCGCACAATGCCTATTCCAATTTTTGAGAAGCAGAACTAATTCTATGAGGGCTTGTTCCGAGTAGGAACCTTAACCTCAATTACCTGTCAGTTCCAGTTCTCTCCTAAATCACTGCACACTCCTAATTGCTGATGTGATATCTGGTGGTATCATACACTTTCTCAAACTTGTTTAAATTATTTTTTTAGTAAGTTAACGGTCAAACTAATTTTTTTTTTTTTTAAATTATCTCTTGTAAGATAAGGTCAAACTGAGACTGTTAATTGTTATGATATTGATAAGTTTTCAACTGAGCAAAAACGTCAACATTTATATCTTATGTCATATTATATCATCACAAGTTAATAAAAGAAAATATAATGAAAATAAAAAAAGAAAGAAGAGATGAGTCATCAAAGTCCACGTGTATTGATGAATGTAAAACATGTACCCCTCAAAAATAGACACAAAATATAGGGGTATCTTGTTCCGGAATAAGGATGTCATGAAAATCCAGTTCAGAAAAAATAAAAAAAATAAAAAAGACAAGGTAACTTATGTATCCCATTATCCAAATACCAAAAACCTGAAGCAAACCAAATGCCTCCAAGAGAGTACCGCCAAAAACTCAAACGAAAATCTTCTCTACACAAACAAAAATCTTCTCTACACAATAATTGCATTTTCCTCCAATTCCCAACGCTGCACAAGTCGTTAATCTGTTGGTTCCCGCTGTTTTATATATTTAAAAACTGCCCCATCTTTTCTTGGCCACAAATATATGTAATAAGGACCTCCACCGTTTGAAAATGCATTGCTTTAAATCCCCTCTTCGTTCAGTGTATGTTGTGCAGATATTGGGTTTAAACTTTAAACATGAGCAGCCAGGAGTCGCTTTGGAATTTTAGTGTCACTTGTGGAGAAACTGAAGTGGGGAAGTCCTCTAGAAATGAAAATAGCTTTGATTTACATGAGTCCTATGACAGTATCACTCAGCTAAGTTCTTGGCTTCAAACTTCTCGTTCAATCGAAACTGTGTCATCAGAAATGGATAGTTTCCCTGATATTTTTGAGGCCTTCATGAATGCTTCAGGTTCTGGAACATCTACCGGCAGTGTTGGCATAGGGGTTAAGCTGGAGACTTCCTGTGAACCTGATAAGGCAAAAACAAGTGAGACTAGTTCAAGGAAACCTGAAGATATGGTTCTTCAGAAGTGTCTGCACAGTGATGTGAGTTCACTGGTTTGGGCTGAGACTCACCTGGAGACTGGTAGAATATTGGTAGATTTTTATGCTGACAGTTATATTGTATGGCTGCAGGTAATAGACGCATCAGAAGAGCGGAAGAAAGAGCAAAATAATCGGCCAAAACGAACCCGGTCAGCTGAAGTTCATAATATGTCTGAGAGGGTAAGAGAATGGGAAAGCTTCATATACTTTTATGGTGTCTTCTTTCTAATCTTTTCATTTCAAATAATTTTCAATATGTATGTTTTGGTAAACAGAGGAGAAGGGACAGGATAAACAAAAGCCTGAGAACTTTGCAGGAATTAGTACCCAATTGTAACAAGGTCACAGTTGCTTCTATCTATATATTCCTCGTTTTATATCATATTATTTATTCTGATTTTTTATTAAGTTTTTTCTCAATTTCAGTCAGATAGAGCTTCTGTGTTGGATGATGCAGTGAATTATCTTAAAGCCTTGAAGTCTCAAGTTGAAGCAAGAATCATATATCTCTATATATATTTATATACACTATTCCATTCACTCACACTCCTGAAACTACTGTGCTGATACTTTTCTTGGTAAAATGCATCAGATTATGTCGGCTGCAAGAGGAGCTATATTACAAGCCTCATTCATGTCACCAAGTGGGGTTCAAAGTGCACAAGTTTCACAACTTTCCCAATTTTTGCCCATGAGGCAAGAACTAAGAATGGCTAATGGGTTCGGAATGGGAGTGGCAGCTGGCATGTGTTATTCTCCAGGTGTTTCTATGGTATCAGTTCCCTCGGCTGGCCTTCATCCTTCATTACCAGCAGCAGCTGTAGGCTTCCCTCTGGTGTCTCCGCCCGGAAATCTTATGCTTCCTCAAGTTCAAGTGCCGCTTATTCATTCAGAAACGTTGCCTCCGTCTGTCGAAACATCGCCCAGGCAGCCGAATCCTTTTACAGGGTTTTCTTCTCCATTCAACTTCTCAAGCCAAAGAGAGTATAGTTCTCAGGCAATGCGTAGCACTGCTATTGATCACCAATAACTTCAGATAAACCAGGTGCCTATTGTTTTAGGTCATGATTGCCCTGAACTTGTAATTTGATTTTATAAATTTATTCTGAGTTATTGAATTTTTCTGCAGGAAACTCTGCCATCTGTTTCAAGTTCTAAGATGCCATTGAGTCAGAAGACAACTCCTTCCATGACTGAGAATATAGTCTCTAAAGCTTCTTAATTCGACTCCCAAACAAGCTCCAGTTGTTCAACAAAGTTAAAGTGCCAGTTTCTGTATCTTAGTTTCAACTTCTTGTTGAGTTTATCTCTAGGAAAAGTGATATTTTGGAATCAACTCTTACACCAGAAAGTTAATTTATTTGCATCCTTTCCTAGATTCTTGTTCAAGCGGAATACCTGGACTAAACCTGACCAGAGTCCAATCCTGAAGCAATTTGTCCCGTTAACTGTTGAATAAATTAATAAAAAGAAAGTTTCAGCAGCTTGAATTTGGCTTCTTTAGTCTTTTCAATTCGTCAATTCACAAAAGTTAGCTAATTGAATAAGTTCAAGCACTACACTAATTGAATGCTGAAAGAGCTCAAATTATCTGTGAAAAAATTATATTTCTTGGAAGTTCCTGGAGATGTATCTATTTTGTACAATTCTGGAATGCTATTTCCAGGGTTACATGTATTTATTTCTTTTCTTTGGTGGGTGCCCTTGGAATCCTGTCAAGAACTTTGGAATTGAAATCCTGAAACAATTTCTTCATGTCTTGAGTGCTTTTACCAGCAAGATAATCTACCTCTCCTTGGAACCTCACACAGATAGCTGGCAATGTTTCCAGGCAGAGAAAGACTTTGATTCCGGAAACGAAAACACAATCCCAATTAGGCTCATTCCACAGAAAAGAAAATAACAGAGCAGGGAAGAAAGGTTCGTCGTCTTACCGAAATATAGGAGACTCGGAGAGCTGAAATATTCCCCAATAACAGAAAGAATCCAGAGCAAAACCAGTGTCTGATGACAAGAAATTAAGTGCTTATAAATCTCACTAAACCATCAACAAATTGACTCGAAAATGAAACTTTTTATACCAGAAAAAAGAGCCTGAAATCATTCCCAGATGAAATATCATAGAATTTTATCAGTAACCAGCTGAGGTTTCCGAAGAGAAATGCACAGGTGGATTCTGACAAGTTAAATTCATCAATTCTGTGAGGTGTTCTTCTGAAAATGAAGAACAAGTAATCACAGTTAGCTGAATTCAGAATTTCTAGGCTGCCTGGTGAAACTGTAAGGATTTGAAATCAAGAAGCAAATCACATTTGGATTAGGCTTGAAGATTTAGACCAGATTAAGAGGATGATCATCATGATGGTTAAGAAGTGACAAACTAGAGTAATGAAATGGAACTCCACAACTTCAAAAGTAACCAAATAATTGTCACCCCGATTAGGATTCCAGCTGATAAAGCCTTGTTCTTCCATAATACAATGTTAGCCACTGAAATATTTACCCAACCATGTGAGAATTGTCTGAAACTCAGGACACAACCCATTGTTCATCTCTAATTCAATAACTGAACAGTTTAAAATATTTGTAAGAGATAGAAAGATGAATACCATTTCCTCCTCCACCGAGGATATCGAAAAATCTTCCAGGAGCGGCGGATTCACGAGACATGATCAATTATTTATGTTGAAAGTTACTGTAAATTAATCAGTTTTAGTGGTGAAAGTAGTCTAATGAACTGGGTATATAAGGATTGTGGTTAATTCAAAGCTTTGAAGCTAAGAAACCAAATTAATATGAAGAAAGGAATGGCTTTGGCATGGCTTCAAAGGTTTGCTGCACATGCCAATTCAATAAAAAAGTTTGTTCATTCATGCATGGACTGGTAGACATGGAGGCAGATCTTCATGCTTTATGCAAATAAGGAATATTTTTTTACAAATTATTTTTTAAATGGAAAATTACGTGGCAACTGATCTGGCAGTGAAACATACCACGTGGATCACGGATGTCCCACATAATCTTTTAAAAAATAAAGACCCATTTTATTTTCGTAGAACCAAGAAATACAAATCGGGCTGACCCGGTTGGACTTAATAAATCAGGGTTTAAGTCGTTGAAAACCCTAAAAAAGTCATTCTTTTGACTCAGAAACTCGCAAAGCAATCGCAATGGATCCTCAGCCAGAACCAGTCAGCTACATCTGCGGAGGTACCGTACTTAACTTGATAAAGAAGTTAACTTTTTGCGATGTTGATGAACAAAAATTGATGCTAAGGAGACTAATTTTTCTTCTTTTTTTTGGGTGTAGATTGTGGAATGGAGAACACGTTGAAGCCAGGTGATGTTATTCAGTGCCGCGAATGCGGTTATCGTATCTTGTACAAGAAGCGTACCCGTCGCAGTAAGTGTTAATATTAAGATTTTTGGGTTTTTTTGGGTTTTTTTGTTTTTGGGGGTATCTTGTAAGTGCTTGCGATAACGTTTAGATGAACTAAGAATTAAGAGGTTTGAGCCTAATTAGGGTTTTAAAGTATCAAACTTGATTGTTTTGATTTTACGCTTCTTTATTTCAGGGTGCTGTTTTTTTCTTCATTTTTGGAGATTGGAATTCTGTAGTGGCTAATTTTTATGCTCTTTTGTTTATTTTTGAGTTTTGTTTTGGGTTACCGGTTCTCCATTTTGTATATTTTTATTGTTATAAGAAGTAATGCAGTCCGTTGAGGCAACGGTTTATATTGTAAAATGAGTTAATGGATGCTATACTATGTGGCTTTAAAGAGAGACGCTACGCATGCTGGAGTTGCTGGAGTTGAACTTAGTTGATGACTGCCTAGTGACAGAGATAGATTGCTGTCTTTGCTTATGTTTTCTGTGATGAGGATATATTAAGGAAGAATTTGTGGACTTAGTATTTCAGTATGTTTTGAAAGAGTTTAGAGTTTATATATTTGTCGTCAAATGCTTGGCTTGCGATATGGTTTAGATACGGTTGATGAACTATGATATATAAGTATTTGCCTTGTTGTAGTGCAAGCAAGCCGTTGTGTAACTTACGTGTACTACGTGGTTTTGAAGTTTAAACTTCCAGTACTTGGTGTACAGCATGTGGGCTTTTGAATTGTTCTATTTGTTGAGTGAATTTGTGGATTCATACTGTGAGAAAAGCTTTAACTAACTGGGATATCTTTGGATAGAATGTTGGAATTTTAACCCACAGTCTCTCCTGTTTGTGTTGGTCTTGTGTAATTAATGATCTAGCTCTCTTAATTTTTTGGTGCAACATCTGTGGTGCTTTTTGTTCTAATTTAACCTCTTGTATTGCTTGCATTGCATATTGATTTGACATTAAACGTGTTGCTCATTGCAGTTGTCCAATATGAGGCACGCTAGTAGATGGATGGAGTGGACATGTTATTGCTTGTGTCCTGAAGTATTGAAGCATTCCATGTCCTGTTGAAAGTCGCAGATGTTTTGTAGTATGTCTATAGTGTTTGAACGAACTTGTTCCTACTAGCATTAAGACTTACTTTCACTGGTTCAATGGTGAATCAGTATAACTACTTTCATTTGTGTTCCATGATGCAAATGTGTGGTGTTAATGGAACAATGTAATTCCGAAACTTCGTCGAAACAACAGTTATAGAAGTTTATCTGCAATTTTGTGTTGTGATCTCCATTAAACTCCATAGACTTCCTCTTCCTCTTTCAATCCAGCCCTGGCTTCCCTTCCTATTTCTTTCACTGTCCATCTTTACAATCCAGAAATCTAACTCATCTCCTTTCTCTTTCTTTCCCCATTCATTAGTTCTTTCAAGGTATAATATCCTTTAAACCCCCTCTTGAAATTTGCTTTTATTTCATCCCTAGTGGATTCAACCTCACAATTTCAACCCTACCAGCCCCCTTCAAATCATTCATTCAGGTAGACCTAAAGCATCTGTTGGCACAACAATCTGAAAGTTTTGTTAGGTGCATATAGATCCAATCCACTAAATACATTAATGAATTTATCATAAATTAAGTTATCATTAAGGTGATGTGATTAAATTGAGCCTGATCCCAGCTAATCATCAAAAGCAGATGGTGGGATCATTATCAAGTATGCTAATGCCTAAACCTTACTTTAATCTCCCTTTTAAATTGTCATTTACTCATCAAATTAAGTGTTATGTGAAGCTTTATATCCACTTACTAATTGAGTTACACATCACATCACCGAAAGATGATCAGCATTTGCTTATCTTTGACTAATAAAATAGAATAAACAATAATTATCTTGGTTAATTCTACAATGAAAAAAACATTTTACTTTGGCCCCATAAGAGCATGCCAATCTCAAAAGTAGTTTGAATTGGCTCTATTTTCTATCCACGCCAAGAACTTTTTGGCCTCTGGAGAACAATTTGGATGGGATTTATTTCGGATGCAAAATTTGAAATTTTTTTATTGATATAGGCGTATTACATCAATTATATATACATTTAATATATTATTTTATTAATAATGTTTTGTTTATAATTGAGTCATACAACTAGATAAAAATTACACAAAATTTATGTAAAATGATTATTTTGCCCTTTGTTTTTTATTTGATTATATGACTCATTTATAAGCATAATATTACTAAAATATATATGTGATATAATTTTATTGGGTAGACTTATAGAAGATATGTTACGTTTATTTCATTTAAATCTTTTTCTTAACTTTTTAATTGGGTATTTTGTAATCATAAAAAGTGTTTCAGGTTCATTTATAAGCTTAGTTTATCGTGTATGGGTGTATGGAAATTTGAAATTGAGATAGTTTGGTCATGATTAAGGTAGTTGGAGTTTGATATAATTTAAGATGGATAAAAAGTAATTAGTCTAATTCAAGATTAGAATACATACCACTCTAATCATTTTAAGCTTTACATTAATTATCTTAGTGATGATTAATAATAATACCCACAAAACCTCTCACTAAAGTAAAATAAAATAATGAAAAAATTAACTTTAATTTTTTTTTTTTTTTATTAACTAAGATGTCCGAGCTAGCCATCAATCCACCATCACTAACCTCAACTAATCTTAATCCTTAGGGGGAGTTATCTTATAGCAACCCACTGTCACGGTCCTTCAAGTAAATCATGAGATAAGGCCTGTAAGGGGTTACCTTTGCACCCAACATGGATTTGAACCTAAGATTATGGGTTGAACTATTTGCAGCCCCCTTGGTTCGTCCTCACTGTTTGGTTATCCATAGGTGTTAAAATTTCACATGATATTTAATGAATATAATAAATTAATAAAGCATTTAAATCCAATAAATATTAGTGGTGATTAATGGAATGTTTTTATATTTGACCACTACCATCTTATAACACTACAAATTGGAAATGGAAATTAGTAGTGACACAAACTTTGGTTCGTAGTTTACTACTACTAATAATTATTGATTTATAATTAAAGCAAAGCCAAAATAAACAAAGTTTGGCATGACAAATTGATAGCCCCACACACTTTCACAAATTCATGAGTAATCATAATTTATTTTTATAAAAATGAGCAAATTCCTCCTATAAATTGGGCAAGTGAATTGAGCCTTCCCTACCCCAAGTCAATCCATTGATTTTTCTTTCTCTTTGCTCATTTGGGTTCCATTTTTTCCCTTGAAAATGGCCATCAAAGTGTCAATTTTAGCTCTGTGTTTTGTGCTTCTTTTGAGTGTGGCAATGGCTCAAGATGTGAATTGCAATCCATTGGAGCTGAGCCCATGTGCCAATGCAATCACTTCAGCAAGCTCTCCCACACCCATTTGTTGCAGCAAATTGAAGGAGCAAAGGTCTTGTCTTTGCCAATATGTGAAGGACCCTAACCTTCAAAAGCTTATAAATTCTCCTAATGCTAGAAAAGTGGCCACCACTTGTGGCTCCCCTTTTCCCACTTGCTAAAGCTAGAGTCTTGTGTTTTTTTTCTTTTATTTGATGGGTTGGTAGTAAGTTTGTTTTATGGGTCAATTTGGATGTGGATTTTGCCTTTGATTTTCTTGAATTGTAATGGGTAGAGTTTTTACTTTTTTAAGTTGGTTATATTATATGGTTTATTAGCATAACATATAAATAACTTTGGTAGCATATGTATTTTAATTTTCCAGGGATTATCAATCTCTTCTTATAACATAAGATTCGGGAAGGAAAAAATGTAACAGTTCAAACATGACACTATATTTCATTTCTAAAATATAACCACCACCATAACAAATATACAACATGCAGCTACTCCCAATAAAAGACCATATGGTTTAAATTAATCTCTATCTTTTTTCTGTTTTCTCAACAAAACCACCAAAATGGTGGAAATTAATCAACCCAGAAGATGATTAAGCTTTCTCGTATTCACTGGGAGGGTGAGGATGAGGGTGAGGCTGAGTAGTCATGCCAAGGCCTTCGTTGTGGTGCTTCTGCCATCCACCGGTGTCGGCCCTGGAGTGAGCCCAGTAATAGAGGATTGATCCTATCAGTGACAACAATGTTAAAGCTGCCCCTGCAGCAAAGACGCCTTTGCGAAGAGTGGCACAGGATAGCTCATTTCCACCAAAGATTCCTCGGTACTTGGTGTGATATGCATTTTTCGCTGATCCTGCCAATAAGCATGCTTCAGCTCCCAGAAAGCTAATCCTGTTGTCATTGTTCAAATTTTTGGTTAGTAATTTTAAGTCAGTCTTTCTTTATACACACTCTCCACAATCTGGCAAGAAATAAACTAAAGAAACAACATTTTCATACGGTAAAATCTGCCATAAAGATTCAAGAATTCATCTCATGGACCTAAACTAACCATAGTACTTCGAAGAGTCTACAGTTTTTTGGCAGTTGAAGGAACTAAACTTTGGCTGACAATTTGATCTTATTGTGAAAACTACTCAATAACTTTTCATAGAAATAAAGTTTCCATTTCTATACCTAATAAACTTTTGATATTTAACTAATTTTTAGTTGCATTATTTAAGGGAAAAAAAAAAACTCATATCGCTAATACTACTCCATTTACACTACACTTACATAAGACAGCATAAAGTAGAAAAGAAGCATTATAAACGATAAATCAAATCTTAGGGAAATACATTAGCACAGTTTACCGTAAACTCGGTTACTTTTCCTTTTCATTGTGTTACAGGACATATCAGCAGGGTCTTAGGGAAGATTGGTAAACCAAGCAAGTCAAAGAGTAGTTGAAAAGATGGATCTTTTATCACACAAAACCACATGCATTTTATTAATATTTTCAACTAAAAGAAATCTAAAAAGTAATGCAAAGTAAAACTATTTACCACAATAAATTCCATACTGCTTGTCTACCTACAAGATCTAGTACTTTCTGAATGAGGATTTATCAGTCAGTACTTTGGTGTTTATGTCATAATGTCAACTGAAATAAAACCCTTTTTTTAGATCAAATCCACAGAAAAACCTTTGATAATGTACAAAACACTTCCAACAGGGCATTCACATTCACAAAAAGATCCATTTCGATTCTTCTAAAATAAAAAACGTTGTTATTTCCAAAATCCTTCATCAAGTGTTTTTCCAATTAGCTTCACCAAACCTATTCTCATCATCCTTCTAGACAACCACTATTCCCCAAAATGAGATTCAAAAAACAGCTAATAGCAATAAGCCAAAAGTAAGGTACTCTCAGTCAAAAAGGTGTAAACCATATTCAAATTGTCAAACCTCTACCCACCTAGCTACTTCCATTTCCCACATTAAAATACATATCAAAGAAAGAAAGAAACATAATATAATGAAACTCTGAAATGATAAGCCACTTATGTTAAAGCTTAAAGTTGTACTTGTGCTTGAACCTACAATCTGTGCTAGAACTTAAATAGTGTTGTTAAATTTCACATCTACACTGGTGTGGTATCACGTTCTTCTTCTAGTCATTATGTGTTATGTGTCACATCACTTTGTTTCCTAAAATTTGCAAGTAAATTTTCTAAGCTCTTGAGTATAATTATCAGTGACCTTTCAACAAATGATTAGTGACAACTTCAAAAAAAACACCCCGCGTTTTTACTCAGTTCTAACAAGTACACAAATTTCAACTTTCTATCATAAACAACCCTGTCCTTTTCATTTCCAAAAATAGTGATAAAAATCAAAACTTTACTTAACTTCAGCCAACTAGCGAATGAATCTAGAAGAGTACAAGAAAAAGGGATAGAACGGTAAATTTACCAGGAAACGATGAAGAAGACGATGGCGCAAGTGGTAGAAGAGCTGCCAGTAACAAGGCCTTTACCAAAGCAAAGACACCTAGTAAAGCCGTTCAACACAGCTTGACTCAATAACAGCAAACCAAACGCCGACAATCCGTACACCGTCGACGCGTCCGTTCCGTACACACAGTAAGTCTGCTCATCGTACTCATCCGGCACCACCTTAGCCTTCAAAAACCACCCAAGAAAACACTTAAAAAACTCAAAAAATGCATTTAAAAAAAAAAAAAAAAGAAGCAGCATCCAGCCATCAAGAGAGAGTACAGTGCTGCGACGTCGTTCGGCTCCGACGGCGAAGACAAAGGCGATGAGATGAAGAGAAGTGACGACAGCTAAAATGGAAACTGACATAGCCATGGTTTTCTTTTCTTTTTTTCTTTTTCTGTTTTTTGTTATATTTTGAGGAGAAGGAGAGCTGATAGATAAATATAAAACGACAAATATAAAAATAAATTTAACTAATAAAGAAATAGGATGAAAAGGACTCTGCTTTTGAGAGCGTGAAATTGTTTTTTGTATTTAATTATTTATCAGGCTGCTTTTTGGGATTCCTGTTTCGTGGATATTTGTTTCAAAGGTATGAACCGGATCCGGATCGGTCTTTCAATTATTGTCTTATTTGATATTTTGAGAGGTTTGGATTCGGTGGTCCACTGACCACCATAACTCTATGCAACATCTCTAAATCAGAAACCATATTCGGAATTTTTTTTATTTCAAGTGATGTATTTATTGATACAGAGTTAGGAATAAGTGAAAGATCATATTCTCCCGTTCTGTCATAAGTATCTTCATATTTTCTTGAATAGAAAGAAAACTTTCTTTTCTCGATCTTAATTTATATAGAAAAGTCAAATATTATGGTTTTAGTGGAATCATAAAAACTCAAATTTACATCGGTATTATAGAATTAATTGGTTTAGACATCATAAGGTACCTTAGAACGTATATATATATTAGTCTAATTGAATTCGACAACATATATATTTATTTTTCTATTTATTATGTTAGATATATATTATTTTTTAAAGTATAGAAAAAGAATCTAATTATTTATATATTACTTCAAATTAAATTGAAGAAATTCAATTGTTTTCAAAAAATTACTTAGATTTACATAAATTTATTCAGAATTATTGACATTATTTCATGATGTCAAAGAGATTATGATATCAGGATACACGTTGCAGAACGTGATTGGAAAAGAGATAGGGTTGTAGGCTTCGTGTCTGGTTTCGGGAGTAGCTGATTTTATCAAACAAGTGAAGTGGGACCCGACAACAGTCAGACTTATTGACAAATAGGTCTGCCCAAATAGCTGGACCCCGGTTGGCTTGTCGGGACACCTGTTTCCAGGTAAGTTCACCGGTTATAGCCGGTAACGATCTCTTGGGTAGGAATGAAATTGGGCTGCAGCTGGCCCATTGTGATTTGGGCTTGAATCCTGGCCCAAGGCGTGAGATGGGCTGATAGCCTGACCCATATGGCTCATGTCCTGATAAGTTGGCCCTTATTGGCTTCACTGGAATTCCATAATGTCATATCGTTATGAGTAATATTACTATTATCAATTTTTATATGCCGTAAAAGACAATTAGATGAAAGTTTATTTTTAATTTAAAATCATCCAACCATCTTTTTCCACATCAGTTTTGTATGCCAAAATTTGTAAGTGTAATATTATTCAATCGCTATTGATACCGATAAAAATGATATAAGAACATTTTTCATCTATTACAATTTTTACGTTTAGTATTATATATACAATATTAATATTAATAATACTGTCACATCCCATTTGTCAATGAATGAGAGATTAAGATAACTTATAAGTGGGAAATCATCTTAACTAGGTAGATAGGTGTATATTGGAGAAAGATATCCATACGGGTTTGACCTATTTCGGAAAATACTTATTTGTATAAATGTATTTGAAGAGGATAAAGTATGAAGAAAAATATAGTGTATAATAAGATCCTTAATTTGATGATTAGTTGAGATGTTATTTCTTGCCTAACCTTATCCAATTTCATATTTAAATAAGTAACTCATGAAACATAATTATAAATGTTATCACATTGATCAAATTGAGGTTATATACAAAGCATATGCCTTATATCACATTATTCCATCTTAGTCAACATTTATATATTTTGTTATATGTATTTGACAACTCAACATTAACATCCACATATATCAAAATAATACTAATGAATAATAGTGTATATTATCTCATAATATACACTATTATTCATGAAAAGATATATGAGTTTGTTATGTAACTTAACAATTATTATCTTCCACTTCCTCGGCCTTGACTAGCACAACCTTAAAAACCTCGAGTTCTTTATCTCTACACTTGTGGGAATGGAGGTCACGAATATTACTTATAATGACTTTGATACTATGATAAATGAGTTTGGGTAGAACTCGCTTTCAAAAGCTAATTCAAAGGAGGAGTCAGTCTAACCACGTATATATCATTAATTTGACGATGTGGGATAAATTTAACTTTTAACATAAATTATGAAACTAATAATGTGGATTATGAATATTAGGATCTGGCATAATCTGAGGCATCATTCTTATCTTACAAATTAGAATATGCTTCTATATTATATTTGCATGTTCTTATATATATATGCATACGTCAAATATCAAACAAGATAAACTATGATTGAATTAACAATAATAAATTAAACTTATAAAATCTAATTTATTTCGTTTGGTACAACTGTTCCAATAGTATTTATTNAACCTTATCCAATTTCATATTTAAATAAGTAACTCATGAAACATAATTATAAATGTTATCACATTGATCAAATTGAGGTTATATACAAAGCATATGCCTTATATCAAATTATTCCATCTTAGTCAACATTTATATATTTTGTTATATGTATTTGACAACTCAACATTAGCATCCACATATATCAAAATAATACTAATGAATAATAGTGTATATTATCTCATAATATACACTATTATTCATGAAAAGATATATGAGTTTGTTATGTAACTTAACAATTATTATCTTCCACTTCCTCGGCCTTGACTAGCACAACCTTAAAAACCTCGAGTTCTTTATCTCTACACTTGTGGGAATGGAGGTCACGAATATTACTTATAATGACTTTGATACTATGATAAATGAGTTTGGGTAGAACTCGCTTTCAAAAGCTAATTCAAAGGAGGAGTCAGTCTAACCACGTATATATCATTAATTTGACGATGTGGGATAAATTTAACTTTTAACATAAATTATGAAACTAATAATGTGGATTATGAATATTAGGATCTGGCATAATCTGAGGTATCATTCTTATCTTACAAATCAGAATATGCTTCTATATTATATTTGCATGTTCTTATATATATATGCATACGTCAAATATCAAACAAGATAAACTATGATTGAATTAACAATAATAAATTAAACTTATAAAATCTAATTTATTTTGTTTGGTACAACTGTTCCAATAGTATTTATTTATTTTTCTAAATAGAATTTTAGCTAGAACATATATATTATATGGAGAAGTATTTTTTAAAGGGAAATACTAAACTTACTTATTATGCATATTAAATGGATATCGTGAGTCTCGACTAACATGAAATGCGAGGTAGATAGTCCTTATCACGGCCATGTCGCATTCCACGTCGGTCAGGATGTCCATTCAGTATGGTCTTACTCCTTTGTAAATTAATTAAATATATAAATAAATTGAAATAATAATTATTTTATGTTTATCTAAATTATTATCCATATATTAATCAACACATCAGCCATATGAGAAATTCTAATCAAAGTAAGTTTTGACCTGACCAAACTTATCAAATTAGGCATGTGCACAAAAATCCCTTTAAATTAAATAAAATTAATTAATTAATTATATCCAAAAACTCGTAACAAAACCCAACTTACCATATATGAAAGAAGAAGATCAAAGTGTTACGATCTTCATATATTCTCTCAATGTACAGGAACTGGCATTGCCTTTAAACTTGCTTTCAGATAAGATTGCCCTGTATATATCTTGACGATCGTTTGAAAATGGCTTCCTCTGATCTCTCTATGATACTTCCTAGGGTTCTTATCGTCTCTCGAAGAACCCTTCGCAAGAACAAGTTTGTGGATTTTGTGGGTTCGTTTCTCTTGTCTTCTCTTTCTGCGTTTGTTTTGTAGATTTATGTATATGGCATATATTTTACGTTCTTTTTATAGTGTTTTCACGTGATTTTTCTGTATTTTTCTTGATGTTTATAATTAGTAACAAATCTGTAAATATTAGAACCAGTCATACATAACATGATCTGGGAATTTTTTGTTCTATGTTATGCTAATGGATCGATATGTGTACATTAATATATGTATATTTTTTTCAGTTAGGGTTTTAATATATTAAACGGAGTGACTCTTCTTCTTCATGAAACTTTAATATCTTTAATAATTCAATATAAAATTATAGAATTTCGACAGTAGGGTAGATGCATAATGAAACACGACAACTGGTGGACGTATGAGTAAATCATTGAGAAAGATGGATGATGGAATAACAAAATTAACTTACCAAATCAACTATAAGATGAGTTTTGGATTACAACTTTATATGTGTAATGTTTTTTTTTTTATTATTGTGTGAACAGGAGAATATCATCTAGATCTAATTGTGAGCTATGGAGCTGTGCCTGTGATCGTCCCAAGAGTCAGTGGAGTTCACATGCTCTTAGACAGCTTTGAACCGATTCATGGAGTTCTTCTCTGCGAAGGAGAAGACATAGATCCCTCCCACTACGAATCAGAACTCTCAGGATTTTCCACTCAAGAGCTCGAAGAAATCAGAGAACTCCACGCCAGTGATACCGCAATCGACAGAGAGAAAGACACAATCGAGTTGAGACTTGCAAAGCTTTGCCTGGAAAGAAACATTCCATATCTCGGAATTTGCAGAGGCTCACAGGTGCTCAATGTCGCCTGTGGAGGCACGCTTTATCAGGATGTCGAGAAGGAACTTTCAAAGATGAAAGGGAATTTGCAGAGAGTTGTGCATATGAACTATGAAAATTATGATGGGCACAGGCATTTGGTGAAGGTGCTGGAGGAGACGCCATTGCATGACTGGTTTAGAGATTCTTTGGAGGAGAATAGAATGGAGATTATGGTGAATAGTTATCACCATCAAGGTGTAAAGAAGCTGGCTCAGAGATTTGTACCAATGGCTTTTGCCCCGGATGGTTTGATTGAAGGGTTTTATGATCCTGACGCTTATAATCCTGAAGAGGGTAAGTTCATTATGGGCCTTCAGTTTCATCCTGAGCGGATGCGCAATCCTGATTCTGATGATTTTGATTATCCTGGATGCCGATCCGCTTATGAGGTAATATAAGAAACATTTTTAAGGTCGAGTATGAAGAAGATACATTGATCCTTTCGAAGAATCTAAGTTTTAAAGAGTCTTTGTGCAGGAATTTGTGAAGGCAGTGATTGCTTATGAGAAGAAGCTGAGTAGCTCGGCAAGAACACCGAAGTCTGTCACGTTTAACCAGGAAATGGAGAAGAAGAGGAAAGTACTTGTTCGGAGTTTCTCAATTGCAAGAAACATGTACAGTTCAGGAGGCGGGAAGGTTTCAGGTCAAGAATCCGACTTGCAAGTCGGAGCAGAGTTCCTCGAGGTTAACCCTAAACCTAAATGAGTTTCAAACAATTTTCATGCTTTCAATCATTTAAATTTCCCGACATGGTACTGTATCAGTAATCCTAATCCTAATGCATGGTTATGCAGGCAAATACTGCGTTGAGTTTACAGCAAGAGAAGAGGCTGAAGCAAATGGGGGCAACAGTAAGGAATGCATCTTCATACATACAAAGATTGAAGAAGAATGAAGAGAGGGAGAGAGTGGCAAGAAACATAATGGGGAAGATGTCGATAGAGCAATTATCTGAACTCAACTCTTTCTACCATTTGATGGGTCAAATTTGTTCCGAAGCCTTGGAGAAAAAGCTTCACGATCTAGTTCTGGTCAATGAAGAAATCACCGAATAACTTAAATTTATGTTTCCCTCAATTTGTTGTGGATCAATTGTAATCCTTATGCAATGTTTGTTCAAATTAGCGGTTGTTTTATCTGAGTTTGATCTAATATATGCAAAATTGAAGTGATGTACGATCACTTATGATTTTCAAATCCTAAGTCTCTTTTTTGTGAACCATCAACTCAAGTGATAAGACAACTCAAATGATAAAACTAACGCTAAGATATATAATTAGATATATAATTAAAACACACGGTCTTACATTCAAATCCCCCTAGGTCTCAAAATTTAAGTGGAAAGTCATGACAATGAGTTAATGCACTTACTTCCCAAAAATTAATCAAAATACGCGTAAACTGAATTATACTGAAGTACACTTTGGTTTAAAAAAAGAAAAAAGTTCTCTATTTTGTGTTCAAAAGAATCAAAACTAACAAATTCAGTAGAAACATGGGCACTTCAAATATGTGAATCACGCAACAAGGGATTGAAAAAACAAAAAAAATAAAGCATCAAGAGAGCCGTGTAACGAACCTTATCATCAATTCATATAAATAGAAGTATTCCTTTTAACAAACTGTTCTTCAGATGGAGTTGACAAAACGTAAAGACTTTTTAAGAGTTAGTAACTAGTACAAACATGGGGTTGCTCAAACTTGACACTTACACAACCTCCCTATCAAAAATCAGAATCCCCTTAAAACGACAGCAAATAAATTATTACATCCTAAGTACTGATCATCAGGGCATAAAAAAAGAGCCTGTTTTTTTTTTTTAATACAAACCATTTGTCGATATGGATATGGGTATGGATATAGATGTAGAAAAGAACAAACTGAAACTTGCTCACACTGATACAGCAAGCCAAACACATCTTCACCTCGCTTACTAGTAGCTCAGCACTTCAGCAGCTTCTCTACACTATAAAATCGAGACTTATTGCAGTTGATCTCATTCCATTTCAAAGTGTTCATACCGTGTAATGCATTCTTTTCTTCTCTCATCCTTTTTTTTTTTTTTTTTCCCTTCCTCATTTTCATTTAAGTCATTTATAACTAACAGGATATCAAACACCATAATCACTCCAAACTCGACTTGTGATCTTAAAACTACAACAAATTAAGGTAACTTCAACTCACAGTAACCTCTTCAGGAACAAGATATGGTTGGATGGTGGTTTCCAGAATGGTTGCAGCATTACAATTGCAGTCATATCCCAGCATCACCTACGGCAGAAAAATATAAAATCTGGGTGCTCAACTTGAAGTAGTCTTAACCAATTATCAGCAGCCTGCAAGAGGGAGTTTGTCAATTTGCGCTCACAACCCCCATTAGAGGTCCATACCGATCCCTTAAACTTGTATGAAGCGAGACCAAAAACAGGTAAGGACATCTTAGCAACACCATCAATCTTGTTGGGATATGTCACAGCTGGAGCTTGTGCACTTTGTGGAACTGCAAAAGTTCGGTATGATAAATCAGAAAGATTACAAAATCTTCATTTGACAGTAATGTAACAGAAATAAATCATCACACTAAACATAGAACCAAAAAAAAAAAAAAAATAGCCATGAGTAGTTCAAATACATGCCTTACAGTTAAAGAGCTTTTATTCCACCCCAACTACAACACTTTTTCACTCTTTCTCATAATAGAGGACTCGGAAAGAAAATGTTCCATACTAATGGATTCAAGTCCATATAGATATAGATTTCCAAACATAAGGTTAATGATTACATGCCACAATACAACACTTGCGTTATTGAATTTCATGAAAAGGCCTGTAACAATTTTTGGCTTCAAATATTTACCTAGACCCACACAATTACTCCATCTAAACAAATCAACACACATAATACCCAAGTAGTGCACAATAATTGGCATAAAGATCCACAGTATTCTCAGAATATAAATAACACCGACAAAGAAAAATTAGGCACAAAAAATCAATGGCAGCTTTTCCGTTACCTCCCATTGGTGTATGAAGAGAATGATACGTCAAAAAGCATGCATCCAGATCTTTTAATGTTGGTCCTGTTGGTATTCTGTAAATCGGATACCTACAATTTTTCAATCAGGACCATTAGTTTAAATATAAATAAAGGAGAATCATAGAGGTAGAGGCATAAATTATGTTAAACAACAATACCAGGCCACAGAAATCCAGCTAGAAGGCAGTAGGTCACAACTTCTTAGTGTTTTCAGCTTAGGGAAATGGGAGGCGAGAACTGATATCTGTGATGACAAAAAGATTCAGGAAAAAATCAGAACGGATTAAGGCTAAAAATTGGGTGAACAAAGATCCCTAAATAGCATGGGTTTCTATTTCTTTTAGAACACACATAAGAAAAAAAGAAGAAGTAATTGCCTTGTTAGCTAAAGGTTCCCGGCTATAAGGAGCATCTCGTTCAAGATATTCAAATAACAAACAACCTTGAAAGTTTGTAGATTCGCCCTCATCACTAGAAAAGTCTTCTTGAACACTATGCTGATCTCTCAACGACAATCTATCCATCCTAATCTTGTTTTCTTTACAATGATGACTCCATTGCTCCCTTGAGCATTTCATTCCTCTTTCAGGTTCACAGTCACTGCTACCATCACTACTTGAGTCCCTAAAATCACTGTCGCTATCCTCACCTAATTGCCTGCCACATAAGTTAACTGTTAAAACAAAACGATAGCATCTCTCTCTGCATAGTAATATGAGAATCAAACTGGCATCAAAGAAAAAGTAGCAAAACATACAAGCTAAGGGGAAAAAAAATTCTGAGGCTATCAATAACTAAAGAGTTGCCTTAAGTTGCACTTGAGCCAGTAGAGCTCAGCACCAGCTTTAACCAACCTCTATAGGCAATTATTTTAAACAATAGCTCAAAGCCACAAGTCAGCTAAGAGTACAGCATCAATCCTCTAAAAGAAAGCATAGGCCAATATATCATCCCTAACCCTCAACTACACCCCATGGACGCATTATCCCTTATTCATTCAAGGACACTGTCACCTTGTAAGGCAATAAATTGCTCCCACATCAAGATTTACTCTACTCACCTAGGAGGATAAAATCCAATAGCGGATCACCCCGATCTTCTAATCTACATTTAGAATAACTGTAGACGGTAAGATATCATTCTCTAGAACAAAATACCAACATCAAGTTGGCATTTACACAAAACTCCTATAACTCCACGTTTACAATCCTCTGCCCCCTCTCCAAACTACATTTCCCCAATCACAAGAGGTTATTCCTTGTTCAAACAATCTCTTGACATCACATTATATCTTTAATCCTAATTATCCATCTGGTCAGTAAGTTTTCCATGGTAATCAACTTGTTCAGTCCAGATTTGTACTAATATTCAAATAATAAATCTATAGAAACAGGCAAATCAACCTACGGAATAAAAATAAACCCAACAGTATTTGATGCCAGTAACATAGTTATTACCTAGATTTCGCAACAGATGAGTTCGTAGAATCAACGTATATTTGAATGCCAGACAAATACGGAACATAATACTGAACAACACAATCACTGTCGTTCAATACCAGAGGAACCCCTGCACCATAAGCACTCCACTCCCAGAACGACTCCCACAAATCACCAAGCACAAAGTACGGCCGATACTCCACGTCACACGTCCTCCTCCCCCTCATCGACATCGTAGTCTGCCACCAATTTCAAAACAAAACAAAACAAAAAAATTATATTTTCAGAAACAAATACGAAGCAATCAATCACTAAACTAAAATAAATGCTAAGCAATAGGTATCCAAACCACAGTACCATTACAGAGATCAAATTCTTTAAAAATAGAAAATAAAAACATAAAGTAAATGATAAGCGGCTGAGATTCAAATTCCAGTACCGATACCGAGATCNAGTTGCACTTGAGCCAGTAGAGCTCAGCACCAGCTTTAACCAACCTCTATAGGCAATTATTTTAAACAATAGCTCAAAGCCACAAGTCAGCTAAGAGTACAGCATCAATCCTCTAAAAGAAAGCATAGGCCAATATATCATCCCTAACCCTCAACTACACCCCATGGACGCATTATCCCTTATTCATTCAAGGACACTGTCACCTTGTAAGGCAATAAATTGCTCCCACATCAAGATTTACTCTACTCACCTAGGAGGATAAAAGCCAATAGCGGATCACCCCGATCTTCTAATCTACATTTAGAATAACTGTAGACGGTAAGATATCAGTCTCTAAAACAAAATACCAACATCAAGTTGGCATTTACACAAAACTCCTATAACTCCACGTTTACAATCCTCTGCCCCCTCTCCAAACTACATTTCCCCAATCACAAGAGGTTATTCCTTGTTCAAACAATCTCTTGACATCACATTATATCTTTAATCCTAATTATCCATCTGGTCAGTAAGTTTTCCATGGTAATCAACTTGTTCAGTCCAGATTTGTACTAATATTCAAATAATAAATCTATAGAAACAGGCAAATCAACCTACGGAATAAAAATAAACCCAACAGTATTTGATGCCAGTAACATAGTTATTACCTAGATTTCGCAACAGATGAGTTCGTAGAATCAACGTATATTTGAATGCCAGACAAATACGGAACATAATACTGAACAACACAATCACTGTCGTTCAATACCAGAGGAACCCCTGCACCATAAGCACTCCACTCCCAGAACGACTCCCACAAATCACCAAGCACAAAGTACGGCCGATACTCCACGTCACACGTCCTCCTCCCCCTCATCGACATCGTAGTCTGCCACCAATTTCAAAACAAAACAAAACAAAAAAATTATATTTTCAGAAACAAATACGAAGCAATCAATCACTAAACTAAAATAAATGCTAAGCAATAGGTATCCAAACCCCAGTACCATTACAGAGATCAAATTCTTTAAAAATAGAAAATAAAAACATAAAGTAAATGATAAGCGGCTGAGATTCAAATTCCAGTACCGATACCGAGATCAATCCAACATCAAGTTAGAAATTAATTCTAAAAAATTTAATATTATTTGCCACGAAGTAACGTTACCAGAGCAGTGTATTAGTATTCAATCCAAAAACGAACCTTGGACAGATATTGAGCCGGCACAGACGGCGTGATCGACTCCAAAAACCGTTCCACATTACTCAAAACCGGTTCAAATGCCGGTTCCGCAACAATTTTGGGAACGTCGTTTGAACCGGTACGGTCCTCCGGCTCTCTAACTACCACCGACTCTTGCGGTTGTTTTACCGACGATTGACTCGGCGTCACGTCGCTCTTAGCTCTACGGAGTTGCTCGTTTATCGAATTCTGCTGCGCTCTGCGTGCCTTGGCCGGATTGTAAAACCGATCCTCACCGCGATGACGCGTAAACGGCAAACCTGTCCCGAACATCTCTACACAACCAAACGAGAAGAAAAAGATAAACCTAATCTGGTTGTTTTGGTACGGATTGAATAAGAATTTGGTGAGAAGTGAAATAGATCAGAAGGAACGAATAAGAGTTCCGTCAAATAAAACCCTAGTGGTTATAATGGAGATGGTGAAGGGCACAATGGTAAAATCAGTTCAGCAGAAGGAAAAGAAATCGAGATTCAAAAACCAGACTCTGAATAAATGAATGATGGGCAGAGGAAGAAGAAAAGAAAACAATTATTCTTTAAATAAATTAGCCCCTTGAGTTTTGAGTATTTTATAGGAACCCTGTAACTTTAAAAAGAATTAGAAACACCCCCTTGGTATTTGTTAATAATTTATTCCCAAATATTTTCAAACGAGCAAGGATAATTAAGTAAATTCACTTGATTTTAATACTTGAGAAAAATTTGTTTGTCTCAAAAATCAATCTGAAATTCAGAGCTTTATCAAAATAATTTAATATTTTAAAACAAATACTTGAAATATCTAAAGATCGTAGTTACCATTTAAAATTTATAAAAAAAATAAGTAAGACTATTTTTCTCATTTCATTACTATTTCCGAACATTTAAACCAAATGAGATTCGTGAAATTCAATTTATCTTTTATTTTCAAGAACCAAAAACTATATTTAAATATTAAATAAAATGTGTCTTTAATTATCTTTCTCTTTTCTTTTTTTCTTGTCTTTACAAATTCGTTATATACATTAATAATAAATGATAAAAAGATGTATATATTAAAACTTTTAAAAATATAGGGTTCTTATGAATATCTCAAATATTTGGGGATAAATAAAAGTTCACTTTTTTTCTTCATAATTAAATAATTTAAAAAGAATTTAATAATTTTTTTTTTTAATGTAAGTATAAAAAATAGATTTGACTAAATCGGGCTGTGATTGGAGGAAAATGGAAAATACGGATTAGTTATTGAGGGGTCAGAAACGACGTGTCGCCATGTGAGGAGAGATGGTGAGAGACACGTGTATGGTCAGATTTGAGACATGGTTTGGCTGTCTTTTTCTTATCCCATTCGATTTCATCGAGAAATTTTAATAGTTTTCCCGGGTAAGAAGTGTTGCTTCCACGAACGCGCTTTTTTGAATTTGAGTTCCACGCGCCAACGCTTGGGGAAATCGTGGGGCCACATCGCCACGTTTGACGCTTGCCTGCCTAGTCACAATAGCTTCTCTCTCACTTATCCTTAATTATTTAATTAATTAATTATACAGTAGTTGAGTCGTGTACGCTTAGTGTAGATATTTTGTTTTTCCTAAATAATCAACCTCAGATAGTCTATGAAAAGTAATACGATTATAACTTAATTTCACAACTTCTCTTATAATTTTAATGAATCAATAGATTAATGCTGTTATATTAACTTTCATTATACATAAGACATAAAAAACATTACTAAAAACAAATAATTATTTCTCACGAAGGAGTAGTTATTCATTTATAAAGAATTATTGTTCTTTAAGGAACCACCAAAGTAAAAGTTATTCTTTTTATAAGGAATGGTTGTTTCCTCTATTAAAAATGATTATTCCTTATTTATAAATAGTAATTTATTTGATTGTTCTTTCATAAGGAACGATTATTCCTTCTATGAGAAACAATCATTTCTTTATAAAAAAATTGTCGTTCTCTATGAAGAAACGATGGTTTCTTTGGTTTATTCAAAATTATTTTGATGTGATAACACCAACTCAACTGTCAAGTCAAAGGTTGTAAGAAAAGTTTGTGAGGATAGGTTATTGGTGTAACATTACTCACCATTTATCATTCCATCTAATAATATATAATTCTAAATAGTGATTATGACGGTGGAATGTTGTACTAGTCAACTACAGGATTAGTCAAAATGCGCGTAAATTTATCTTAACACTCTATTTTAAAAAGAAAAAAAAAATTGTATAATGTGGTATACTTTTTTATTCATCGACCAATTGTATGTCCATTCGTTAGATATAAAATTTTCTCGTAGTGATATTAATAAGGCCACAACTATCACCTACTCAAAGAGGGGGATGATCATTATTGAATAGACTTGGACTCATGAAGAAGTTGGGAGATGGACAAGTAGATTTGTGGCTACAAAATTGAAATCTCATGGGTCCCTAAATTGCATGCTCACCTATTTGTGCACCTTGGTTCACTCATTTTCAAAGAAAATAAATGATAAAAGAAGAAAATTCAAATCATTTTGAAAAGGGAATTAGATGATTAGTCATTAAAGTAATAATGGATTGTTAATGTAAGAAAATTTATTTTCTTCAACCACATTTATTATTTAGAAATTAATTTATCAAGTATTTCATAAGGCGTCTTTCATTTTAATAGTAGGTCGTTTTTACGGTAATAAGTCAAGTTAAGAATAATTATCAAATCGACGAAGCTTGATAGCAGATGAGCAAGTAACCAACACCAACTCTCGATTAACCACTTGGTGTGTGGTTATGGCAAGACTTTGAGTGAGCAAGAGTTTTTGTATTCAAATCCTACAAAGTGGTCACCTACTATATTTGTGATTTACCTGGTTTGTTAAGTTTATAGAGTGTTCAATAGGTCATAAGGATCAGTTGAGATGCGTGTAAACTGGTCCAGACATCCTGATTATTAAAAAAAAAAAAAATCAACGATTAGTTAAGATGTACGCAAACTGACTGAACAACCTGGTTACCAAAAAAAAAAAAAAAATTCTCAACTCTGGCTCCCTATTGAAATTATTAATTAATCATAATGTTTATTTTAACGCAATCCAATAATTAGAGAGTTAAAATTTTATATTACAATAGTTTAATTTATTAATTAAATATTTTTTTTAAGACGTATCTAAATAAATATGAACTCCCTTTACATCCAAGTAAGACGTTTATATTTATAAATCTTGATCCTTAACATGTGTGATTAATTAGATAACAAGTTCAAACTAATTAATTATGATTAACTTATTATGAAATAAATTAGAAATGTGATATTATAGTTGGGCAAAAACCATATAATATAATGATTTTAATCCTTGAGTTAAAAACATACCCATATGATTATAAAGTAATACTACACCAACAACACTTTCTCACAAATTTTCTCTCACAACCATAATGTGTCAGTTTATAATTGGTCAGCTTACAATTAATTAGTAGGACTCATGTGAGACTCATTGTGAATTAACCAATTGCGAGCTCTTACGTCAGGATTGTGAGAAAAAGTTTGTGAGAGAGGATTTTTGGTGTAATATTTATTGGTGATTATAAGATATTTACGATAATTTGTTAGATTATTTTATGATAAAGTACCAGTAACGCTTTAAATATATCTAACCTTACGCTTAATTTATTATTATATTCCATATCCTTCTTGTAAGTTAGTATTAATTATAAATTAATTAGCAATTATTTTATATTTAATTATATTCAAGAGGAACAAAAGGCCGACCTTCAGCACGTCACGGCAAGATAACACGCCAGTCGGTCACATGTTAAATATTTAAGAAATTAAATTAACAAATAAATAAATAAATATGGGGTGTTTGTGAAGAACAGAAAAAGATCTCTCACGTGCAATCACAATTTTTTTACCTATTTTTTAATAATACTAATAATAATAATTATTATTATTATGCAAGGATACGCGATCAACTCAAAGCTATCGCAGGCACATAGTGAAGCGACGATCAAATTAGACTCAATTGTAAGATAGTTATCTTTCAGATCACGGATAAACATTATCTTCTAAATAAAGGAGAAGATCACGGGAACATTCTATACAATTTTAATTAGTTAATTATGTCATGGATCATGAGATTAGCTTTTGAAAATCATGTTATTATCCATAAATTTTTTCTTGTAACTGTTGCAATTTCATAATATAAAAACCCCTAAAAAGCATTGTAAGGGAGTTGGAAACTCTTGAGAGGAGAGATTATTATTATAAGACAGCAAAAACACCGGAAGCAGGCTTAATTTGAGCTCCTCCAATCACTTTAAAAACCTTATTTGGTTCCTCTTTTTTTTTTTTTTTTTTCATAATTTAATATATTTACTATTAATTATTATTAATCACGCTCACATCCTACTCAATTTTGAGTATCACAAGTTGTTACAAATTTTCGTAACAACAACAACAATAATAATAAAGTTAATTTTGTTATTAATTAAGGCTAATTATACTTTATTGGATACAAATTTATTATTTGTGTGGTTTTTGATGGATTAAAATGTTTACTTTGAGTTATTATCAAGTATTTCATTATATATATTTTTAATTAATTTAATTCAATCTTGAATTTTTTATTTAATTATTTTTCTTAACATGGTCTCCATATACATATAATGTATTATTTTATGTCCACGTCAATAATGGTTTATTTATTTATTATATAGAAAATTGGCATTGATTTGTGAAAATAATTGGATTGACAACAATATTTTATTTGGGGGAATTTGAAAATTTGATTTATTTTCTTAAATAATTGTATTGAATACCTTATGATCAAAATGTAAGGATAAAAACATAACAAAAAGATAAAAATATAAAAAAAAAAAAAATGGTATAAGAAGCAAATAATTTATATACGTCCGTTTACCCGAAAAATAAAATGTTATCCGAGTGATATTTATTTTGTAATTTATGTCAAGACGTTTTCAATGTGATACAAAATTTGATGTTAACAATCAAAAGGTAACTAAAAAAATAAATTAAACAATCCACAAAATGTGTTTATAAATTATGAAAAAAAAAAAAACAATGTTGATAAATTAATAAAACATTTTTATATTATTTTTTAGGAAGTGATGGGCATGAAAGGCCCCAAAATTAAAGATGAGGTTGGTCGTTGAGCATGACATTTAATTTTCCTTTCGGTAGCAAAAAAGTGGCAACAAAAACACAAAATTTGACTTTTTTGGGCAACGAGTAAAGCATAATTTCAATTTCAATGTCTGGGAAGCCTTCATTCAAATGTTTTTGTTTCTTTATAATAATAATAATAATAATAATAAAAACTAAAATACCCCTATAATCTCGAGATAACATCAAACTAATTATTATTTTAAGAAGATTATTACTGTTTGATTTTGATTTTATAATTTATATTTAATAATAGTATTAAGGTTTTAATTCATTATTTTAGTAGTCATTATTACAATTTAGACCAAAGAGTAATAAATAATTTTGAAGATAATAGTATGAAAATAAAAAATTTCGTATAAGAAGCTTTAAATATGTTTGAGAAGTGTATATATTTTACTTCAATAAAAGATATTCATACTCGAGTTAATATGTACCCACAATTATAAGACATGGTAACAACTCTAAAGTGTAAATTATTATCCAAAACATTTTAGATAAAATTTATTTTATTTTAAACATTTTGTACATAACACAACACACACACACACACAACATTATATATATATATTTTTTTTTTTGTATATACAAATAATTATTACTATATAGAAACAACTTTTAAGATAGAAATTAGAAAAATTATAATTTAACTATCCTAAATTAGGATTAGAATTTTTATGTGTATATAATATATATATTATATATATATATATATATATCTATATATATATATATATTATATATGTGTTTTCCTCTTGTTAGTTCTCTATTGTTTCCTTCACAACAAAAAATTGACCACAAGAGGATTTCTATATTTTTTTTAATTACAGGGAATTTTATATAATAGTAAACTAAGGGGGATAATTGTTATTAACCCATTTGGATTTAATTAACAAACAACACTAAATTAATTTATAAAGCTTAATTGGTCAGAATAGTTGTGGCTAAATTGTCAAAGTGTACCAACTAATTGAACAAAAAAATATAGAAGCATAAGAGCAAAATTTGAAGTCAAGTTCAGTTGTTTGAAAAGTTATGAAATCAATCTAAATTATACAAAAATTCTTTTAAGGGGCGAGAGTCTATATGTATTTGTCCAATCACGATATTCATAAGTGTATACATTTTTTTGGCTATTCTTTGGTTAAATTTGAAATGAATTTTCTCTTGGACTTAAGCAATCAAATTGAAGACAATTTCAGCAAGATTTTTCTTTAAACAAGTGCTTTCCAACCTTGTTTCTTGGCTAAATTATTAGCAAATTGGTGTCTTTTAAACTGTAATGCTCGTGAATGGAATTATATATTCTCTTAAAAAAATTTGTATTTGTATAATAGATATATCAAATTGCATAAATTGACAAATTTAAGGCAAGTCATTCAACACCGCAAGCTAGATATGCATATGCAAAGATCTCTTCTTTCAATCAATGAGTTTTTTTTTTTTTTTTTGAGAAAAATGGGTATGAAGAGGGTTTACCCCATACCGACAGGAATATAGCTCGTCTTTGCAGACGTAATATACCATCTCACCAAAGGCTAGTGGCAAAGACTGAACTGGGCCTTGGTGAGGTTGATGAGTTGTTTCACTTTTTTTTTTTTTTTTTCAATCAATGAGTTGTTTTCTTTTGAATCAATTAAAGTCTAGGTATCAGATAAGAATATCTATAAATCTAGAGATTTTCAAAAGTATGTTTTCAAAAGTATGTTTTGGCTTTGGATTATACCTACGGATAACATATAGCTTTTGTTGTCTTGTCGTTACAATTTGTGATGTAATCTTGTTGGATATCCTCGAAACGAATTAAGAGTACAAATCAGGTTAATAGCTCAATCGCTCTAAGCCCCGCTATGAATTTTTGAGGACTATCTAGAGCAATATTTTCTACCATAAGTTATGGAAATACTTTTTACACTTTGAAAAATGGAACATTTCTAAAAGAAGATCACTTTTGACCACACTTGACAAATAGATTTTTGGCAATAAACAATTGTGCTTGGGTCAAGCCCATCAAATATTCGGATATCACTATTACGTAAAGCCATAATGAGAAAACTATGGTCAAAAGGGTAGCTTCAACCACCATTCAACAGCCCAATTAAATAAATAGGGTTTAAATATTTGACACGATTAATTAAATCCGTAATCGATGACGTGATAATATATAAGCAGTGTTATGTTTATAACTGAGTCATAAAACCATGCAAAAAATAAAGGATAGAGTAGTAATTTTACATAATTTTGTGCAATGCTTGTCTGGTTGTATGACTCAGTTGTAAACAAAATTATTGTAAATATATTATGGATGAAAATTTTAGAGCGTTTAAACATTATATCATAATTTAAACATGCCATAAAATGAATAATTTAGGTATACAAACTCCAATTTGGTGACCCTTTATGGAACAATCAAAGATTCATTATAAGAATTACTGACTAAAAAAGGTAAAGAAAATTCAAGATTAAAGGGGAGATGAAATTCAAAGACGTAGTCACGATTTCGGTTAATCAACTGACTTTCTTGATTAATTTCCTGAATTACATCATGTGTAATTTGACAGAGTCTATTCCCTCTTGAAAAATTTTCCCTTCGGAAAAAGAATTGAATTGACAATCCTTCTTATAATGGCACAGCTTATAGATAAGGATAAGAGGTTGAATTTCTGAAATCTCCATTAATCAATCTCAAAATGCTGCCCATTGTTTGTTTATTTAATTACAAAGACACCATGCATGAAGCTTGAAAATCAAAAGTAAGGGCTAAAATTTATCAATCTGGTCTAGCGTGAGATTTTTTTTTTTTTTTTTTTTTTTAAATAACTGAGTTATATGGACCAGCTTATGCGTACATCGATTAATTCTTACGGAAAGTTATACCACAATAACACATCGCCATGACCCTCCATGTATATTTTTTTAATAATTGAGTTGTTTGGGTCAGTTTATACACACCTTGACCTACCAGTTAAATCATCAACTAATCCTCAAATGAGGTATCCCACAACAACCCACCGCCATGACCCCTTATAAGTAAATCATGAACAAATATATAATCTTCACACCCAATAGAGAATTGAATGTGGGATTTTGGGTTCTACTCGTTTGCAGCTCCCTTGGTTCGTCTTTACCATTGGACTGCTCACGGGATGGATAACTACTTGAATTTTTGAGTATGTAAATTCTAATTCTTAATCGTGAAAAAGCTCTTATATCTCTTTTCATCTATATAAGCATGTAAATATGTGTTGAATTTGTCGGCTACTTCAGCATTAATGGGTAACGGAGACGCACTCGGGGGTCCTGCTGACCGGTCAGCGGGCGGGTGCCCTGCTCCCTGGTGAGCGGGCGGGGGTCCAGCGCCCCCGAGCCTGTAGGCGGTTTTGGGCTTTTCCATGTATAACCGTTGTAGGATTTCTTTTAAGTTACTAATTCCTTTTTGGGTTGGGCTTAGGAATAAGAATCCTTGTAAAACTAGGTTTAATCTTTTAAACTTAGTATATATACATATTTTTCTCTTGTTATGTATGTAAGAGCAATTCATTCATTGTAAACGAGAGATGTGAGACATATTGCAATAATATTAACTCAGCTGGACGTAGCCTACATTGAGTAAACCAGGATAAATCGCGCGTATTATTTTCTTTGTTTACTGTTTGATTTGTTTTACTATTATATTTTTTTCTTATTGTTGTCTTTATTTCGTTCAATATGTTCATGACTTTATTTATAAATTCACTTTATTGACCCGATTATGGCTCGACTAATCCTTCTTTGAGTATCGCTCGACTAAGCGCTTATGAGTTGATTTTTCTTGGGAATTGTCTTTATCATTCCCTTATAGTCATGTGACTTTCCATATGACAAAGTAGAGAAAATATTGTAAACTTCTCAATATACATATTTTGTCAACTATGATGAACCTTTTTTTTATTATTATTGTGAAGCTGTCAATTCTTGCACCACTGTATTCAAACTAAACCTCTTTCTCTAAAACAAGTATAATCATTCAATATTGAAGGTTCAAATGAACTGTGTCCAGAACTTTTTTTTTTTTTTTTAAATTCATTGTAACGAAGTAACCAAGATTTATTAATTAAACAAGTTGGTCAACTTGCATTACTTTTTTTTAATTCTGACCCCATTTGGGTCATTGCTTTCTATTCAACAGTCCAAGATGTGGGGCTGATTTGTACAGTCTTTTCTACTCTATCTGTCACACCAAAAAGACCTAATAATTGGGTGAGTTACTATCCACCCCCAAAGTTCAGGAAACTAACGATGATATCCCCCATCCTTAGTTTCTATCTATCCCAATTCTTGTTGACTAGTTAGACAATTGATTTTACCCATTTGAGTTCAACTCAAATGAGAAAGGAAACCAACGATGGCACAATACTCATCGTGATGGTTGGACTGGCATAATTATTTAACATCTAATATTGCTTGGAAAAGAGACGTGAAAGCTAGTTAAATATTTGTGAATTCTTAAGTTATCAAGAATGCAAAACCGTAAGAATAATGAGTCTATAATAGATAATATATTGGCAATGAGTTGGGGTATTTCAATTTACTTTTTCTGTTTCAACTGATTTTCCAAAGAATATTAATTTTGAACTTTTGAATCTCCTCTTAAATTAATTTGGAATTTGAAGATTTCATTTAAAAATACTAGATATTTTAGAAAGTGAGAAATTTGATTCGAGGAAAAGAAAGAATTATTGGGTTTTGCTAAGTTTTTTCAATTGTCACATGGACTAAATGACTAATATACCTTTATTCATATTACGATGGGGTGTCATCTTAGTTTCCTAAACCTCGGGGGAGATAATGAAATCTACTAAACCTCGGGGGTGTCTAGGAATTAACCCCTCAACAATTAAACAATTACAAGTCAAACAAACANAAGAGGTTGAATTTCTGAAATCTCCATTAATCAATCTCAAAATGCTGCCCATTGTTTGTTTATTTAATTACAAAGACACCATGCATGAAGCTTGAAAAAGCTTCATTATATCTTGAATTGAAAATCAAAAGCAAGGGCTAAAATTTATCTATCTGGTTTAGTGTGAATTTTTTTTTTTTTAATAACTGAGTTATCCGAACCAGTTTATGCGCACATCGATTAATTCTTATGGGAAGTTATTCTATAATAATCCATCGTCATGACCTCTCATGTATATATTTTTTTTAGTAATTGAGTTGTTTGGATCAGTTTACGCACATTTTGACCTACTAATTAAATCATCAACTAATCCTCAGGAGAGCTATCCAACAACAATCCACTGCCATGCCCTTATTAGGTAAATCATGAACAAATGTATTAACTTCGCACCCAATAAATAATCGAACGTGGGATTGTGAGTTCTACTCATTTGCAGCTCCCTTGGTTCGTCTTTACCATTTGACTAATTCTTAATCGTGAAAAAGCTCTTATATCTCTTTTCATCTATATAAACATGTAAATATGTTTCGTGACTTTATTTATGAATTCACTTTATAGACCCGAATATGGCTCGACTAACCCTTCTTTGAGTATCGCTTGACTAAGCCCTTGTGAGTTGATTTTTCTTGGGAATTGTCCTTATCATTCCCTTACAGTCATGTGACTTTCCATATGACAAAGTAGAGAAAATATTGATAAACTTCTCAATATATTTTGTCAACTATTATTGTGAAGCTGTCAATTCTTGCACCCTGTATTCAAACTAAACCTCTTTCTCTAAAACAAGTATAATCATTCAATATTGAAGGTTCAAAAGAACTGTGTCCAGACTTTTTTTTTTTTTTTTTTAATTCATTGTAACAAGTAACCAAGATTCATTAATTAAACAAGTTGGTCAACTTGCATTACTTTTTTTTTTTAATTCTGACCCCATTTGGGTCATTGCCTTCTATTCAACAGTCCAAGATGTGGGGCTGATTTGTACCGTCTTTTCTACTCTATCTGGCACACAAAATAGACCCACTAATTGGGTTAATTTCTACCCACCCCCAAATTTCAGGAAACTAACGATGATACCCCCCATCCTTAGTTTCTATCTATCCTAATTCTTGTTGACTAGTTAGACAATTGATTTTACCCATTTGAGTGCAACTCAAATGAGAAAGGAAACCAACGATGGCACAATACTCATCGTGATGGTTGGACTGGCATAATTATTTAACATCTAATATTGCTTGGAAAAGAGACGTGAAAGCTAGTTAAATATTTGTGAATTCTTAAGTTATCAAGAATGCAAAACCGTAAGAATAATGAGTCTATAATAGATAATATATTGGCAATGAGTTGGGGTATTTCAATTTACTTTTTCTGTTTCAACTGATTTTCCAAAGAATATTAATTTTGAACTTTTGAATCTCCTCTTAAATTAATTTGGAATTTGAAGATTTCATTTAAAAATACTAGATATTTTAGAAAGTGAGAAATTTGATTTGGGGAAAAGAAAGAATTATTGGGTTTTACTAGGTTTTTTCAATTGTCACATGGACTAAATGACTAATATACCCTTATTCATATTACGATGGGGTGTCATCTTAGTTTCCTAAACCTCGGGGGAGATAATGAAATCTACTAAACCTCGGGGGTGTCTAGGAATTAACCCCTCAACAATTAAACAATTACAAGTCAAACAAACACATCCTGGCAACTCTCACTCTCTATTCATATCTAAATTATATATAAATCATTACAATCTCTCTCTCTTTCTTCTTCACAATTTCATCATCTCCAGATGAAGAATCAAGTTTCATGCTTCTGTGTTTTCATTCTTTGTGTTCTTTCCAGAATAGTTTCAGCAAAAGTGGACGACTTTTACAAAGCCTGCAGTGTGCGCGAAACTTGTGCCGATGGACAGACGATAACCTTCCCATTTTATATCCGGGGAAAACAACAACCCTTCTGTGGCTATCCTGGATTTGAGCTCTCCTGCAATAGCAACGGAAACCCAGTTCTGAACTTACACAATATCGACTACATTATCCACGAAATCTCCTACAACAACCAGTTTGTTCGCGTGTCAAACGCCGCAGTTTCCGAAGCAAATAACGCTAACGCTTCTTGTATAAATCTCTCCAGTCACCGAATCCAAAACGTGTCTCTTCCTGAGGACCGCTTTGCGCTTCTTTCTAACCAAAGTGAACTCGTTTTGCTATACAATTGTAACTCTTCATTGCCTGGAGAACTTTTACGGTACAGAGCTGGTATCTGTGAAAATAAGAACAAAACTGCAGGGACAGTTTTGGCGCTGGTTAGGAATGATCCTAACCTGGAAAATGCTTCCCGGGTATGTAGCGGTGATCGGGTGGTGGCTCCGGTGGACGTGTATGCCGGAAATGGTGGTGGTTTTGGGATTGGAGAGGTGATAAAAAGAGGATTTTTGCTTAACTGGACAGCAAGTAATTGCAGTGTTTGTGAAGAAAGTGGTGGCAAGTGTGGGTTCAATGCTTCCACTTATCATTTCAAGTGTTTCTGCACGGATAGGCCTCATGCTCAGCAGTGTGATCCAGCCCATCCAGGTATGTTTTTCAGGAATTCACGATTGATCTTAATTATCAAAATTCTTCCTTTTAGATATTTTTTTCATCTGGGTTACTGCATCGTTTATGAAACTTTTGATTAATCAATTTAAAGCAAAAGGGTCAGTCTGTGTGTATGGATATTGCTCGCTACTGGACACATGGGAGGCCATGCTCGGGTGATTTTGTCCACTCGTTTTGAGAGTGGGCGAAGACACAACAGCTGCCCTGCTTTTGGCTTAATTTGCTGCAAAATTTTATGCACCACTCGCGTAGTTTAATTAGTTTCATTTATCCATCGGTATCTACCTTGGTTGGACTCACCAAATTTTGGCAAATTTGGTGGCATTTGAAGATTAGTCTGATCTTTGGGTGGAAGACATCTACAAACGGGTTATAATTAGTTGCAATATTGGAGGTTATCATGTATTACCTGACGATAATTTTTTGCAAGTGAAAGATATGATCAAAATTTTAAAAAATTCAAAACGTCTACATTAGAAAACTTAGATATATAGTTAGAACCTATATGCCATAAATTTTGTTAGATATCTATGTCATATATTAATTTTGGTAGCGTTATGGCACATCAATCTTGAATGGACTACGACCTACCTATAATAAGTCTTGTTGCCCCACTTGGTAGCTTCTATATTTATACGAAATATCAACTTAGAAATTACAATAATAATAAGGCACATTAATTAAGTTTTAGGTCCCATGTCGCAAGTTCCATGTGATTTCCTAGAAGCCCCAAGTTTGATGTCGGCTGTCAATTTATTTTGTTTAATTAAGGTACGATTGCAGGATAATATAATGAAATTTTAATGTATAGTTTCGATGAATAGAAATTATTATTATTATATTTTCATAATATTAATTGACTTTGAAGTCTGAACACTCCCATGAGTTTATCTAATTAATCAAAGTTAAGTAGACAACATTCTTATTAAAATAGACTAAGAAATATTTAGCACACAATATAGGTAAACTAACTTAGAACAATGAATCCCATTTAGACTTTCATCTTTTTTTATTTATTTTTGGGTAATTTCGTATTTATAATTTATAGTAAAATTTTGTCTTTATATATATATAGTTTTCTGATCCTTGATTATAGATTGATTAATTGTCATCTATTATCAATATTCAAATTGGGAATTATTTTATTATAATTTTAGCTTAAATTACTAACCACAGGCTGTAAAATATTGAGACTGTGTCCACCCAATATTAAATTAAAATATCATATAGTTTCTTTTATAGTTGGAACAACTTAATAATAAAAATCTTTGACCATGGGTAACCTGGCCGTAAGTGCGAACCAGGGGAATCACAAATGTGTAGAATCCACAGTTCCAGGTTTGATTTTCTGTTGGGCGCAAAGGTAATATCTTTGCTTATAATTTACTCAAGAGGCTATGACAATGAGTTGCTTTTGGATAACTCCCTTTAAAAATTAGTTGAGGCCTCAGTTATTAAAATAAAATAATAATAATAATAAAAATCTTCAATAGTTTGACCTTAGGAGCATTTGAATGTTACTTGTTTATTACCCAAGTGTACACTATTTTATCCTTATTCTTGAGGTCATAACATTTGATCAATAGAAAATTAGTCTCTATTATAATCGAAAATGTAGACTGTGTAATGTCATTAGCGGATTAGCTTTGACCTTGTTTGTCCTTTGGTTTTGTTTGTATTATATTATGGTTGCCAGGCTTTGGAACATAGAGTTGCTTATACATATAAAGTTTAAATAGTCCTAATAAAATAAGGATTTGATTAGTTGAGAGAAAAATAAATTAAACTTAGAATGCCTTAATTTATGGTTGACCATGTAACAACTTCAACTTCAATACCCATCCGTGGGTAGCGGGCAAATTGTAGATAGTATAGATCGATGTACGGTTTTATGTTCAATTCCCTATTTGAACATTCACGATTTAAGTAGGGGATTGTGGCAATGGATTGCTACGTTAGTCTCTTATTAGGTTTATTCAAGATTCTGTTAGATATCGAGTTATTGTTTGTACTATTGTATATCTATGTTAATAGATTATTAGTAAATTTCTCTCTTTGTGTGGTGTGTCATTACCGATTATGCTTTTACATTATTTTTAACTAAGACTAATTTATTAGTTCTTGGTTGTTCATCAAAGTAGACATGTTTACGTGAATCATACTTTCATTCTGAGATAAGGTCGGTAGTGCTCACCTTGTCTACCCGGAATGGGGGCCATATTTCTGGAATCTTTGATTATTCCACTCAGAACGGTCTCAACTTTAAACGTTCAAAGCTTTTTGAAGAGCAAATGGGTCTGGTCTTTGTAGTACTCATTGCAGCTGGAGAAGAAAAGGAAACTTTTTCTTTAATTATTTATAGTTAGACCAATCAAAATGGTTTTTCACGATGCACTGCTAATCAAAATGGTTTTTCACGATGCACTGCTAACTCTGTGAATATTTGAACTTTGAAGTAAACGCCCCTCTTCCACTTCACTCTTCCTGTTTCTGCAAGTCCATTTCCAAGTCAACTGTTGTCCTTTAATGGATATACGACTAATTATGCTATAAAACAAGTAGAAAATATGAATGAATTTCTCAATACTAATCGGTCCGTGGCCATAATTTGAATTTTGCAATGGCTTCTGTGCTTTATCTTGTGATATTCACAATCTTTCATCTGTTTGTTCATCTTTCTTTGGCCGATGAAGAGACGGTTTCGAATCCAAGATGTCCGAGTTTTCAATGTGGAGATCTTGGTTTTTTACACTTCCCTTTTTACAATGGAACACATCCTGAGTGTGGATTCTTCATTGTGGATAACTGCAATGAACAAATTCAGAAGATTCAACTGGGAAAAGGAGGGCCTTGGTTTTATGTTACAGGCATTTCTCAGGATAACACTCTTAGGCTTCAGGAAAACCAGAACCAAACATCTGATCTTCATACTATTGGCTGCAAATCCTTGTTAAAAAGTCTGACCCTTTTCATCCCTCCTTTTATCTCTGTTGAACCTTACCCTCAAAACCTGTTCAATTGTTCACGGATTAGTGATATTAATTCGAATTACGTTTCTCTCTGCAATGACTCCAAACATTCTATTTATAAAAAGTTGCCAAGAACTGTTCCATGTTCATCTATTCAGTTCCTAGTGAACAAGTCTCAAACAAGGGTTGAAATCCTTAATTTATACACCGGTCGATTCCGTCTTCAGGTGAATGTATCCAGAGAATGTCGTCATAGGAGAAAGGGAGAATGTCAAATTGACAGCAGGGGGAAATTTCATTGTTCAAACTCCAGAACAGGTATCACAAATTACTGTGAAAGTGCTGGGACTTGCCTGTATATTTTCCATGTTTTTTTTTAAAGTTTTTTCTTAACATCTAAGCATTTTCCAGGGAATCTTCTACATGACCCTGGAAAGTCTAAACAAGAAAAACAATCATGATTACTATTTTTTATTTATTTATTTAGATCCTGGACGTCTAAGGGACATCAAGGGTGCTATTTTATTGATAAAATAAGAGTATAAAACAATAAGAAAATTAATATAAAACGTTTTTGTTTAGTTGTTGATTGTTTGTTCCTAGTACAGGTTGCAAGCGTTTAGATTCTGAATTTTATAATCTTAGTAGATGGTTACCTTGATGATACCATGACAACATTTGATGTTGATTGTATTGTTAATTTAATACTATAAGGCCTTCAAGTCCAACCAATCTGTGACATATAAAATTCTTTTCAATCTTTTGAATTGGAAAAATTGTGCACAGCATTCCAAGTCAAATTGAGGACCACTAGTGGGAGAGGAAAATATTGAAAAGGGAAAAAATATTTAGCATTCTAAACAGTTAGGCCGCCCTTGAATTCTCCCAAGCCTCGTTTTCATCAATGTGCTCCCATATGGGTATGCGCATCTTGTTCAATTTCAGATTGATCTGCAATGGTGGGATCATTTTGTTTACCGCAGCCATGCTAATAGAGTTAGTTCTATCTGAAGATCAATCAAAATACGAAGCTTGTGCACCTATAAACTGTGGTTTGGGCCCAAACATAAGCTACCCTTTCTATGTTAAGGATGCTGGCGAAGAATTCTGTGGCCATCCAGGTTTCAGAATTGCTTGTGAAAATGATGAACCTATTTATAAGACCTCAAGTGGTCTCTTCATCATTAAAGACATTTCTTACGAAAACCAGTGGTTTCGATTAGTAGATAAAGAGGTACTGTCTAATGACTCTTGCATAACCCCGGTTCATAATTTCTCCTTTGATCGCGCTTCCCTCATCTTCAGACCCTACCATGCTGATCTATTCTTTTTTCGTAACTGCAACGTCTCATTTGAGGTCAATTACACAAAAACTGAGGTTCCCTGTGCCTCAAATGCAACCTACAATAGTTCTATTGCATTAGTCCCTAGAGATGAGGAAGTGAATTGGAGTAGAATTGCCTGTGAATATTTAGTCACAGCACCTGTTCAGTTGGAGGAAAGTGAAGTTAATCGAACAATATATAGTTTTGACTATGTAAAGCTGTTGAAGGATGGATTTACGCTTAAATGGACTGGACAGAGCTGTGCTGGGTGCAGAAACAGTGGTGGCAGATGTGGGTTTGAAGAGGATAAAAATGTTTGTTTCTGCCCTGATGGATCCCATGCTCAAAACTGCAAAGATGGTAGGCTAAATCTTCACTCTTTTTTCATTTAGCCCCCTAACTATTTCTATTTAATGCTCTTATATATTATAAACAGGATTTACAGATAGGTAGAGCTAAACTGTACTAGATAGAAACTAATTAATTGTTTTGAATTTATAAGGTACTCAATAGAATCACGAGAATACAGAGAAGATTAGTATGACTCCTCTAGAGCAATTAGCTACTTTTATGCAGAAACTAAGCACTTCTAGGCTATTTGATCATTTGATTTTTCCCAGGAGGTGAACATTGAACCTTTTCAGTTGCTGTATGTTCCATTAGCTATTTAATGCATGTTTAACAGTGTTCATGAATATGGTTCTTTGTCTCGTCGCCTTCAGAATAGCTGTTTTGTGTAGGATTTTCTAGTTGTCTTCTATTTAATTATCCTCAAACTTAGCAGAAGTAATCTTGGGGAAAATTTCTGGTAACCGATTTGAGGCCTGTGGATTGCAGAAACCTATTTGTCTGTTTTGTATGAATCTGTGTGCTTAGCGTTTTAAGTCCAAGTGTGAGATCCTTAGCATTTAAACTTGCACATCCCTTTCTTTGTAAAATTTGACCCTTTCGTCCCTGAAACGTCTGGAAGAGTGATTATTCAACCCAAAACACTAGTCTATTAGGTAGAGAAATTTCGTAATTCGTTTATACGTGTACGAAATCACCCACCAATCAGAAGTTCTATAGTTTTCATCTTTGTCCAATTCCTCCGATCTCACCATGTTGAGATTTTTATAAACTTTTCTCACAGGACACACCAAAAACTTCTGTAAAGTTTGTGGAAATGAAAAAGATGGGCAATCGTTTTGTGGCCATTAAGCTGTGAATTTTCTTANGAGGATAAAAATGTTTGTTTCTGCCCTGATGGATCCCATGCTCAAAACTGCAAGATTGGTAGGCTAAATCTTCACTCTTTTTTCATTTAGCCCCCTAACTATTTCTATTTAAAGCTCTTATATATTATAAACAGGATTTACAGATAGGTAGAGCTAAACTGTACTAGATAGAAACTAATTAATTGTTTTGAATTTATAAGGTACTCGATAGAATCACGAGAATACAGAGAAGACTAGTATGACTCCTCTAGAGCAATTAGCGACTTTTATGCAGAACACTAAGCACTTCTAGGCTATTTGATCATTTGATTTTTCCCAGGAGGTGAACATTGAACCTTTTCAGTTGCTCTATGTTCCATTAGCTATTTAATGCATGTTCAACAATGTTCATGAATATGGTTCTTTGTCTCGTCGCCTTCAGAATAGCTGTTTTGTGTAGGATTTTCTAGTTGTCTTCTATTTAATTATCCTCAAACTTAGCAGAAGTAGTCTTGGGGAAAATTTCTGGTAACTGATTTGAGGCCTGTGGATTGCAGAAACCTATTTGTCTGTTTTGTATGAATCTGTGTGCTTAGCGTTTTAAGTCCAAGTGTGAGATCCTTAGCATTTAAACTTGCACATCCCTTTCTTTGTAAAATTTGACCCTTTCTTCCCTGAAACGTCTGGAAGAGTGATTATTCAACCCAAAACACTAGTCTATTAGGTAGAGAAATTTCGTAATTCGTTTATACGTGTACGAAATCACCCACCAATCAGAAGTTCTATAGTTTTCATCTTTGTCCAATTCCTCCGATCTCACCATGTTGAGATTTTTATAAACTTTTCTCACAGGACACACCAAAAACTTCTGTAAAGTTTGTGGAAATGAAAAAGATGGGCAATCGTTTTGTGGCCATTAAGCTGTGAATTTTCTTAATCTGGCGGAATCATAGAGCCAATAAGTCAAATAAGCTGCCGAAAAGTCAACTTAAAAGCCAGCAGAATAGTCAATCGGTTTATTCTTAGTTTAAACAGTAGTAGGAGCTGAAAGGTTTACTTTCGTCTTTGGCCGACCAATGAGAATTGGTTTTTCGTGCACTGTAAGTCTATTCTTTCCGCGAATGCCCCCGACTTTCGCTTATTTCCTTGTGTTTTTCTCAAGTCTTCCCCCCTGCAATTTCCAAGTCAACTGGCGTGTTTTACTTTTGAAGAAGAAGCAACTCTGCTTCTATATTGAGAAGAACTATTAAGAAACGTTAAGAGCTAGAGGAGTTTGGAAGAATGGCTCGTTTGTGTTGTGTTTTGTTGTTTGTTGTCTTTCATCTTTTACTTCTTGGCTTGGCTGAAGAAGAAAGGAGAATCAATTCAAAATGTCCACCTTTCTCTTGTGGTTTACTCGGCGAGATCGGCTTCCCCTTCTCCAATCGAACGCATCCCGAGTGTGGCTTATGCATAGTAGATGACTGTGACCAAACGTTTCAGAAGATTCAACTGGGGAGTCATGGGCAACAGTTTTATGTTTCAAGCATCTCTCAGGATAATATGGTCACGCTTCGTGACCAAAAATTGCTGAAACCCTTCGACAATCGTAGCTGCGGATCCTTAAAAAATTTGAGTCTTCCCATCACTCCTTTTCTCTTTTTTGAAAATGCCTACAACCAAAACATATTCAGTTGCCCTCTCAATTTTTCTGAGAAAAAAAATTCCGGTTTGTTCTGCAATGACTCCAAACACTTGTTTTTATACTATCTCCCAACTTCTGAATTGCCGGGTTCTGTATATCAATCATGTTCTCGTATTCCCTTCCGTGTGAATAAGACACAAAACAGTGTTGAATTTTTAAATTTGTCAACTCATGTGTTCGCCCTGAAAGTAAATGTGACAACAGAATGTCATCATTGTTATAAGGCGGGAGGGCAATGCCAAACTGATAGCTACGGAAAGTTTAATTGTTCAGTGACAGTAAGAACAGGTATTATAGTGAAGTACTAGGACCCGTTCCTGGGTACTACTTGTCTTACTTTCCATGTTTTACTTATTCGTTTCTTGTTCTAAGTTTACTAGCATTTCTAATGCATTGATGTGAACTGCATTTAGTTTAGTTTAGTAACCATCTTTCCAAAAAACAATAACTCTTCCTAGCTTTTTACTTGGATAAGTCTAGTGAATTTTGATTGATTCCTTTCTAGGTTTAGAGAAAGCAGCTTAGTTTGCCCCACTGTGGTCTCTTAGACTTATAAAAGTTCAAGAGAGTTCAGAAGAGGGAAGGATACCTTCATGCTGATATCATTTTCTTTCATAACTTCAATGACTTGTTTTCTGTCACTAACTTAAAATCTGAAGTTACTTCTATTGAATTAGTTCCTAGGGATGAGGATGTGAATTGGAGTAAAACTGCCTGTACATATTTATTTGCTGCACCTGTTCAATTGGAGGATGTGAAGTTGTTGAAGCATGAATTTATACTGTAATGGACAAGACACAGTTAGATACTGTCAGTATAATAGAGTCCTATGATCTGAGTCCAGCTAACTCACAATTCTTTGAAAACTAATTCTAGGTCTAGGTGCCAAAGTAGTCCTTTCGAATTTCTAAGGTACTTCATAGAATTAGAGGAATACAAAAAAGATTAGCATGGTTCCTGCACAAGCTTAGCAAGTAGCTACTGATAAAAGCAGAACACTAAGTGATTCTAAGCTAATTGATAAGTTGGGATTGAACCTTACCAGTTTCTGTGGTTGTTGATCGTTAAAAACCGCTGTGTTCGACCGGATACTGAGGTGTGATTGTATTGCTTGCTGTTGCAGAAACCTGTTGGTCTGTTTTGTATTACTTATTTGTTCAGCCTTGAAGCTCAACTCTGAGATACTAAATCCTCTGTCTCTATCAGATTTCCTTGTGCATACATTTTTTCTCTGCCCCGTTACGTACTTTAACTGCAAAGACTTTTCAAAGAAACAAGTTTGTCCTCAATTATTAGTCTTATCACAATGATAACTTGAATTTAAATCCTCTGCTTTATGAGACATAGTTAGAGAAGATAACCTCTTCCAAATCAGATAAAGATTCTTCAAATGTCAATAGATTTCCTTGTGCTTACATTTGCTGCCACATTGGCCATTGCCTACTTCATCTGAAAAAACTTTTCTTTATCACAATGACAACCACCTCTTAAATTTAGAGATTACAATGGCCCAATTTGCACATCCCTTTCTTTACAGAATTTGTTCCTGTCTTGCCTCGATTATCAGGAAAGTAATTAACCCAAAAAGCTACCTTATCTGTTTATGTTTTTCTCATAGATGTCAAACCCGTTTTCTTTTTTCACCCCATTTTCTGAACTTTTGTTATATGACCACCAAGAGCTTCACTTCTCCAAAGTTTGTGGACCATTTAGCAAAGTTTCTCTTTTGTTATGTAACGAACAAGATGGGCAATCATTTTGTGGTAATTATGCTGTGTATAGAGAGTAGATTTTGTGTTTCTCTTGGTCTTTTGTCTATACGCGTTAAGTAAGCAGTGGAGAAGACGACTTAAAGACTTCAAGCAAGTCAATCGTCAACTCTTTTTGTAAGTTACTAATTATTAGTCTCTAGGCCGACCAATAAAAATTGATTTTTCGTGCACTGTACTCTGTTTTTCTCAAGTCTTCCCTGTGAAATTTCCAAGTCAACTGCCGTGTCTATAATGAGAAGAACTGTGAAGAAACAGTCTGAGAATGATTGGATAAAAATGGGGTGAAGCAAAGACTTCTTAACAGTATTACTAGTTGAGAGTTGGGGAAGCTGTTGCTGCTTTTGTTGCTAAATGGAGAAGTTTAGAATGGGTTGTGCCTCTTGTGTTGTGTTCTTTGTCATCTTTCATCTTTTACTTCTTTGCTTTGCTCAAGAAGAAAAGAGGTGGAATTCAAGATGTCCACCTTTCTCTTGTGGTTTGCTTGGCGACATCGGCTTCCCCTTTTCCAATCGAACGCATCCTGACTGTGGGTTATGCATAGTAGATGAATGTGACAAACAATTTCCCAGAATTCAACTCGGAAAGCACGTACCATTGTTTAATGTTTCAAGCATCTTACAGGATAATACGGTTACGCTTCATGAACCAGAATATTTGCTTCCCTTTGACAGCCGTAGCTGCGGATCCTTCAAAAATTTAATTCTTCCCATTACTCCTTTTCTCTCTTTTGAAATTCACAATAACCAAACAATTTTTAAATGCCCCCTCAATCATACTAAGCCCACAGTTTTTCCCCCTGTTGTCTGCAATAATTCCAGGGACTTGTTTATCTACAACGACCCAAGATTTAAAAAATGTCCTAGTTCTCTACCTCAATGTTCATGTATTCATGTCCTGTTCAATAAGACACGTCACAGTACTGAAATTTTCAATCTGTCTACTTCTCTTTTCGAGCTGGAAGTGAAGGTAACCAAAGAATGTTTTGACTGTCATTTGGAGGGAGGCCAATGTGAAACTGATAATCAGGGGAAGTTTAAGTGTTATGGGAAAAAAGAAAGAGAAAGAGAAAGAGAAAGAGAAAGAGAAAGAGAAAGAGAAAGAGAAAGAGAAAGAGAATGTGTACATTGTAATATGACCGGACGCAGTTGTGGAAGGAATAGCGAGGGATTCTTTTATTGTTCAGAAGAAAGAACAGGTATAGCAAATTACAGTCGTCCCAGAGTGTTAACAGGTTACATCCATGTCCTGTTTTTTCTTTTTTAAAATATCGGTTTCTTTGTTCTAAGTTACTATTTGATTTTCATACATTCATATGAGCTGCATTTAGTTTAATACCATAACTGCCAAACAATAACTTTTCCGTAGCTTTTTACTAGGATTAGTCTTGTGGATTTTGACTGATTCCTTACCCGGGTTGAGAGAAAGCAGTTTACTAAGTCAGCAGCATGATCTATCATCTATAAGACTCTCGGATTGGCAATTCTGACAGTTTTGTGCTCAATCTTGTCTGGAATTCGGATCATACAAATATGGCCACAAATAGTTTTCATAATTTCTGCCTCAACTCCAATACATACCGTGCTGATCTAGTGTTTTTCCATAAGTGCAATGATCTGTTTTCTGTCAATTACACAAAATCTGAGGTTACTTGTGATTCCAACTATAGTATGTAACCCGCAATATGTCTATTGAATTATTCCCTAGGAATGAGGATTTGAAATTGGAGTAAAATTTCCCGTGAATACTTAGTTCCTGTGCTGCACCTTTTTAATTAGAGGAAAGGGATGAAAAAATAACTAGTTTTGATCACGTGAAGTTGTTGAAGGATGGATTTACACTGAAATGGACTGGATTGGACTGCAACCTATGCATTTCATGTTGGGATATTGTGACCCGTTTTCCTATTTTTTTCCCATGTAAAATTTTATGTCTTTAGGAAAACTCTTTAGAAAAAAATACAATTCTAAATAGGAATAGAATTATGAGAGTCCTATTAAGAATTGAAATATGATTCCTATTGAGAATAAAATATCCCATATACTACCTATATTTATAGGGGTGAGAACTAATTCAAAGTTATAAGAGAATAAGAGAACACAGGGTATTTGAAGTAAGGGTATAAAACACCATGGGGAGAGTGTCTAAGAAACTGCGATCGTTTCCACTCTAGGTACTGGGTTGAGCATAGTTAGAAACTAGGATGTTTCCTCTCTATTTTATGTACCAGGTTTATGGTATTGTGTACTCTTGTATATCGTGTTCATGAAATTATAGTGAATTTCTCTCATCCGTGGATGTAGGCAGGGTTTGCCGAACCATGTAAATATCTTGTCTCTTTGTGTGGTGTGATTTTATTCCTATGTTATTTATCTCGTATGTATGTTTTCTGTTGCGCGATTTCCTACTATTTCAGACAGGTAGAGCTAAACTGCATTGGATGATAATAAATTAGTCCCTATGAATTTCTAAGGAGATAGAATTACCATATCAGTAAAGATTAGTATGACGAATTGTGAATGGATGCTTTCCACCTGTTTATAGAACTCAATAGTAAGTGGCTACTCATAAAAGCAGAACACTAAGAACTTCTAGGTTACTTGAACATTTAACATTGAATCTTACCAGTTGCTATATTGTTGATGGGTAAAAACGTTGTGTTCAACAGGATTCTGTGGTGTGATTGTATTGCTTGCCATTGCAGAAACCTCTTTGTCTGTTTTGTATGAATTGTCTGCTCAGCCTTGAAGTTCAATTTTGAGATACTAAATCCTCTGTTTCATGAGAGACAGAGCTAGAGAAGAGAACCTCTTCCAAAACACAGAAACTAGAAAGACTCCCGAGATATCGCTAGATTTTCTTTTGCATACTTTTTTTCTCTGCCCTGATACCTACTCATCTGCAAAGACTTTTCAAAGACGCAGTTTGCCCTTGATTCATAGTCTTATTTCATAGCTCACATTTTACTCTTCTCCAACACCGCCTTGTTCAAAATTTTCTGATACATCTTAAATCCCTTTTCTCTTTTCACACCATTTTCCAAACTTTTGTCATAGGTCCATCAAATACTTCATTTAGTAAGTTTCTATTCTGTTTTGTAATGAAAAAAATGGACAATTATTTTATGGCCATTATTCTGTGAATTTTCTAATCTCACGAGAGTCATAGAGCCAAGATTTTTTCACTTTTCTCTGAATCCGTCAAGTAAGCGGCAGAGAAGGCCGCTTTAAGTCAAAAAGGGAGCTGAAAAGGTTTAGCTTAGTCTTTGGCCGACCAATGAAAATGGATGTTCATTCAGTGTACGAGTGTGATTCACGCGAATGCCCCAAATTGCACTTGTTTCCTTCTGCTTTTTCGCAAGTCTTTCCTGTGCAATTTCCACGTCAACTGGCGTGTACTGTTAAGAAGAATATGCAACTCTGGTTCTATATAGAGAACTGTGAAGAAAGAGCAAAGAGAGTTATATGATACAAATGGAGTGAAGCAAAGACTTCTTAACAGTCTTATTTGTTGAAAATTGGTGCAGCTGTTTCAGGTTTTTTCGCCAAATGGAGAAGTTTAGAATGGGTCGTGTCTCTTGTGTTGTGTTCTTTGTTATCTCTCGTCTTTTACTTCTTTGCTTGACTCAAGAAGAAAAAAGATTCAATCCAAAATGTCCACCTTTTTCTTGTGGTTTCCTTGGGGATTTTGGCTTCCCCTTCTCCAATAAAACCCACCCGGAGTGCGGGTTATGCATAGTAGATTGCTGTGACAAACCAGTTCAGAAGATTAAACTAGGGAAGCATGTGCCATGGTTTGATGTTTTAAGGATCTTTGAGGATACCACGGTTATGCTTCATGACCCAGAGTTTCGATCTCACCCAGACAACCGTAGCTGCATATCCTTAAAAAATTTGAGTCTTCCCATTTCTCCTTTTCTCTCTTTTGAAATGTCCAATGTTCAAACCGTTTTCAAATGCCCCCTCAAGTACAGATTCCCCCCGCATTTCGGTTGGAACTGCAGTAAATCCGGACATTCCTTTGTCATACACTACGCAAATGTTAAATTACCCAATAATTCTCTACCCCAATGTTCACGTATTCCCTTCCTGGTCAATAAGACACAACACAGTGTTGAATTTTTCAATTTGTCTACTTTCAAATTCTCCCTGGAAGTAAATGTAAGAAAAGAATGTTATGACTGTCATTTCTCGGGAGGCCAATGTGAAACTGATAGCCAGGGGAAGTTTCATTGTTCTGTGACAGAAAGAACAGGTATCACAAATCACAGGCGAAAGTACTGGGCTGGTTCCTGGTTACTATTTGTCGTACTTTCCATTTTTTACGAATTGTTCTAATTCACTAACCAATTTTCATACATTCATATGAGCTGGATTAGTTTCATAGCGTGCCAAAACACAATAACTGTTCTCTTACTTTTTATTTGGATTATTCTAGTGAGTTTTGCTTGATTCCTTACCTAGGTTAAGAGAAAGCAGTTCAGTTTGTCATAGCATGATAGCTAAATCCCCGAGTTCTTCATGATTCTTTAGTTTGTTCCTTTTAGTTTATCATCAACCTGAGCTGAATCTTGGGGAAAAATTGCTGTTACTGATTTGTGGCCTGTGATGTGATTGAATTGCTTGACATTGCAAAAACCTGTTTGTCTGTTTGTATGAATTGTGTGCTCAGCCTTGAAGTTCAAGTCTGAGATACCAATAAATCCTCTGTTTCATGAGAGACTGAGTTAATAGTAGGGACCCGACAGATTCCTGAAATATCATTAGATTTTCTTCCCAACTTCAACTGACAACGGTAAGGACTTTCAAACATACAAGTTTGTCCTCAGTTAATTACCAATTAATGTTTAATTACCAACCAATCACAAGTTTTATAGTTCCCATCTGTGTCGACTTTCTCTCCGACCCCACCATGTTTAGCTTTTCCTCGTACATGTCAAACCCATTTTCCCAATTCACACCTCTTTCTCAACTTTTGTAGTAGGGCAACCGAAATGTTCTCCAAACTTTGTGGACCATTTAGTAAAGTTTCTTGTTTGTTCTGTAATGAAGAATTATGGCCATTATGTTGTGAATTTTCTAAACAAGACGGCTTAAAGCCATAAAATTAGTCTTCAAGTCAAGTCTTTTGTAGTACTAATTATTAATTAGTACAAGGTTTAGTTTCGTCTTTGACCGACCAATGAAAATGGGTATTTTCATGCACTGTACGAGTGTGATTTACGTGGATGCCCCAACTTCCATTTCTTCTCTCAAGTCTTCCCTGCGCAATTTCCAAGTCAATTGGCGTGTTACGTGTTCAAGGGAAGTAATTAATAAACTCAACTTCTATGTTGAGAAGAAACAGTGAGAGACTTGGAGTGAAGCAAAGAGTTCTTAACAGTATTATTTGTTGAGAGTTTGTGTAGCTGTAGCAGTTTCTTTCTCCAATGGAGAACATTGGAGTGGCTCGTGTCTCCTATGTTGGGTTCTTTGTTATCTTTCATTTTCTACTTCTTTGCTTAGCTCAAGAAGGAAAGAGAGTTAATCCAAAATGTCCACGTTTCTCTTGTGGTTTACTAGGCAAGATCGGCTTCCCCTTCACCAATGGCACGCATCCCGAGTGTGGTTTATGCATAGTTCATGACTGTGACAAACCATTTCAGAAGATTCAACTCGAGAAGCATGGGCCATGGTTTTTGGTTTTAAGCATCTCTCAGGATAACTCGGTTAAGCTTCATGACCCAGAATATCAATGTCACTCGGACAACCATAGTTGCAGACCCTCGAAAAATTTAACTCTTCCCATCACACCTCTTCTCTCTTTTGAAATGCCCTACAATCAAACCATTTTCAAATGCCTCCTCAATCTCAGTTTACCGACAAATTCCCGTTGGCTCTGTAATAGCTCTCGACACTTCTTTATGTTTTATTACCCACAAGTTGAAGTGCCAAGTTTTCTTCCTCAATGTTCACGTATTCCCTTCTCAGTCAATAAGACACAAAACAGTGTTGAATTCTTCAATTTGTATACCACTCGTTTTGCCTTGAAAGTGCAAGTAAGAAAAACATGTCGTCATTGTCATTTGAGAGGAGGGCAATGTAAAAGTGATAGCAAGGGAAATTTTCATTGTTCAGAAGAAAGAACAGGTATCACAAATTACTGTAGTATTAGGAGTGGTAACAGGTTTTTTCCATGTTTTACATATTGGTTTCTTGTTCTAAATTACCATCTAAATTTCATGCATTTTTATGAACCGCATTTAGTTCAATACCATATTGCCACAAACTCTTCTCTAGCTTTCTACTTAGATCACTCTAGTGGATCTTGATCCATTCTTTACCTGGGTTAAGAGATAGTACTTTAGTTTGTCAGAGCATAAAAGTCCTTTTCACATTCCTGTCTAGAATTTGGATGATACAAATATGGTCACATAAAGTTTTCAATTATTTCTCCTTTGATTGTGCTTCCCTCAACTTCAGACCCTACCATGCTGATCTAGTCTTTCTTCATAACTGTAATGATCTGTTTCGTGTCAATTACATAAAATCTGTGGTTACTTGTGCTTCCAGTGCATCCCATAGTACTTCTGTTGATGAGAATGTGAATAGGAGTAGAATTGTCTACGGTGATATTTAGTTGGTGCACCTGTTCAGTTGGAGGAAAGGAAAATTAATCAAACAATAAATAGTTTTGACTGTATGCAATTGTAGGATGGATTTACACTGAACTGGGCTGGACACAGACAACATTGTTCTAAGTGGCAAAAAAGCCAGTGACAAAAAAGTGGTGGCTGACGATTCTTGGTCTAGGTGCAACTTATGGATTTACAGATAGGTAGAGCTAAATTGAACTGGATGGATATACCAAGTTTTAAGGTATTCGATAGAACTAGGAGGATTCTGTAGAATGAGCTTAGTACTACTAGTTATGAGTAGATGTTTTCCACCTGTTTATTGAAACTCTTCTGGAGCAAGTAGCTACTCCTAAAAGCAAAACACTTAGCACTTCTAGGCTTTTTGATTGTTTAACATTGAACCTTACCCGTTGCTACATTGTTGATAGGTAAAGTCGCTGTGTTCTTCATGAATATTGGGGCAAAATTGCTGTTATTTAAGACCGTCTCTAGAATTTAAGAAACGACAATGCCGCAACTTACACATGCCTTTCTTTCAAAAATTTGTTCTGTTTTTTCTCCGATTGTCTGGAAAGTTCACATCTTAGTCCTTCTCCATGACACCGCCATGTTCAGATTTTATTATACATATCAAACCCCTTTTCTCTTTTCACACCATTTTCTATACTTTTGTCATACGACCTCCAAAAATTTCCCCAAAGTTTGTGAACCATTCAGTAAAATTTCAATTTTGTTTGGTAATGGATATTTCAGGCTATCATAAATTTTCTAATCTCACGAGAATCATGCAGCCAAGATTTTTCATTTCTCTGGGTCCTTATCTAAACGGGGGTTAATCCAACTTGAAATCCATAAAAAAGGTTTTTGTACAGTAGTCTGTTTGTCAGGACTTTTGTAGTTAGTAATTAATACGTAATAAAGAGGGAGTTAAAAAGTCTTACATCAGTCGTCTTTGTCTGACCTTAATTGCACTTGTTTCGTTCTGTTTCTCAAGTTTTCCATACGCAATTTCCAAGTCAACTGGCGTGTTCGGAAGGACAGGCAACTCAAATTCTAATATTAGGAAAGAAAGTGAGTGCAAAAACTCAAACTTCTATGTTAAGAAAGAGGTGTGTGCAAAGACTTGGAAGTAGCAATATTTGATCTTCTTGTTACGTCTGTTGCCAAGTTGAGAACTCTGGAATGGCTCGTCCCTCTTACGTTCTGTTATTTGTTTTCTGTTGTCTTTTACTTCTTTGCTTGGCTGAAGAAGAAAAGAGAGTGAATCCAAGATGTCCAAGTTTCCGTTGTGGTTTCTTGGGCGATATCAGGTTCCCCTTCTCCAATACATCGCATCCTGAATGTGGGTTGGTGATGGTAGACAACTGCACTGAACCATATCCGACGATTCAGTTGGGGAAGGAGGGCCATTGGTTTAATAGTTCAGCAATCTCTCAGGATAATATGATTCAAATTCAGAACCCATTAGTTTTTGAAAACAATTGTAACCACAGCTCCTTAAAAAAACTGATTCTTCCTGTCTCTCCTTTTCTCTCTTTTAATGTGCCCTACGTTCAATCCCTTTACGAATGTCCCCGCAATTACACGATCCCAAAAAATTTCAGTTTTGGTTGCAATAACTCCCAGCACTTGTATATTGTCTACTCAAACCCAACAGACCATCTTCAAAGTCCTCCATCTCAGTGTTCACCTATTAACTTCCAAGTGAATAAGACTCAAACTAGTGTTGAATATTCTGATTTGTTTACGGGTTTTTTCTTTGTTGAAGTGAATGTAACGGATGAATGTTATGATTGTTTCTATGCGGGCGGGCAATGCCTAACTGATAGAATGGGAAAGTTTAATTGTTCTGGGGCAGAAAGAACAGGTATCATAAATTACGGTGAAGTACTAGGGCTGGTTCCTGGTTACTAGTTGTGCTGCTTTCCATGTTTGGTTACTTGCCAATTTATAGTCGATTTGAATGAGTTGCTTTACTTCTAATATCATGCCAACAAATAAACTCTTCTCTAGTTTCTACTTGAATTGCCCTCTGGAGTTTGATTGATTCCTTACCGGGATGAAGAACTATATTAGTCTCATATGGGAAGTTCTGACTGTCCTTTGTGCAATCTTGTCTAGAATTTGGATGGAATAAATATGCTTACATATAGTTTTCATTGTATTAACTAACATTACTACTTTTTTTTGTAACTTCTGTCGCAGGAAAGGAAGCATTTGCATTGAAGCTAGGCCTCGGACTAGGTAATACACTTCTTCAACCAAAGTTTTCTGCAACCTTCAATGAAGAATATCTTATTAGTATTTAGAGGTTTTCCTCCAAAACAGTCTGCCGATAAAAACGTTTACATTTTTTTTTTTTTGGGTTTATAATCAGGTATTGGAGTTGGAGGAGGGTTTACTCTGATTGTTGTTCTGGTTTTTATTATTTGGTTTCGCAAGAAACAAAAATATACTCCCACAAGCTTCAACTCAAGAGACAGTTCTTCCGATCCCTCCTCGAGATTGGAGCAGGAAGTGGGTGGCGCCTATTTTGGGGTCCCCATATTCTCCTACTCTGAACTTGCAAAAGCGACTAACAATTTTAGTAATGAGAAAGAACTTGGAGACGGAGGCTTTGGAACGGTATACTACGGTAAGAACTTGAAACACTTTAGATATTCTTGCTATGTAAAAGTAGGAAAAAATTGGGACAGTTGACAGGTTGCTAAATGGCCTATTTGATTCTTTTCTATCAGCAAAACTTCGAGATGGGCGGGAAGTTGCAGTAAAGCGCTTATATGAGCACAATTACAGAAGGGTTGAGCAGTTCATGAATGAAGTTGAAATCCTCACGCGTTTGCGCCACAAAAATCTTGTATCCCTATATGGCTGCACTTCACGGCACAGTCAGCAGGGTCTCCTTCTTGTGTATAAATATGTTCCTAATGGTACCGTTGCAGATCATCTCCACGGTGATCTAGTGAAGCCCGGTTCATTAACATGGCCTATTCGTATGAAGATTGCTATAGAAACAGCTAGTGCATTGGCATACCTCCATGCTTCAGATATCATACACCGCGATGTGAAAACTAACAACATTCTTCTTGACAGCAATTTTTGTGTAAAAGTCGCTGATTTTGGGCTTTCCAGCATTGTTTCCCACTGATGTTACTCATGTCTCACTGCTCCACAAGGATCCCAGGCTATGTTGACCCCGAGTATCACCATGTTACCAGCTAACTGATAGGAGTGATGTATATAGTTTTGGAGTCGTCCTGATGAGCCATATCATCAATGCCCGCTGTGGATATAAACAGGCACAGACATGAGATTAATTTGGCTAACTTAGCAGTAAACAGGATCAAAACGCGCAATCGAGAGCTGGTTGATCCATTACTTGGATATGATCGATGAGAAGTTAAAAGATGATAACTTCAGTTGCGAGTTGCATTTCTATGTTTGCAACAGAACAAGGAAATGAGACCTCCGATGTTTCATTTGGAGGAACTGAAGAGAATTGAAAATGGAGAATGGCAATTGGAAATATTAAAAGAAGAGAGAAATAATATGTATGCCCAAGATATCCCCCCACCACCATCACCCGCCAGATTGTGATAATCTTGCTTTGTTGAAGCACATCAGGTGCCATCTTCACCCATATCTGTGACTGCTAAATGGGTTAGTAGTAACACACACCTAATGTCAGTAGCTAAGATTTTAGCTCTCTTGAAGCTGGATTTTTGTCTTTGAGCTCATCTGCCTTATTTTTGTGAGTTCATAGAAGTAAATATACAATATGTGGTGTCAAGCAAAGCAAGAGAGAATGTACTTGTAAATTCATAGGTGGAGCTTCTTCTTTTCTTTTTCTTTTGGTTCTGCAACTGTTATACTAGTGTTCGTATCTTGTAAATGTTCCAATCATGCCTACTTTTCTGTGTTATAGTGGAGGATTTTAGTCCTTTGATTGAGACTTGTGTCAAACCCCTTTTTCCCTTTTCACACCCTATTCTTAGACTTATCAAAAGAAAAAACAAAAACATCTCTAAAGTTTGCCATATGTTCACATTATGAATTTTCAATCGTAGTTATAGATTTCTCCATTCTCTGTATCCAACGCGTTAACCAAGTTGCGGGCAAGACAACTTGAGATCCATCAAAAAGGCTTTTGCAGAGTAGTCAAAAGGGTCAAGTCTTTTATAGTTCTTCAAGTCTTCTCTACGCAATTTCCAACTTTGAAGTTTTATATTGGGAAGGAAGTGAGTGCCAAGACTTTGTCATTTCTGTTTCTAAGTAGGAGAACCTGGAATTGCTCGTCTCAGTGCACACCTATTAGATTCCAAGTGAATAAGACTCAAACAAGTGTTATATTCTGATTTGTTTATTGGTGAATTCTCTCTGGAAGTGAATGTAACAAATGAATGTTTTGATTGTTTTTCGGCTGGAGGGCTGTCAAACTGATAATGAGGGAAAGTTTAATTTTTCTGTTAGAAAGAACAGGTATCAGAACAGGCATGGGTTTTCGTTTCTTTTTGTAATAGTTTACTTGCCAAATTTCATAGATTTATTACGCTGCATTGAATTTAATACCATCCCACAAAACAAACTCTTCTCGAGGTTTCTACTCGAAATTATTCAACCGATCCTCTGCACAATCTTGTCAAGAATTTGGATGTACAGGAATGATTACACAGTTTTTTATAGTTTGAACTAACACCATTTTCTTTGTCTGTAACTTCTGTTGCAGGACATGGAAAATTTGATTTGAAGCTAGCCTAGGAATAGGTAAGATACCTCTGAACTTTCCTTGTAACCTACAACGATAAGTATTTGATTAGTTATTGTAGTTTTCTCGAAAGAAAAGTTTTGTGGTAAAAAAGCTTATAGTGTTATTCTAGTGGATTAGTTTAAACATGCCAAAACACAATAACTGTTCTCTTACTTTTTAGTTGGATTATCTAGTGGTCTTGTTTAATTAACGGCCAATCACAGTTTTATAGTCCACATCTTTGTCGTCTTTCTCTCCGACCCCGCCATTTTTAGCTTTTCCTCATACAGTCAAGCCCCATTTCCCAATTCACACCTCTTCTCAACTTTTGTAATAGGGCCACCAAAACTTACAACTTAGAGCCATAAAATTAGTCTTGGGTCAAGTCTTTTGTAGTACTAATTATTAATTAATACAAGGTTACTTTCGCCTTTGGCCGAACATGGAAATGGCATTTCATGCACGTACGAGTGTGATTTATGTGGATGCCCCAACTTCCATTTCTTCGCAATTTCCAAGTCAACTGGGGTGTTTTGTTTTGAAGGGAAATATTAATAAACTCACTTCTATGTTGAGAAGAAACAGTAAGAGACTTGGAGTGAAGCAAAGAGTTCTTACAGTATTATTTGTTGAGAGTTTTGTGTGCTTTTGCAGTTTTTTTTCTCCATGAGAACATTGGAGTGGCTCCTGTCTCCTATGTGGTGTCTTTATCTTTCATTTTCTACCTCTTTGCTTAGCTCAAAAGGAAAGTCTCGATCCAAAATGTCCACGTTCTCTTGTGGTTACTAGGCAAGATCGGCTTCCCCTTCTCCAATGGCACCATCCCGAGCGTGTTTTAATAGTACACGACTGTGACAAACCATTTCAAAGATTCAGCTAGGTAAGGGCCATGGTTTATTGTTTCAAGCATCTCTAGTTGGAGTTACCGACTATTTCAGTATTAATGAGTTACACAAACGCATTCGATAGTTTGAGCATTTTTTTTTATAATCGCTGTATGATTTCTTTAAGTCATTAATTCCTTATTGGTCTGGGCTTAGGAATAAAAATCCTTGTAAAACTAAGTTTGTCACTTTAAACCTAGTATAACATATTTTTCTTTTTGTTATGATGTGATAGTAATCAGGATGACAGTTCATTCATTGTAAACGAGAGAGGTGAGGAGTCTTGCAATAATATTGACTCAACTGGACTAGCCCATATTGGTGAACCAGGTAAATTGCTGTGTGTTATTTCTCTTTGTTTACTGTCTAGTGATTTGTTTTATTGTATATTGGTTTTGTTATGGTCCCATTTCGTTCAATTGGTATCAGTAGATTTTATTAGTTGTGATTTAGAGATGGTGGGATCAAAGGTTGAGATTGAATTTCGACGGCAAATGCTTTAAGCTTTGGAAACTGCGGATGGAGTGTTGCTCATTAATAGGGATTGTTGGTGCAATTGTGAATGATAGGCAAGTCGGATAGTCACTGTTACGACGATTGAAACGCCTGGAATCCAAAACACTGCTTGAAGTTAACACGCAGAAGCTGAATTCGTGAATGGTCTTAATTCATTAAGCAACAATGTAATAATACTTGGTTTACAATACTGTTGCACCTACTCTGCAGCAGGTTTTACAATAAAATCACACCATACTTTGCTAACAACTACTAACACATTACATTACACATAAACACCTAATCAGCGATTTACAGCTGAATTCACCTAAGATGAACATTACTTTAATTAAAGAATTCAGTTCCATTGAGTTACAGTAGAACCAAAACAGTAGCAGAACTTCAAATTTTGCTGTCAACTTGCAGCTCCAGATTCCAAAATTGACCACCTTCATGAGTTTCCAGCATAATATCATCTTCATCAACAAGTACTAGGGCTGTTCCTGGTTACTAGTTGTTATGCTTTCCATTTTGGTATTGCCAATTTATAGTCGATTTGAATGAGTTGCTTTACTTCTAATATCATGCCAACATAAACTCTTCTCTAGTTTCTACTTGAATTGCCCTCTGGAGTTTGATTGATTCCTTAATGAGATTACGAACTATATTCTCTGTTGCGTTTAAAACATAATTCAAACCTATCAATCAACACCACGAACACAATCACAAGACTTAATCTACCAAGACACATCAAACACAAATTTTTACCGTCGTTCGTTTATCCAATGGAATAAACTACATCCACGTTGAGCTCCAAGCAAATTGGGACTCACTGCACTATAGGATCAAAGTATTACAAGTACAACTCAATCACAACCCAAATCGCTCAACTCTTACATTGTTCAACAATCACTCTAACTTCCCTGTAATCACAATAAGCTACCTAGAAAAACCGAAGGCCATCCCGAAAAATCACCCTGTATTTTTTGCTACCAAGATTCTCAAGAATCTAAAACCTGATTACAATATTTGAAAGAGTAGAAAATAAGAACATGAATCTAATGTAAACGCGAGAGAAAAGAGATAAATTGTTGTGTGCTTTCCTCATATAGGAAGTTCTGACTGTCCTTTGTAAATCTTGTCAGATTTGGATGAAACAATATGCTTACATAAAGTTTTCATTGTATTAACTAACATTACTATGCTTTTTTTTGTAACTTCTGTTCGGGAAAGGGAGCATTTGCATTGAAGCTAGACCTCGACTAGGTAATACACTTCTTCAATCCAAAGTTCTCTAAAACCTTCAATGAAAAATATTTTTTAGTATTTTGAGGTTTTCCTCCAAACAGCCCGCAAATTAAAACTTACACATTTTTTTTTTTTGTTTATATTCAGTTTTGGAGTTTTGTTGTTCTGGTTATTTGGTGTCGCAAGAAACAAAATATACTCCCACAAGCTTCAATTCAAGAGACTTTCTTCCGATCCCTCCTCGAGATTGAGCAGGAAGTGGGGTGCGCCTATTTTGGGGTCCCCATATTCTCCTACTCTGAACTTGCAAAAGCGACTAACAATTTAGTCATGAAAAAGACTGTGCGGAGGATTTGGAACGGTATACTACGTAAGAACTTGAAACACTTTAGATATTCTTGCTAAATGAAAGTAGGTAAAGATTGGGATAGTTGACAGGTTGCTAATGGCCTATTTGATTCTTTTCTATCAGCAAAACTTTGAGATGGGGCGGAGAGTTGCAGTGAAGCACAATTACAGAAGGGTTGAGAGTTCATGAATGAAGTTGAAATCCTCACGCGTTTGCGCCACAAAAATCTTGTATCCCTATATGGCTGCACTTCACGGCACAGTCAGCAGGGTCTCCTTCTTGTGTATAAATTTGTAAACAATCCAAAAAAATAATAAAAAGAGGAGGCTAGGGTTTCATTATATTGCACAATTCAATTGAATACAAAAAGTATGATTTAACCTAAATACAAAGTATATATATATATATATATATATATATATATATATATATATAATATATATATAATAATATATATATATTATATTATATATATTATATATATATATATATATATAATATATATATATATATATATATATATTATATATAGCTAAACAAAGGAAATAATGAAAAGACAAATCTACCTTAATAACATAAAACAAAATAACCCATATTTCTTACATCTCCCCTCAAACTCACGATGCGGCGGCTACAAGCTCGAGAGTTTGCCAACTAGAAAACGAAAACGGGAAAGAATGCGACTTGGTAAAGAAATCTGCAATCTGCAAAGAAGAAGAACAAAGGCAAGGTAATGGTGCCATGCTTGAGATGATGACGAGTAGGTGACAATCGATCTCAATGTGCTTAGTTGTTCATGAAAACCGAGTTGTGAGCAATCTGAATAGAACCTGGTTGTCACAATACATAGGAGTGGGATGAAGAAAAGAAACGCCCATATCTGCAAGTAACCAACGTAACCAAACAATCTCTTTGGTAGTAATGCCATAGCAATATTCTCGCTTCGGTTGAAGATTGAGAAACAATGGATTGTTTCTTGCTCTTCCAAGAATAAGAGAATCACCACAAAAGATACAGAAACCAGTAACAACTTGCGATCTGTGGGATCACTGCCATGATTAGCATCAGAGTATGCACGCAGCTCCAAGAAAGGTGGATGGAAGTAAAAGACTCTGAAAGACTGTACCCCGAAGATACCGCAAAATACGAAGAACAGCTGCCCAATGAACTATAGTAGGAGAAGCCCAAACTGGCTAACAACATGAACAGCATATGCAATATCTGGACGTAATAGTGAGATATACCAAACTCCCACAACGTACGGTATAAAGTAGGATCTGACAAAGGTAAACCATCAGAAGAAGAATATTTTGCATTAACCTCAATCGGAGTATCGATAGTCTTATTATCAGTAAGTCTAGCCCGTTCAAGAATATCTGCAACATATTTCGACTGAGAGAGAAGATAACCTCTAGTGAGTAGGCTACCTCAATTCCCAAGAAATCGTAGAGAACCTAAATCCTTCATTTCAAACTGTTGACTAACTTTGTCTCAAAACTGAAATACCATCAATATCATCACCAGTAATAATCATGTCATCAACATATAAAGACAGAATGATACGACCTGCATTAGTGCACTTAACAAAGAGCAGAATCATGACTACTAGAGCATATCCAAGGGAAAGATCACAATAGAAAATTTCTCAAACCAAGACGAGGTGCTTGTTTAAGACCATATAACGCTTTCTTCAGCTTGCAAACATACCCAGAATCATGCGAAACACCAGGAGGGGGCGCCATATAAACTTCTTCTTGAAGATCCCATTCAAGAATGCATTTTTAACATCAAGTTGAGAGATATGCCACTGACAACCGAAGCTACTGCAATAAGAGTACAATAGTAGTCATTTTTGCAACAGAGCAATGTCTCCTCATACCATACCATACTGTTGAGAGTACCCTTTTGCAACCAACCTAGCTTTGTATCGCTCAATGAATCCATCAGAATTAGTCTTGATCTTATACACCCAACGACAACCAACAACAGTCTTACCAGGAGGTAGAGGAACCAAATCCCAAGTACTGTCTTTGCAGCAGAAAGTTCCTCATCCATAGCTTGCTGCCAAGAGGATCAGATTGCCTCTTTATGAAGAGGGCTCAGAGAGACAGTGAATAGAAGCTAAAAAAGAAGCAAAAGATGAAGAATAACAAGAATAAGCAAAATCTGGTAACTTTGTGGACTTACGAATGCGTATGGATTGACGTAAGGTGGATCCCCAATCTCAACGAAGCTTAGTGACCATAGGAGAAGAGGGAGCTTCAGTTGTGCTGAGAGTAAGTGTCAGTACTGCAGAATGATCAGTACTGGAACCTGAGATGACAACTACAGAATCCTCAGAAAAGGATCTATACGAATTATCAGATCTAGTCAAGGTATGAGTAGTGGATGGATAGAAAAGAAAGGTATATGCCCAAGAAACAACATGACGAACACAAAGTTTCTGAGTTATTGGATCAAAACAACGATACCCCTTTTTACCTTTACCATACCAAGAAAGACACAAATAACAGATCGAGAGGACAACTGCTGCGTTCTACATGAGGACGAAGAACAAAACAAGTACAACCAAAAACTTTAAGGAAGAATAACAGGGCATACCCATACAACTTTTCGAAAGGAGAAAACCTGAAATATGAGAAGATGGAATTGTATTAATCAAACCTACAGCAGTAAGAACAGCTTCACCCCAAAACACACTAGGAACAAGAAACAATAAGAGAAACGAGCATTTCAACAATGTGCCTATGTTTTCTTCAGCCACACCATTTTGCTCAGGAGTATCTGTACACGAGGTTGGTAAACAGTTCCATCTATGCAAGCAACTCAAAAAATTAGAAAGTGTATTCCCCACCCAAATCACACCTAAAACATCTGATAATAGCAGAATGTTGAGTTTTGACAAGACTCGAAGGCTGTATATATCTCAAAAAATTCAGAACGATGTTTCATTAAATAAACCCAACAAATACAGTATGATCATCAATAAAAGAAACATAATTCGAGACCCTCCTTTTGTGGCAACAGGAGAAGGTCCCCATACATCAGAATGAATCAAATCAAATGGAGAGAAGAAACAGAAATACTTCGATTAAAGGTAAAGCTGAAAATTTTGCCAGTTTACATCCCTACAACAGAAATATCACAAGTTTGCAAATTTCCTAAAGCCCTTGTGGATGCCAAAATCTCAACGAGAAGACGAAACATGACCTACACGAGAATGCCATAAATAAAAACTAGAAGAAGAAGGACTCAAACGAAGAAGACAAATCAACACTAGTAGCGGCAGCATCACACTAGTAGCACAACAGCAACTGGCACTTTTAACTCATCCAAAATATATAGTCCCCCCTTCCTACGGCCTGTCCCAATCAGCTTCTGAGACTGTAATCCTGCACTAAACAGAAGAGAGAGGAAAAGGTGACTAAATTACCAGAATCACATAACTGACCAACAGAAGCAAGATTTAATGTATTTTGGAATATGATAAACATTAGAGGAGACAAGTAGGTGTGAAACAAACCAACACCTGCTAAAGCATAGATGCCATCAGCAGTCATGACAGGAATAGAAACAAGGGACACAGAAGCAAAGATGAAGAATCTGGAGACATATGATTTGAAGCACCAGAATCCAAACCCATACAGAATGGTCATCCTGAAGAACTATGAGGTAACTGACCTACGGAAGAAGAAGCGACATACTTGTGGCTGTAAGGAGAGAAACTTCTGAAATTGCTCAGCCAGAGTACTAGTGGTGAAGACTTGATGAAACTACTCTGTAGTATTAGACTGTGGTGGTTTGTAACCCTGAGGTGGTCTATGAGCATTAGATTGTACTGGTTGCCAGGCTTCCAAGCTTGAGATTGCTGCTGCGATTGATTCTGCTGTCTCAACTTAGGCACACTGAGCCTTCCAATGACCTTTTTGCTTACAGAAACTGCACTCGTCGAAGGCAACCCTTGTGTAAGGTTTATTATGATTATTAAAGACTGGCTTCGAAGGTACTGCAACACAGAAGGATAGAAGTCGAAGCAGAAAGAATTCCCTTTTCAGATGAGACTTAAGACGTATTTCTTCAGCCAATAACCTCACTGACAACTGAGTCAACAGAAGGCATTGGAGAACGATGCAAAATTGAACCTCTAAGTCCTTCAAAATCACTACGAAGTGCCGTTAAAAACTGACCAACCGTTCTGCTCCCTATGAGCAATAAGGCACCACATGCTTTTAATTCTGCAGATTCTGCAAGAGCCAATTGATCCCAAGATCTGTCATAGCAGAATAAAACTCATGAACACTCATATTTTCTCTGCTGAAGAGCTCGTATTGCATTCTCCAATTGATACTGCTTTGCAAAATTTGACTGAGTAAATAACCTTTGTAGATGATCCCAAACCTCTTTTGCTGTCTCATACTTCGCTAACTGTGTACCTATGGAATGCCCACAGAATATTAATCCAAGTAATAATTTTTGCATTGTTTGCTTCCCAGGCATCTATCAAAGCATCATAACCCTCCTCAGTATTCTTAGGTTTCACAGAAGTTCCACTAACATATCCCCACATCTTTTTACCCTTAAGAAAATTTCTTATCACATAACTCCAATACGAATAATTCTTGTCATCTAACCTCACACTTACAGACTGAAGCGAATCGTCTCTTTCAGTACCTATTCAAAAAAAAACAAAGAAACCAGAATGCAAAAGAAAGGAAACGAAATACCAGATTGCCGAAATTGAATGAATACCAACGAAATACCATTTGGATCCCGCAAGCTGTGTTTAAGATTAAGCCTCGTCCCATGAAACTTTGCTCTGATACCATGTTAAACAATCCGAAAATAATAAAAGAGGAGGCTAGGGTTCTTTAATATTGCACAATTCAATTGAATACAAAAAGTATGATTTAACCTAAATCAAAGATAATATATATATAGGCTAACAAAGGAAATAATGAAAAACAAATCTACCCCCTTAATAACATAAACAAAATAACCCATATTTCTTAACATAAATATGTTCCTAATGGTACCGTTGCAGATCATCTCCACGATGATGATCTAGTGAAGCCCGGTTCATTAACTGGGCCTATTCGTATGAGATTGCTATAAGAACCTAGTGCATTGGCATACCTCCATGCTTCAGATATCATACACCCGCGATGGAAAACTAACAACATTCTTCTTGACATAATTTTTGTGTAAAAGTAGCTGATTCGGGCTCTCTAGATTGTTTCCCATTGATGTTACTACTTGTCTCAACTGCCCACAAGGATCTCCAGGCTATGTTGACCCCGAGTATCACCAATGTCACCAGAGGGCTGGCTTAAGGGTAGGCAGTGAGCACCTGCCTAGGCCCCAACAAAATGGGGACCCATATATTTTTTTTTTGAATATCTAACAAAAATGAAAATGGTTTATAATTTCTTATCTAAGCCAAGGCCCAAAAAAAAAAGCCAAAAAAGCCCAAATTTATTATAAACTTTTTACATATATTCCCACCCAAAGTTTAACGAATAGCATTTTGTACCTCTAGTTTTATATTCTAGTTTATATCCCCTAAATTAACACATTGAATCTCTTTTAAAATAGGAAGACTAAAATAGTTATTTACATATCTCAAATTACTCACCCCTAATTCAATCCCAAAATTTGAAATTCACATAATCATCTCCAACCTCTTCTGCCGCCAGTGGTTTGGAGTTGATTTCGGTCATTTTGGTTCCATCAATTTTCTCCTAAAATCGACCGAAAATCATCATTTTTATCATTTCCTAACCTTGATAGTCCTCGATTTGACTAATTTTTTATGAATCTCGCAGCCCAACTCCACCACACGACAGCCATTTTAGCCTTTTTGGCATGTTCGCGACATTGTTGGCCTTTCCCGACACCACCATCTTCCCCCTCACCCTCTCACCAAACCCCTATCATCCCTATCTGTTTACTCTGCCATCCCGCCCTCGATACCTTTTGGGCCGTGACTTCTCAAGCATTTCTTATCAATCTGGCATGGAATCACCCATTTCACCACCCACTTCTCTAACATCTACTCTCCCAAAACCCCCCACCAACACCTTAACCTTGTTAGCCTGCCGGTTGCTGTCCACCTCCTAGTAATTTTTCATCTCAAAAGGCCAAAAAAAAAAAAAAAAAAAAAGAAAAAGAATAATTTTTTTTAATATATGCTTATATTATTAGAGGGTCCCAAAGTAACTCCTGTCTAGGGCCACAAATATTCTAGAGACGGCCCTGGTTACCAGCTAACTGATAGGAGTGATGTATATAGTTTTGGAGTAGTCCTGATTGAGCTCATATCATCAATGCCTGCTGTGGATATAAACAGGCACAGACATGAGATTAATTTGGCTAACTTAGCAGTAAACAGGATTCAAAAACGCGCAATCGAAGAGCTGGTCGATCCATTACTTGGATACGAATCAGATGAAGTTAAAAGATGATAACTTTAGTTGCAGAGTTGGCATTTCTATGTTTGCAACAGAACAAGGAAATGAGACCTCCGATGGATGTCATTTTGGAGGAACTGAAGAGAATTGAAAATGGAGAATGGCAATTGGAAGATGTAAAAGAAGAGAGAGATAATAATGATATGCCCAAGAATATCCACCCACCACCATCACCACCAGATTGTGATAATCTTGCTTTGTTGAAGCACATCAGGGTCCCATCTTCACCCATATCTGTGACTGCTAAATGGGTTAGTAGTAACACCACACCTAATGTCAGTAGCTAAGATTTTAGCTTTCTTGAAGCTGGATTTTTGTCTTTGAGCTCATCTGCTCTTATTTTTGCGATGTTCATAGAAGTAAATATACAATATGTGTAGGTCAAAGCAAGAGAGAATGTACATTGTAAATTCATAGTGAATGGAGCTACTTCTTTTTCTTTTTGGTTCTGCAACTGTCATACTAGTGTTCGTATCTTGTAAATGTTCCAATCATGGCCTACTTTTCTGTGTTATAGTGGAGGATTTTAGTCCTTTGATTGAGACTTCTGTCAAATCTCTTTTTCTCTTTTCACACCCTATTCTTGACTTATCAAAAGAAAAAACAAAAACATCACTAAAGTTTGCCATATGTTCACATTATGAATTTTCTAATCGTAGTTATTGATTTCTCCTTTCTCTATATCCAGACGCGTTAACCAAGTTGCAGGCAAGACAACTTGAGACCCATCAAAAAGGCTTTTACAGAGTAGTCAAAAGGGTCAAAGTCTTTTATAGTTCTTAAAGTCTTCTCTACGCAATTACCAAGTCATCTGGCGTGCTTGGATGGATTAAGCAACTCAAGCTTTATATTGGGAAGGAAGTGAGTGCCAAGACGTTGAAGTAGCAGCAGTTGATCCTGTTGTCATTTCTGTTTCTAAGTAGGGAGAACTCTGGAATGGCTCGTCTCTCTTACATTCTGTTTTTTGTTTTCTCTTTTCTTTTGCTTCTACTTCTCTGCTTGGCTCTAGAAGAAAAGAGGTTTAATCCAAGGTGTCCTCGTTTTGATTGTGGTTATCTTGGCATTATTGGCTTCCCCTTCTCCAATCGAACGCATCCAGAGTGTGGGTTGCTGGTTGTAGATAACTGCACTGAAAATGTTCAGAAGATTCGGTTGGGGAAGGATGGCCAGTGGTTTTATACCACAGGCATCTCTCAGGATAATATGGTTAAGCTTTATGACCGTCCTGTTGAAGAGTACAAGAATCACTGTAGGCGCGACATATCCTTGAAAAAATTGAGTCTTCCCATCTCTCCTTTTCTATCTTTTGATGTGCCCTACAATCAATCCCTGTACGAATGCCCCCGCAATTACAAACCCCCCAAATATTTCAGTTCTGCCTGCAATAATTCCCAACACTCCTATATCTACCATAGTTACCCTGGTAAAACTTTGCCACCTTCTCCATCTCACTGCACAGTTATGAATTTCCAAGTGAAAAAGACTCAAACAAGTGTTGAATATTCTGATTTGTTTATGGGTGAATTCGCTCTGGAAGTGAATGTAACAAATGAATGTTTTGATTGTTTTTTGGCTGGAGGGCAATGTCAAACTGATAATGAGGGAAAGTTCAATTGTTCTGTAAAGCAAAGAACAGGCATGGGTTTTCGTTTCTTGTTGTAATAGTTTACTTGCCAAGTTTCATAGATTTAAATACGCTGCATTGATTTTAATACCATTTCACAAAACAAAATCTTCTCGAGCTTTCTACTTGAGATTATTCAACCGAATCCTTTGCACAATCTTGTCAAGAATTTGGATGATACAGCTATGATTACACAGTTTTTTATAGTCTGAACTAACACCATTTCTTTGTCTGTCACTTCTGTTACAGGAAACAGAAAATCTGATTTGAAGCTACGCCTAGGAATAGGTAAAATACCTCTTGAATGTTCTCTGGAACCTACAACGATAAATATTCGATTAGTATTTTGTAGTTTTCTTCCAAAGAAAAGTTTTATGGTAAAAAAGTTTATAGTCGTTTCCTTCTGCTCATTAGGTTTTGGACTTGGAGGATCTGTTATGATTATGACTCTGTCCTTTTTTATTTGGTGGCATCGCAAGAAACAAAAATATATTCCCACATATTCCAACTCAAGAGATTGTTCTTCCGATCCCTCGCCAAGATCAGAGCAGGAAGTGGGTGGGGCCTATTTTGGGATCCCCATATTCTCCTATGCTGAACTTGCAAAAGCAACAAACAATTTTAGTCATGAGAGAGGACTTGGAGATGGCGGCTTTGGATCGGTATACTACGGTAAGAAATTGGAAAAACACTTCATATATACTTGCTAAAAAAAAAAAACAAAAAAAAAAAAATAAAAAAACAAACTGGGATGCTTGACAGTTTGCTAAATGACCTATTTATTTTTATTCAGCAAAAATTCGAGATGGAAGAGAAGTTGCGATCAAGCGTTTATATGAGCACAATTACAGAAGAGTTGAGCAGTTTATGAATGAAGTTGAAATCCTCACACGTTTGCGCCACAAAAACCTTGTGTCCCTTTATGGCTGCACTTCACCGCACTGTCAGCAGGGTCTGCTTCTTGTGTATGAATATGTTCCCAATGGAACTGTTGGAGATCATCTCCATGGTGATCTAGTGAAGCCCGGTTCATTAACATGGCCTATTCGAATGAAGATTGCAATAGAAACAGCTAGTGCATTGGCCTACCTCCATGCATCTGACATCATACACAGGGATGTGAAAACTAACAACATCCTTCTGGACAATAATTTTTGTGTAAAAGTAGCTGATTTCGGGCTTTCCAGATTGTTCCCCGTTGATGTTACTCATGTCTCAACCGCTCCTCATGGATCTCCTGGCTATGTTGATCCTGAGTATTATCAGTGTTATCAACTAACTGATAGGAGTGATGTATATAGCTTTGGAGTTGTTCTGATTGAGCTCATTTCATCAATGCCTGCTGTGGATTTAAATAGGCATAGACATGAGATTAATCTGGCAAACTTAGCAGTAAACAGGATTAAAAAAGGCGCATTTGAAGAGCTGGTCGATCCATTACTTGGATACCAATCAGATGAAGAAGTTAAAAGGATGACAACTGCGGTTGCAGAGTTGGCATTTCTATGTTTGCAACAGAACAAGGAAGTGAGACCCCCCATGGATGTGGTTTTGGAGGAATTGAAGAGAATTGAAAGTGGAGAGTGGAAGCTGGAAGATGTAATAGAAGAGAAAGATAATATTGATGAGTTGCAGAGCATGCAGCGGCCACAATCACCACCAGATTGCGACGATCTTGCTTTGTTGAAGCACATCAGGGTGCCATCTTCACCCATTTCTGTCACTGCAAAATGGGTTAGTGCTCACACCACACCTAATGTCAGTAGCTAAGATTTTTGCTTTCTTGAAGCTGGATTTCTGAGTTGGATGGTGAAAATATCTCTAAACAAAACTCATCTGCTCCTTTTTTTGGTGCCGTTCGTAGATTTGTACCTACTACCTACATTATGTGTAGGTTAAAGCAATAGGAAAGGTACATTGTAAATTCATAATAAATGGATAAATGGAGATGTTCTTTTCGTGGGCTCTGCAATTGTTATACTATTGTTCATATTTTGTAAATGTTCCAATCATAGCCTACTTATCGGTATTATAGTTGAGGATTAATCATTTGATGATACGGTTGAACGAAATAGAGAGTAATACGAAAACAAAATAACAGACAAACAGACAAATCATAAACAGTAAAACAAGAGAAGAGATAAAGCGCAATTTACCTTAGTTTACCCAATTAACAGACTATGTCCAGCAGAGTCAATATTGTCTCACCTCTCGTTTACAATAAAGTAATTTACCCTATGATTGCTATCACCCATTGCAAGAGAAAAATGAGTTTATATATTAGGTTTGAAAGACTAAAACCTAGTATTACATGGATCTTATTCTTAAGCTCAAAACTAATAAGAAATAACTTAAAGAAATCTTTCAACAGTTATACATGGAAAAAAAACCCAAACCATTTATGAGACTCCTTTATGTGTTTGCGTAACCCATTAATGCTGTCGACAATTCCAACAAGATTTGTTAAACCCCTTTCTCCTTTTCGCACCTTTTCTTGAATTCGCAAAAGGACCACCGAACTTATCCGAAGTTTGTGGACCATAAGTTTGTCTGTTTGGAATGAACAAGATGGGTAATCATATTTTGTCCATTATGTTATGAATTTTTTAAACAAAGGGATCAGATTTTTCATTTCTTTGTCTCCTTTATCCAAAACCAAATGTGTCAAGCAAGTTGCGAGTGGCAAGGGTACTTGAGATCCATCAAAAAGGTTTTTGCAGAGTAGGGAATCGGTCAAGTCTTTTGTAGTAGTACTCATTTATTATTACAGTAAGGGAGTTGAAAAGTTTCGCATTGCCTTTTGGTAACCTTGAGCGAACCCCATCTTGCACTGGTTTCCTTCTGGTTCTCTGAGTCTTCTCTATGCAATTTCCAAGTCAACTGGCGTATTTGGATGGCTCAAGTTTTATATATGGAGGAAGAATTGAGTGCAAAGCCTTGGAAGTAGCAATAGTTGATCCTGTTGTTACTTCTGTTACCAAAGTAGAGATGGATCATCTCTCTTACATTCTGTTTTTTTTTTTTTTTTTGTTTTATCTGTTCTTTTGCTTGGCTTTGTCTTTACAGCGAATATACACTGTAGTTAACAAAATTTACTAACGGATCTGGCTTATGGGTGAGAAAGTGGTATTTTGAAACTTTATGGGTGGGAATGTATCATTAAGACAAACCTTGGATGGGAAAAATTCAGATTTACTCTTTCTGTAAATGTTCTAATTATGGCCTACTTATCAATATTACTTTTGAAAATTGATCCTCTTTTATGAGTTCACATCCAAATGGTGATTGATACTTGTGTCCAACACGTTATCCCTTTTCACACCTTAATCTTGAATTTTCAAAAGGACCACCGAAACATCTCTAGAGTTTTGGACCATTTAATGTAGTTTCTATAATCAATCAGAGTTCCAATGCCCAGAGTTTACACGCTTCCAAAAAATTTCCATTTTGTCTGCAAGAACTCCCAACACTCCCATATCCACTATAGTATCCCAAGTGGTCATTTTCCAAGCTTCAAGCAAGAGGGAATGTACATTGTGAAATGATCTAAAGAGTATTTAGAACCAAAAGAAAACCAAACACATGCAAACAACAAAATAACAGTTAGAACAAAATAGTAATAAAAAAGAATACGTGCAATTTATTTTGATTCACTCAAATCTGGGTTACGATATTATTTCAATATTTTATTAGTCTATCATTTATACAAGAGAATAATGTGTTTATATATTAGATATAATAAGAGAAATCTAAAACTACGATTAAGAGTTCTATTCTTTAGGGAAATCTTATAACAGGTATTCATGGTACAAGCTTAAACAGCTTATAGGCCTGGGGCCCTGCCCCTGTCCTCCCCACTGACCAGGCAGTGGGACCCGTGTGCGTTGCCCCTTACAGACGAATCTCTTATTGTTGAAGTGATTGCCAATTCTAACACATTGTAAATTCGTAGTTACTGTAGCTATCTCTTCTTGTTCTTTTTTGAGGGTCTGCAATTGTTATACTAGTGTTCATTTCTGTAACTGTTCAAATCATGGCCTACTTATCAGTGTTACTGTTGAGAATTAACCCTCTTTTATGAGTTCACACCCAAATTGTGATTGATACTTGTGTTCAACACCTTTTCCCTTTTCACACCTTACTCTTGAATTTTCAAAAGGGCCACCAAAACTTCTCTTAACGGTTCCTAATTTGTTTGGTAATGAACAAGATGGAGAATCACTTAATGGCCATTAATTTATCAATTTCTAATCATGGAGCCAAGATCTTTCATTTTTCCCTGTCGTTTATCTAAACGCGTAAAGCAAGCAGCGGGCAAGACAACTTGAAATCCATCAGAAAGGTCTTTCCAGAGTAGTCAATCGGTCAAGTCTTTTGAGAGTAATATACAGAGGTTTTACATTTGTCTTCGGGTAACCTTCAGGAATACCCGAAGTTGCGCTCGTTTCCTTCTGATTCTCTAAGTCTTCTCTATGTAATTTCCAAGTCAACTGGCGTGTTTGAATAGATAAGGCAACTCAAGTTCTATATTGAGAAGTAAGTGAGTGCAGAAACTCAAGTTCTATATTGAGAAATAAGTGAATGCAAAAGACTACAGAAATAGCAATAATTGATCCTGTTGTTACTTCTGTTACCGAGTGGAGATGGTTCGTCTCCCTTACATTTTGTTTTTTGTTTTCTCTTTTTTTTTACTTCTGCTTCTTTGCTTGGCTCAAGAAGAAAAGAGAGTGAATCAAAGATGTCCAGGTTTCCCTTGTGGTTTCTTGGGCGATATTAGATTCCCCTTCTCCAATCGAACGCATCCGGAGTGTGGGTTGCTGATTGTAGATAACTGCACTGAAGATGTTCAGAAGATTCAGTTGGGGAAGGATGTGCCGTGGTTTAATGTTGCAGCCATTTCTCAGGATAATATGATCAAGCTTTATGACAAAAATTCTGAAGAACAGTTGAAGAATTGTAGCCCCAAATCCTTGAAAACTTTAATTCTTCCCATCTCTCCTTTTCTCTCTTTTCATCTGCCCTACAATCAATCAGTGTTCCAATGCCCCCGCGGTTACAGGCTCCCCCAAAATTTCCGTTTTGGCTGCAATAATTCCCAACACTCCTATATCTTCTACAGTAGGCCAAGTGATCAATTTCCAAGCCCTCATAATTGTTCACCTGTAAACTACCGAGTGAATAAGACTCAGAAAAGTGTTACATACTCTGATTTGTTTACGGGTTGGTTCTCTTTGAAAGTGAATGTAACGGATGAATGTTATGACTGTTTTTTTGCGGTAGGGCAATGTCAAACTGATCGCAAGGGAAACTTTCGATGTTCTGTGACAGGAAGAACAAACTCCAATATATCTTACCCTCGAAGAACACACATCACAAATCACGGTGAAGTACTACGACCGGTTCCTGGTTACTACATATTTTGCTTTCCATGTTTTACATATTGGTTTCTTGTTTTAATATTTTACTTGTCAAATTTCATAGATTTGAATGAGCTGCATTAATTTTTATACCTATTCCAACAAACAAACTCTTCTCTTCGCCAACTGGGTTTCTGAACTAACACTATTTCTTTTTCTGTAACTTTTATTGCAGGAAATGGAAAATCTAATATGAAGCTACGCCTTGGAATAGGTAATACACCTCTTGAAGGTTCTCTGCAACTTTCAATGATAAACATTCGATTAGTATTTTGTGGTTTTCCTCTAAAAAAGTGTTGTGGTAAAAAAGCTTATAGCGTTTCTTTCTCCTGATCAGGTATTGGAGTTGGAGGATCTATTCTGACTGTGGCTCTGTCGATATTTATTATTTGGCGACGCAAGAAACAAAAACATACTTCCACAAGCTTCAATTCAAGAAATAGTTCTTCAGATCCCTCCTCAAGATCAGACCTGGAAGTGGGTGGTGTCTACTTTGAGGTCCCCATATTCTCCTACTCTGAACTTGCAAAAGCCACCAACAATTTTAGTGATGAGAAAGTACTTGGAAATGGAGGCTTTGGAACGGTATACTACGGTAAGAAGATACAATTTTTTATGTACTTGCTAAATGCTAGTAGAAGGAAGAAATTGGAACACTTTACAGGTTGCTAAATAGCCTATTTGATCCTTTTCAATCAGCAAAACTTCGAGATGGAAGGGAAGTTGCGGTCAAGCGCCTAAATGAGAACAATTACAAAAGGGTTAACCAGTTCATGAATGAAGTAAAAATCCTCACGCGTTTGCGCCATGGAAATCTTGTGTCCCTATATGGCTGCACTTCACAGCACAGTCAGCAGGGTCTCCTTCTTGTATATGAATATGTTTCCAATGGAACTGTTGCAGATCATCTCAGAGGTGATCTTGGGAAGCCTGGTTCATTAGCAGATCATCTCAGACGTGATCTGGAGAAGCCTGGTTCATTAGCATGGCCTATTCGTATGAAGATCGCAATAGAAACAGCTAGTGCATTGGCCTACCTCCATGCTTCTGATACCATACATCGCGATGTGAAAACTAAAAACATTCTTCTTGACAACAATTTCTGTGTAAAAGTTGCTGATTTCGGGCTCTCAAGATTCTTCCCAGCTGATGTTACTCATGTCTCAACCGCTCCACAGGGTTCTCCAGGCTATGTTGACCCTGAGTATTATCATTGTTATCAGCTAACTGATTGGAGTGATGTATATAGCTTTGGAGTTGTTCTGATTGAGCTCATTTCATCAATGCCTGCTATTGATAAAAAAAGGAACAGACATGAGATCAACTTGGGTTACTTCGCAATAAACAGGATCCAAAAAGGTGCAATCGAAGAGCTGGTCGACCCACGCCTTGGATACCTATCAAATAAAGAAGTTAGAAGAATGACAACTTTAGTTGCAGAGTTGGCATTTCTATGTCTGCAACAGAACAAGGAAATGAGACCTCCCATGGTTGTTGTTTTGGATGAACTGAAGAGAATTGAAAGTGGAGAGTGGAAACTGGAAGATGTGAAAGAAGAGAAAGATAACAATGATGTGTTGAACAGTATGGAGCCAGCACCAGATTGTGATGATCTTGCCTTGTTGAAGGACAAGAGGGTTTCATCTTCACCTATTTCTGTTGCTGCAAAATGGGTTAGTAGCAGCACTAGACTCAATGTGAGTTACTAATATATCTGCTTTCTGCAGCTGGAATTTGAGCACATCTGCTCTTATTTTTTGTGTTGTCCATAGAATTNAGACCCAGAAAGGTGGCTCCCCAGGAGAGAGAGGTCAAGTTACAGGCCTAAGAGAAAGGATAAGAGAGCTGCTCAAGTGAGAGGCTCTCAGGGTGCAGTTGCTAAAGACAAACATGAAGCTGGTGCCTCAGGTACTAATTCTAATGCTTCAAATTCAACATCAAGCCAAGTTAGTAGTTCCAAAGGAGCTTCACAGAATGCTGGACAGCAATCCAAGGCTTCATCCAAGTCTTCAAGAAAGAAGTCTAGGAATTAATTGGTAAGGAACCATAATTTTAGTTAAATATTTTAAATATTTTCACATTTTACTTTGCATTTTTGTTGTCTTGACTCAACTGAGATTTTGACATGTAAGTTTTTGGCCTCTGTGTTAACTCACATTAAATTTAATTTAAAACAATCACGGCAATGGGGATTTTTTGTTATCCTATTTGGAGCACGGGTCATTGTTTCCCTTGACAGTGAGCTAGGTGAAGGTGAGCTGTTTAGAAGATTGGAAACATGTTTGAGATTCCTGTAGGTTGAGTAGTTTTTGGTTCTGTGATGGACCTGGTATTTCTACGTGGTACAATCGTTAAGGAAATGGGGGCAAAAAGGGTAATTAGCCATATGGACAGGTGGCATAGGCCGTTAGTAGAATCTGAATATCAGAATAAAAGAGAGATTACGAGCGAGTGAGAGGTTGTGCTGAGATTTATGTGTGTGACTTCTTGGGAGGTGCTGGCCCTCGAATACCAGTTGGCTCTATTTTCCATTCAATGAATATTCCCTTCTTTTGCTCATTGTTACTCTAATTTCTCATTGTGTGTGCTTGATTGACCTTGATTATTGTGGTTTTGTGTGTGTTGATTTGGTTGTGGTTGTGATTGTTCATCTGGTTTACTTAGCTGTTGGCTGCTATTGTTAACGGTTTGGGTGAGTTTTGGGGAGGTTTCCATCATTCTGGTCTTTCCCGGATAGTGGCTATGCAAAGTCATCTCTAACTTTACCTTGAAGAATTGCTTTGTGAATACTTTGAGAGGAGTTTATTGAAAATTTCAAGTTAGGAACGATTCCTGGGCAAATACTTGGCCAAAGTATGAAACAAGAAATTCTTTCTTGCAGGGCTTCTGGTAAAACAGAAATACTATGTTTACTAACACCCTCATCCTGACTGACGTGGCAGATGCCACCTCATCTGCCACATCACAGCCTTGCCACATCAGTTCCCCCCAAAAAGGTTAAAAAAAAAATCAAAATTTTAATTGCCTCGTTACCTTGAATCAAAAATCTCTCCCACGTTAGAAACCCTAAAATTGAGATTGAGAACGCTTACCATAAAATTGAAAAATCTCTCCCACTGTTGACCCACCTCTACCACCATCGCTATCTATTGTCGTCTACCACCACCGTCGTTGGCTATTGTCTTCCACTACCACCCTCCATCATCAGTTGTTCCTTTTCCACCGCAAGGCTTATCCTTTACAAAACCCACTCTCCCATTGCTGACTATCCTCTACCAACACCACCGTCGGCTATTGTCTTCCACCACCATCTCCCATCGTTAGTCATTGCTCCTCTTAGGCTTATCCTTTACAAAACCCACTCTACCACCATCAATTGTCCTCCACCAACACCACCGGCTATTGTCTTTCACCACCACTCGCCACCGTCATTTGCTCTTCCTCTTCCGACGGAATCTGATGTAAGAACAACATTTCAAATATATTGGCAAACAGGTTACTCTCTCTGGGTTGTTGAACTTCATTAAGTCAAATTCACGTGGAAATATTCTTTTATGAGGTCATGAATGAGATGAAATATAGCATTAAATGGAAAATAAAGGGAAAAAAATTTCAAGAGAAGTAATGTGTCATGTTCCAGACCTGTGCAAATATGCGAGAAGGTAAACGGTTCATTAGTTCGAGATCTGATGGATTCAATGCCGTGAGGATAATTCTTCTATCATCTGGTCTATTCTTGATTTTATTAGTAACATCCAACAACTGATTGTATCATTGGCCTGCGTATATCTGCAAATTAAAACCATAAGAGAGGATGTTTGGAACTTGAGAAAGAATTGCGATTCCTTTACGATAAAAGAAAATAACTAACCTGGCACCAAAGTGTCTTCCCTGGAGTCCATCTGTAGGTCCCAGGTCACCATCTTCTCTTTCTGATAAGTTAAGAAATATAAATACATCATTTGGAATTGCAATCAAAGAGTCAAATATTGCCTCTCTAGTAGGGGTGGGATACTCCAGTTAACCGAACCGGTTATTCGGCTTAGAGAAAATGCAAACCAAAAACCGGACTGGTTTCGGTTATATAGATCGGTTATAAACTGAACCGAATATTCGGTTTGGTTGCTGGTTAACCGGTTTTTAAATTAATCCCTAAAAGTTTTCAATGTTTCATTTAAGTCCTTAAATTCAAATATTTATTATTTTATATAAATTTTCATACTATTTTTCCCTTTTATTTTTGTATTATTGTTGTATTCTTTGTATGAAAAATACATTAAATTTAATTTGGCAGTGTTAAACTAAACATAACATTCAATTACACATTACTCAATAATCAATACTCATTAATAAACTCAAATATAGTTAGGGTAAAACCGGTTTAAAAACCGGTTTGGAATATTTTTCAAATCGAAAACCGAAATGGTTTTTCAGTTTTTTGAATTTTGCAAACTGAAAACCGAACCGGTTTATAAAAAAACCTAATTTTCGGTTCGGTTTTGGATCGATTATTGGTTTGGTTTGGTTTTCGGATTATTTATCCCACCCCTACTCTCTAGGCAGAGAGGGCAATAAAACAGTTAAGCAGGTTCTAAGTCATCCAATGAAAGCACATCGATGACGTATAAGATGGTTAATGAGAAAACAATGGCGTCGTTTTCATTTGTTTATTTTTCCGGCGGCATGATGAAATGAGAAACAAAAGAACATGGGGATTGGAGAACAATAATGGAATGTAATTAAGCAGAGTTGAAGAAATTTCTGCAAACCCAATGTTCAACGATACCCATACCCCGCGTCAGCTATAAAGTTCTCCGCTTTGAATTAGAGATGGGAATGCTTATTCAATGCCGCTATTGCCATAGTCAGACCTTGAGCATGAGAGGAGACGGTTGATTGATATGTCTTGCCCAAGCTGGTAAATGAGTGGATTTGACTCTGAATGATAACCTCCACGATTCTGGTCATCGGTTGCTCGGTTTGGGCAAGAGGAAGATCGTGTAGACCCCTTCATTGTTCGTCTTTCTCATTGAGCTCTTTAACAGTTTCGCGGTTTTTCTTGCTGCAGGGTCCTCTCCATCTTCAGCAGGCGCTTATTGTAAGGTGAGCGATTCCAGGCACCCTGTATTTTTCAGGAAACCAAAACCGTTATAGTGTAAGTCCCAAAAAAAAAAAAACTAGAATCAGAATTACAGAGTGCAGGTTCTTTAATTCAAGGAACTGGAACCTAAAAATGCGGTTCAGGTTCCGGTTCCTTTCCTGGGTATCTTGTAAAAAATCCATTACCCCCTAGTAGTGTAAAAAATGACAAAAATATCTTAAAAGTTTACAGATACACACCTAAAAAATTTTGATTACTCATTCATTGTGTCCAATGTAACTCATAACTCATAAATTTAATATTAAAATGATAATGTTCATAAGTAATTATTAATGTGTAATTAATGTTGTAATTATTAAATTATAATGTAATGTTATAATTAATTAAGTGATCATACTATAAGTAACATTATAAATATTTATAATTATTTTAAGTAGTTATTTAACAATAATGTAATGTATAATCAATTAAATTTCTAATAATTTAATTATATTTATGTTAATGTTTATAATATGATGTCATAATTAATTAAGTAATCATTAATTATGTAATATTATAATTATTAGTGATCATACTACAATGTAAATTGTAATGTTATATTATTAAGAATATACTATAATTATAATAATTAAATTGTTAATCATTTAATTAAGTATTATAATATTGTTTAAATAGAATACTATAATTAATTAAGTAATCATACTGAAATTTATAATGTACTGTTATAATTAATAAATTCTAATCATTAATTAGTATTGTGTAAATTAGTAAATTACTAATGTTATAATATAATGTCATAATTAATTAAGTATTATTTAATTATGTAATGTTACAATTAATTATGTGATCATATATATATAATGTTTATAATGAATTAAGTAATCATACTATAAATTTAAATTTAAATTTGTAGTAATTAAATTAAATTATTAAATATATAATAATGTTATAATGGAATGTTATAATTGATTAAGTAATATATTATAAATATATAGGTATGTTATATTAATTAAATTTTTAATCATTTATTTGTAATGTAATAATATACTAAATTACTAAATTTATAATGTAATATTATAAATCATAAATAATATGTAATCATTTAACTATGTAATGTTATTAATTAATGTGATCATAAATAATGTATATAATATGTTATAATTTAATTGAGTAATTATTTATTTAACTACTTCTCCGTTTCCTTTTAATTATCATTTAAAACTTTCTAAAATTTTTCAATAAAAGTCGTCGCCTTTATCTTGTCTGCACCTTTCATCGCCTTCCAATTTTTAATCCCTCTCTATCTCCATCCATCTTGTCATTTCTTTACTTTTGTCTCTGTGTCTTTAATTTTATCTTACTATATCTCTTCCCTTTTCTCATCTCTTCCTTATTTTCCATCGCCACCTTTTTCTCTGATCTGTCTCTGCTTCCATCTTTTCTCTCTTTTTCTTGTCTTCTTTCTATATGTTCCTCTCTCACTTATTTGAAGCCCTATGTCTTCAATTTCCACCTTCACTTCCTCTTTCTTGACCTAGAAGATTAGCTTGAACTCGTGAGCTTTTGGGGTTCTCTATCTACCACAGGGTGTTAACAAAAGCTGAGTTTCTTGAGGGAGTTGAGAGGAGAGTGACGATACAGATGATGGGAAAGGAAAGTCCTGAATGAGTTATAGACGGCATAGAAAAGAGGATGTTTATGTGTGTGGCAGGCGTTTAGCGATGGCGTTGAGAGAAGTGCAGGGAGAGGGACTAGTCTGGTTGAGTGGTGTTCATTGGGTATGGAATCTTTTTAGTCAATTGTTTTTCATTATTGTTTTGGCAACAGTGCCATATGTAAAAAGAAAATTGTTAGCCATTTGGGTCATTTTTAATGACTAATAATAGCTTTGAAATTCGTTCGCTCGGATGCAGTTCAATTATATATTGACCTTCAAGTCAATAAACCATTTTCAATTAATGATTCACAAGTATTTTTTTTTTTTTTTCATTAATCGGGTTCAATGAAAATTAGATCCACGCTTTAAGCTGATCCAAATAAAAACTTGCACTAATTACTCACGTGTTATTCTTTTTTCCATTGTATTTTAATTTTTCTTCTTGTTAAACATATTCACCAATAAAGTAATTACATTTTAATCAACAAATTTAATATTTTTTTTATATTATTATTTTTTGGGAAGTATAATTTGACTAGGGCGTAGGGGTCTTCAATTACACATATGATTTGTAGGTTTATAATTAATTATAATTGTGTAAGCATTATCGATTGAATACGTAGATGTAGCAAATATACGTGACATTGTACTATTGATATGAAGAATCTTAGGCAGCGGCCCAGAACTTAAAAGATTTCTGGGATTGTCCTCACAATATTCAATTCTTTCTCTGTAATCTCCATTCCATCTTGTATTTTTTATTTTGTCTCTGTCGTCTTAATTTTTATCTTATCTTATCTCTTCCCTTTTTCTATCTCTTCCTTATTTTCCATCGCCACCTCTTCTTTCTCTGATCTGTCTCTGCTTCATCTTTTCTCTTTTTTCTTGTCTTCTTTATAGTTCCTCTCTCCACTTATTTGAAGCACCTGTCGTCTTTAATCTCCACCTTCACTTACTCTTTCTTGAGCCTAGAAGATTAGCCTTGAACCGTGAGCTTTTGGGGTTTCTTCTAGTCCACATGGATGTTAACAAAAGCATTGAAGTTTTTGAGGGGAGTTGAGAGGAGAGTGAGTTACAGATGATGGGAAAGGAAAGCCTTTGAAGAGTTATAGACGGCATAGAAAGAGAGGATTTTCTGTGTGTGGCAAGGCGTTTAGCGATGGCGTTGAGGAGAAGTGCAGGGAGAGTGGACTAGTCTGGTTGAGTGGTGTCCATGGGAGAAAAATTAAAGAACTGGAGCAGCTTAAAAGAAAAGAAACATACGAAGTTGGTGGGAGAAACAAATGAATAAGACAAAATTGTTAAAAATGTTATTTAAATAGGCGGGAATGTTTCCCACTTTCAAAGTCTCTCCCACCTGCAAAATCAGGGAAAAAAATGGTGGGAGAAAGAATTTTTCTTTTTTATTAAAACTTGTGCCCACACCTAAAACGTCAATTAAAAGAAAACGGAGAGAGTATAATGTAATGCTTAATTAATTAAATTTCTGATTATTTAATTAAGTAATCATTTGTTTATAATGTAATGTTACAATTAATGTTTATAATATAATGTCATAATCAATTAAATAATCATCTGATTATGTAATGTTATAACTAATTATGTAATCATACTATAAATCTTTAATATAATATTATAATTAATTTGTTTATAATAAAATGTTATAATTAATTAAGTAATCATTTAATTATAATGTAATGTTATAATTATAAGTAATCGTACTATAAATTTGTAATGTAATATTATAATTAATTAAATTTCTAATAATTTAATTAAGTATTGTGCTAATGTTTATGTAGTAAATTAGTAATTACTAATGTTTATAATATAATGCCATAACTCATAATCAATTAAGTAATTATTTAATTATGTGATCATACTATAATTTAATGTTATATGTTATAGTGAATTAAGTAACCAGAATATAGATTTTTGATGTAATATTATAATTAATTAAATTTTGAATCATTTAATTAGGTAATATAATAATGTAGTAAATTACTAATGTTTATAATGTAATGTTATAAATTTATAACTAATTAAGTAATTATTTAATTATGTAATACTATAATTAATTAAGTGATCATAATATAATGTAATGTAATAATGTAATAATTTAATTAAGTAATTATTTAACTATAATGTAATATTTAATTAATTAAATTTATAATAATTTAATAAGTAATCATTTGTTTATAATATAATGTTATAATTAATGTTTATAATATAATGTCATGATCAATTAAATAATAATCTAATTATGTATTGTTATAATTAATTATGTAATCATACTATAATGAAATATTGAAATGTTACAATGAATTAAGTAATCATACTATAAATCTTTAATATAATATTATAATTAATTTGTTTATAATAGAATGTTATAATTAATTAAGTAATCATTTAATTATAATGTAATGTTACAATTAATTACGTAATCGTACTATAAATTTATAATGTAATGTTGTAATTAGTTAAATTTCTAATCATTTAATTAAGTATTGTGTTAATATTTATGTAGTAAATTAGTAATTACTAATATTTATAATATAATATCATAATCAAATAAGTAATCATTTAATTATATAATATTATAATTAATTATGTAATTATACTATAATGTAATGTTATAAAATTAAGTAATCATACTATAAATCTTTAATGCAATATTATAACTAATTAAATTTTTAATCATTTAATTAAGTTTGTACTAATGTTTATAATGAAATGTTATAATTAATTAAGTAATTATACTATAAATCTATAATGTAATGCTATAATTAATTAAATTTCTAATTATTTAATTAAGTAATATACTAAATGTTATAACTTATAAGTCAATTAATTAAGTAGCAAACAATTAATGTAATGCTATAATTAATTATACTACAAATCAATTAAGTAATGTTATAAAATTATAATTAATTAAGTAATCATTTAACTATAATGTAATATTATAATTGATTAAATATGATATTAAACTAGTAATAAAATTTATTAATATTTATCAATTTATCATATATAATTAATTAATTGCTAATTTACTATAGATATACTTAGAACTTGATAATTGAAGTAAGTAACTAAATATATTATTATTCAATCAAATATACTATTTTATTAAAAAATAATTCTTTTAATAACATTAAAAATTTAAAACACTTTTAATTGGATCATAATTCCAATTATTCACTTAATTAATCAAAACTTTAATATTAATATTATAATATATTAAAGTTTTTAATATGGTGTAATTTATATGTAATAAGTATAATTGTATATTTATTTAATTAGGTTATTCTAAAATTTTAACTTTTTCTATTTTAAATTTTTTTATATGTAAAATAATAGAAACCCCCTATTATTCACATTTCACGAATATTTCATTGTAGTCCAGGTTCCAAACAGGTTCTAAAACGGGTTCCAAAAATCAGTTCCAAACAGGTTCTAAACTAGGTACTCGCTACAGGGTCCAAACAGGGTACCCGTTTTAGGTTCTTTTTCCAGGTTTTGATTTTGGTTCCGATTCCCCCACACACAAGAACCAGAACAGGAACCGTACAGTGTCGGTTCTAATAAAATAGAACCAAAACCTACCCGCATAATGCCGGTTCCGGTTTCGGTTCTACCTGCAGGTTTTGATTCTTCCCACTACCCGTGCTCACCCGCCTTATTGTTGTCAATTATGCCAAACTGTTATTACATCCACTCCCCCTCTTGCTTAGAGAACTTTGAGATTTGCTCACTTGCTGCAGGGTCCTCTCCATCTTCCAGCGGGCGCTTATTGTTGTCCATTACCCATACCAGATCTTCCATTGCTTCAAAAAGAACGAAGAGAAACAAAGAAAAATTCATTAACAATGAATGAGAAGCACAGTTCAATCAAAATTGCAAAAGTGAACCAAATCCAAATTCACCGAAAAAATTTCCCTCTTAACAAACAGTAAAACGGACAAAGATCTGCAAATGATCGTTACGAGAACCAATCTGCAATCTGTTTATTTCCATGCCAGCAATGATACAGAACCTCTCACTGGGACCAAAAAACAGAAACACCACAACTACGTATAATTTATCTTGAAAATCATAGATGGGTTTTCCCAATCCATCAAAAGCTTGGCCGAATTCCAACATCAATAATTTATCTTCAACAACTACAGGTAAACCAATGCAAATGCATTATATTTCTAGTGCAAACCAGTTAAAGCAACTCATTTCACTTAACTATGCCCGTTCAGATGACTTGTTGCATGCCCGGTGGCCTCATCTTCATTCTTCACAATATTTAGTAAATATTTTATTTCATTTAAAAAAAAATCAGATTTATTTCCTTTCTAAGGACTAAAATTCCAATTAAAATCAGATTCATGTCCTTTTTAATGAAAAAAATTCATAATAAAGTATTTTAAATATTACAAGCAATTCCCACAACGAACAAAATCTGGAGCAATGGCTCCTAAAACTAAAACAAAACCAAAGCCTGCGCCGTCGCAGCCACCACTAGGACTGTCGGAGGAGATATTGCCAATATCCATTTAGCTGGACTTTGGCACATAATCACAGAGATTACGTGATATAAATTATATATGACTGCAATCCCAGATTTATCTCACTTACCATTTCGAAAATTTTGTATAAATACCCCCAAAAAACAACGTAAAGCGGTTGAGATTTTAGAAAGTGAGAGAGCGTATTTTGTATTCCATCAAAGAAGAACGACAAGAACAGTAGATGTAGGTTTGAGAAATAACTCAGTGAACCATTTTTAAAACTTTTTGTATCATTTTCATTTTCTTTTGGTTTTGTTTCACATTCATTGCTGATTTTAATTAATCAGACACACATTGGTTCTGATTTCAAGATGTTCGATTAATTGATGCCTTTTTTCGGTATCAACAATTGTCTTAGATTTTTTTTTTTTTCTCTAATTAGTTCTTTTGCAAATTAGAGATGTTATTATTTTATTTTGCTGACTTGATTTCAATAATCTTGTCAATAGATATATCTTATACATCAAGTTTTTTTTTTTTTTTTTTTTTTTTTTTTCAAAACAAGCCCCACTATTCACCTCGCTTAATCAAAATTCATTAGGGCAAAAAGCAATTTCTTGAACCAAAGGGAGACGCGATTTTTTCGATCGAACCTGCACAAATTTGCACCCTAAAATCAATTTCTTGAACCCTAAACCGAATACAGTCGCGATTTTCGGCGATATAATCGCGATTTTCGATCGATTTATTGAACCCTAAAATCGATTTCCTTAACCCTAAACGGAATATGTGCGATTTCCGGCGATACAGTCCACATTTTCTATCGAAACTGCAAACTTTGACACCAAACTCAATCCAAAACCATGGCTGACACTTCGAATCCTAGATTCCGATGGCGCAAGCAGTTCAATGGCTACTCCGGTGGATCATCCAATCAGTGAAGGTGGTCCACACGTAGAGGAGACGCCGGCGGCACAAGATCAGAGGGAAGAACCGACAAACGGTTCTGAAGACGAGAAGTCAGTCAAGAATTCAGATTAGGAGGAGGATTCAGACGAGAATTCAAGCCAGGAGGAGTCGTCCGAGGATTCAGGCGATGAGGAGGAGGCCGACAAAGAAAGGGTACGTTGTTTGGGAATATTGCTTGTACTGTCGCTTAAGCGATTAATCTGTTTTACTCATGATTGCACTCATGATCGCTTAAGCGATCGATTCAGTTTACTCTTGGTCGCTTAAGCGATCTTGTCGAGGTAGAGTCACAGATATAATAAGTGATCTTTTGTATCACTTAAGAGATTCTCAGTTTGCTCTTGGTCGCTTAAGTGATTTCAGATCGCTTAAGCGATTTTGCACGAGGCAGAGTCAAGATCTCTTAAGCGATCCGAAATCGCTTAAGCAACTACAGTGGTAATTTTTTATTGCTGATATTTTTTTTATTAGTTGTTTTGGTTTATTTTTGTTGTTGAATATTTGTTTATATCGATTGTGCAGATTGTGCGGACCGTAAACTGTAGAGACTACGAGTTGGAGCCTATAAGTGAGAAGGTACCCTACTTCCCTGCAAGGGTGACGGTGAGGTCGAGTTGGGATGTTTTTGACAGAATAAGAGCCATTTTAGCTGGAATGAGGCGTGGTGAAAGAGATTTCGGTTGCACTTGTTTCCGTCAGTTTTTAAGAATCGGAACAAATTGGAAAAAGGCATTTTGGGGGCAAGGAGTGCATTACATGTTGCTGCACTCAGTAAAATGCAACAAAAAAAATGAAATGTGCTTCGTGGTGGACAGAAAGCCACTACGTTTTGGGATGACGGAGTATGCCTTGGTGACGAGCTTAGGATGCGGGGAAGTGCCAAATAAGGCGGAGGCAAACGCAATAAGGATAAGTCCGACAGCCATAAGGTTTCGTACGAAGGTTTTGCAGGGGGCAAAGTCTATTACATGACAGGTTTTAGAGGAGAGGCTAGAAACAGTTCGGTTCAATGATGGAGAGAAGATAAAAGTGTGCTTGCTATTGTTTTTACATTCTATCTTATTGGCTGGTGACTCAACAAAAGCTGTTGAGAAAATTGGTTGTTGTTTGCAAGCAACTTGGAGTTCTTTAATTCTTATCCGTAGGGACGGATATCATTTAAGCGAACCATCAAGAGCCTGAAAAAACCAGACATGGCATTAAAGCATGCTGAATGGGGCGGAAAGGCTAAACCAAGCACGTATAATTTGTTTGGCTTCCCATGGGCAATGCAGGTAAATATTAATAGCTCTCTGTTATATTTTTTTATAATATATGTGTTTGAATTATGATATGGACTGTTTTTTTACAATGTAGGCTTGGATGTACGAGCCCATCCCTGTCTTCGCTAAGGCGGGGGAGAGGAGCAACAATTTGGATGTGCAACAGCAATTTCCTAGGATGTTGCGGTGGCATGTCGGGAAGTGTAACCATTCGGATTACGACCAAATAGAGATTGAGATTCAAGCGGCTGGGGTAAGATTAAAGGATTAAGCTTTTGAATATGCAGTTGCTTTTTGATTTTGCTTCAATCTGATTGATTTTGTTTCTTATTGCAGGGAGTCGTCCGTTCCTTTCTCACTGCTACTGGGGATGAAGCAGAAGATGACTATGTCACATCTTTCAAAGCAATGGAGGATGAAAGGGATGAACGGATAGATCGCCTGATGCGAAACCTAAAAGGGATCACGTATGTAACGGCTAGGGGTGAGCACGGGTAGCGGGTAGAACCGAAACCAGAACCTATCCAGAACCTGCACTGTGCGGGTAGGTTCCGGTTCCAATTTTTTGGAACTGCTACTGTGCGTTTCGGATTCCGGTTCCGGTTCTTGCATGTGGAGGAACCGAAACTGGAACCGGAACCTGTAAAAAAGGTACCCTGTTTGGAACCTGTAGGGGGTACCTAGTTTGGAACCTGTTTTGGAACCTGTTTTGAACCTGTTTTGGAACCTATTTGGAACCTGCTTTGGAACCTGCTTAGAACCTATTTTGGAACCTGGACTATAATGAAATATTTGTGAAATGTAAATAATGGGGGAGTTTCTATTATTTTACATATAAAAAAATTTAAAATAGAAAAAATTAAATTTTTAGAATAAACTAATTAAATAAATATACGAATACAATTATACTTATTACATATAAATTACACCATATTAAAAGCTTTAATATATTATAATACATTAATATTAAAGTTTTGATCAATTAAGTGAATAATTGGAATTATGATCCAATTAAAAGTGTTTTACATTTTTAATGTTATTAAAAGAATTATTTTTGAATAAAATAGTATATTTGATTGAGTAATAATATATTTAGTTATTTACTTCAATTATCAAGTTCTAAGTATATCTATAATAAATTAGTAATTAATTAATTATATATGATAAATTGATAAACATTAATAAATTTAATTACTAGTTAAATATCATACTTAATCAATTATAACATTACATTATAGTTAAATGATTACTTAATTAATTATAATTTTATAACATTACTTAATTGATTTATAGTATAATTAATTCTAGAAGTACCATTTAATTGAATATAATTTAATTGACTATAAGTTATAATATAATAAATAGTTAATTAATTGACTTATAATTAGAATTTAATAATATTAGCAGTTCCGTTATAGATTATAGTATAATACTTAATCAATTATAACATTTTGTATAACATTAGTACAAACTTAATAAATGATTAAAAATTAATTAATTATAATTTACATTAAAAATTTATATAGATTACTTAATAGTAATTCACTATAACATTAACATTATGGTATGATTATATAATTAATTATAACATTACAGTAATTAAATAATTACTAATGATTATGTCATTATATTATAAATATTAGTAATTACTAATTACTACATAAACATTAGCATAATACTTAATTAAATGATAAGAAATTTAATTATTATAAAATTATACTTATAACATTTCATTATAAACATTAATTAAGCATACATTATAGTAAATAATTACTCAATTAAATTATAATATATTATATTACATTATATATTATGATCACTTACTTAATTATAGCATTATATAGTAAATGATTACAGTAATTACATAATTGTTATGAATTTATACCATTACATTATAAAACATTAGTAATTTACTAATTTACTATATATTACATTACTTAATTAAAGGATTAAAAATTTAATAATTATAACATTACCTTATATTTATAATATGATTACTTAATCATTATAACATTCCATTATAAACATTAGTTATTAATCAATGCATTTGAAATTTAATTAATATAATATTAAATATAGATTTATAGTATGATAATTAATTCATTATAACATATATTATATTCTTATAGTATGATCATGATAATTAATATGAACATTAATAATTAAAGATTACTTAATTGATATGAGTTATATATATTATGTTTTAAACATAGAATTATATTTACTAACATTGCACCATATTAATTAATAATAAGAAATTATTAATTAAACATTCCTTATAAATTTCATTATAAACATTAATATAAGCATTAAATTATAGTTACAATAATTACTCAATTAAATTATAATATTATATATTACATTATATATTATGATCCACTTACTTAATTATAGCATTACCATATTAATGATTACATATATATAATTACTTATGAATTTAACATTACATTATAACATAGTAATTACTAATTTAATATATATAACATTCTTAATTAAGGATTAAAAATTAATATTATAAATTACCTTATATATTTAAATATGATACTTATCAATTATAACATTCCATTATAACAGTTAGTAATCAAATGATTTGAAATTTAATAATATAATATTAAATATAGAATTATTAATAGTACTTAATTCATTATAACATTACATTATACTTTATAGTATGATCATATAATTAATAAACATTACATAATTAAATGATACTTAAATTGATTATGACATTATATTATAAACTTAGTATTTCAATTTACAGAAACTTAATCAAATTATTATAATTTTATTATTATAACATTTATATTATAATTTATGGTTGATTATTAATTAATTATCACATTTATTATAAACAATATTACAATACTTAATTAAATGATTAACAATTATAATTATAATATTTACATTATAATTAAATAGTATATTACTTAATTAATTAAACATTGTGTATGATAAATAATTGTTGTGGTTTGGTTTTGATTGACGCAATTTTATGTGATTTGTGAGAATATTGATTGAATTCAAGTATTGTTAGAGCTTATAGGTTATGAGTTACATTGGACACAATGAATGAATAATGAAAATTTGTTAGGGTGTATTTGTAAACTTATAAGGTGTTTTGTTATTTTTTAAACTAATAGGGGGGTAAATTGATTTTTACAGGGTACCCTGGAAGGAACCAGAACCTGCATTTTAGGTTCCGGTTCCTTGAATTGAAGAACCTGCACTGTGCGGTTCCGGTTTCGGTTCCTTTTTGGGAACCTGCACTGTGCGGTTTCCAGTTCCGGTTCCCCGGAAAATGCAGTGTACCCGGAACGCTCACCCCTAGTAATGGCAGTTGCAGGGCCATGCTTGCCAACGTCGTTGATGTGAGGATTATGAAGCTCTAATGGGTGGGAGGCCCGAGGTGAGAGGAGAAGAGGGAGGAGAGGTTCGTATGCCTCAGCAAACCGTAACAACGTACCGCTTGCCGAGACTCGGCGTCGGGATGAGGTTGTTGACCTCAAAACGCCTGTTGGAGTTTTCAACAGTCGTTTATGCCAGGTTTGCACAGATGAGAGTGCAGAAGACAGGGGAGAGAAAGAGTGGGGAGATAAGTGGGAAGAATGTGAGTAGAGTAGGAAATGGATTAGAGGAGATTGGTGGGAGTGAACGGTGAAGAAGAGCGACGCAAGTTGAGTGCACACCTGCTTGAAAGAGAGAGACCAAAGGAGGATGATACGACTACTGGTAGTGACACAGGTAAGAAGAAGAAAATTAAGAAACAATGGAGGAAAAACCAAAATGGAGGAGGTTGAGCAGGTTGGTGGAGGAAGTGGGGTGGTGATAATGGAGGAGGAGAGTGGGAGGCGAAGGAAGCAGGAATGTAAAATGGAGGAAGGGGGGAAGTATGGGCAGGGAAATTGGATCAAATGTCGATTTGTATAGGCCAATGAGAACAGAAAAACTTCATGCCTATTACAATGGATCAGAAGAAGTAATGGCCATACAAGGTAAGACAAGGGATTATCCCCGGATGGTTTGAAAGTTGTTGAGATGGCACATGACTTGAGGAACTCGGTAAGTTATTTTCCTTAATTTCCTTTTTTTGCCTAGTTTTCCATACTTATCTGTTGTTTTTATTGATGCAGCACATCGATGAGATATGGCACTGATGAGGCTAGACAACTACTGATTGTGATCTGTATCCCGACTGTGCATCACCATGTGGTTTGGCCAAACGGTTTAATATCGCACTTAATAAAAATGTTGTTGCTGTGGTGCAGCAAAAGGACTGAAGCGAAAAGATTGGGCCAGTACAGTGGAGCCATCCCTTAGTGATTTTCATTTTGATACAGAATATGTGTATTACGGGGGATCGCCCAAATATGACCCATGGTGGGCTTTGTTAAAAGAGTGTACTGCATCATCCTCGTCAAGAGATGCATGGATATAGCAGTCGTTGCGCTCTAGAGAGGGTTGCTGAAGATCCTTGACCGCAACCCCACTATTTGTCAGACAAGCAGTTAGAGTCGAGTTGGAGCCACTGTCAGTTGTTCCCATGGCTATTAGTGACAGCGGGATGTTGGCACTTGGTGATGAAGTACTAACCGAAAGTGGCCAATAAGAGCTTACCGGCCCAATAAATGAGTCAAGGTAACTTTGTATAAAAATAACTTAATTAATACAATTGTTCTATAAGTTTATTCTAATGCTAATATCTTCTTTCCTATTGTAGTGTGAAATGGGGATATGCCCTGAAATTATTATTGAGTTCGACATGACAACACCCGATGAAGGTTGAATGACGAAACAATGAGGACTGTCGGGAGGGCTGGGCTGTCGGCTTCTCTATGGGCAGATGGATCGTTTTGAGTGAGAGAACCCAATAAAAAGGTATGAAAGTTGGACTTTGAATTTTGTGTTTATGTGATGTTGATATACTTGGGTTGTGGTGCTGATGTGTAGGTATCAGCTTATATGGAGCTTTACTCGAAAGACACGATGGTTGGCAAGAGGAGAGGCATCTGCAATAAAGGCTGCTGGGAAGCATGGTTACAAAATACTGATCTCAGAGAGGTTGTTGGCAAACAGAATTCGAAAACTTCTCAAAGACTGGTTGGCAGGAGGAGGCATCTGCAATAAAGGGATTGTGCAAAGGTGTTAGTGACATTAAACTCTTTGGCATCAAAAAGTAAATTAAAGGCAGTGTATAGGAAATTCTTGTGCTGTGGCTCTTCTTGTGGCAGCCAAAAGCCTTGTGCCTGCAGAATCATTATAAAGAATTGGATCTGACATTTGGGAGATATTTTTTTTTTGTCCATATAAGATATCTCATTAGCAGTTTGAATTTACTATGTATGGTGTGATCATTTGCTTCACCCAAGTTGGATAATGGTTTTTTAGCATTTTGTTTCATTTTGTGTATCACTACAACGTGTGATGTACTGGTGTGATTATTTGATTCACCAAAGTTAGGGCTAATGGTTAGCTTGTCCATATATTTCGATATTTGCCGTATCCCATGCCTATTTTTTATTTTGTGTTTCAATAAACAGGTTACATTGATGTTTTTTATATTTTGATTTGTGATGAATTAGATTGATATAAATTACTTAATTTTGCGATACAAATTCTTTTCAGATTTGGGAGAGAAATGAGTGATGTACAAATGTTTCCCAAATGACCAAGACTTTTCCAGATATGATCGCTTAAGCGACCAAAAGTCTATTATGAAGCATTGCTTAAGCGATACATAAGATCGCTTAAGCGATTACCCATCTGGGTAGATGTTCATTCTGCCTTGACAAAGATCGCTTAAGCGATCCCAAATTGCTTAAGCGACAGATACTCGTTTAGGAAGAATCGCTTAAGCGATACATAAGATCGCTTAAGAGATCATAGATCTGGGCAGATTCATTCTGCCTCGGACAAAATCGCTTAAGCGATCTGAGATCGCTTAAGTGACCAAGAGTCTTTTAAAAAATCACTTAAGCAATACAAATGGATCGCTTAAGCGATCATAGATCTGGGTAGATTCATTCTGCCTTGGCCAAGATCGTTTAAGCGATCAAGAGTCTTTTACGAAAATCGCTTAAACAATACAAATGGATAGCTTAAGCGATTTTCGATCTGGGCATCTGCCGCGAGCTAGATCGCTTAAGCGATTACCGATCGCTTAGGCGATCAGGAGTAAAAGCAAAGAATTGCTTAAGCGATATAGACGGATCTCTTAACCGACTGTGTAAATACAAAGGATCACTTAGGTGATCCTATGTATTCAGATATTATTTCTTGTATTTCAGAGCATCGGTTTAGCGATTAACGCTATGCTAAACATATAGGGTTTACGATTCATTCAGTGGATTATGACCGTTATTATATTTATATTAAACACATAGTTATTTTATGTCAGTATAAAACATANTGTAAGGTGTAGACTGTTTACGTCTATGCTAAACATATAGGGTTTACGATTCGTTCAGTGGACTATGACCGTTATTATATTTATATTAAACATATTTCTTTGTTTAATTATTTAGGAAATATGTGTATTTTTTTAATAAATTTTAGACCCATTAACTGAATTAATTTCATTAATACCGCCTGAAAAAGTTTAAAAAGTAACAAAAACACCCCTACCCACCCAACTTCCCAGATTCTGGCACCACCGACGGCTACAAATGACCGAAAATGATCGGTAATTCACAGATGTGACATTTTCCAGCCAAATCCACTGTGGTTCTAGCCAGAAAAGGCCACATCTGGCCGTCATCGACTTTCAAAGAAATGGCCAACATTGGCGGTCAACGATGGCCAAATCTTGGGCATCGTTGACCAAAAACGACGGCCATATATTTGGTCATCGCAAAATGCCCAATGTCGACTTTTTCGTTCGTCGACGACCAAATCTGGCAGTGATCTGGCCTTTTTCGGCCACATCCGTGGTCAATCTGGACGGAAAAGGCCATATCGATGCCCTATTAGCCTGATCCGATCGCTATGCATCGTAATGCCCTTTCCCGGTAGGATTTCGACGGTGGTGGCCGAAATCTGGGAAGTTGGGTAGGTGGGGGTGTATTTGTTAAATTTTAAAATTTTTCGTTAGTCGATTAAGCGATCGTACTAAAAGGAACTTCGTTTACACAGGGTCGCTTAAGTGATCGCAGATATCGCTTAAGCGATTCTTTTCTTTTTCACTTGGTCGATTAAGCGATTGATTCTGCCAATCACATGATCGCTTAAGCAATCCGAGATATCACTTAAGCGATTGTTGTCTTTTTGTCTCGGTCGATTAAGCGATCGTGAATCGCTTAAGCGATCGTGCACCTGGGTAGAATCATATCTGCCCAAGTGTACGATCGCTTAAGCGATCCGTGATCTCGTTTAAGCGATCCTGTTTGAAAAACCCTTTGTCGCTTAAGCGATATACTTAGTCGCTTAAGCAATCATGGGCAATATATACTTTTCCAGCTTTTCTCCTGAATTTTGACAAACTAAAATTACCAACACGTATTAATTTCATACTTTCTCCTCAATTTGACAACCTAATTCCAAACTAAAATCACCAACAAATATTTAGGCCATGTAACAAGAAATATAAAGAATTATTTATTAAAGGTAACAATAAAATTTATAACATCAATAATTGAAAACAATAACTCATCAATGGTTGGCCTTCGTAACTCCCTAAATTTCATCCTTCTTCGAACATAATTTTCTGGATCTGCATGTGATTACTTCTGGCAATAGCTTCTCTTGTGACCAGGTTGCTTGCAAATTGAGCACTTATTCATCTTCCGGGGAACCTCAGAGGCTGATGGAATACGCTTAACTATTTTTCTCCCCTTTGCTGTCTTCTTGAATGGCAGATGGATGATAATGTCTGCCAACTCTGGCGGCACTACCCACTGCTCTTCTGGAGGAACTGGATATATTGTTTCTGAATAAGCTAGCATGTAGTGATTTGCCGTATAGAAAGGGGAGCAATGTTCCATGTAAATTCTTGAACCAAAATCCGGCTTCCATTGGTGTTTCAGTGCTGCTAGTGCATGAGGACAAGGTAAACGTTGAATGCCAAGCACTTTACAGTTGTAAGTTTTACTAACAAGGTTAACTAGGGCATCTGGACCATAGCCGCGCACAGTGAACTCTTGAGCATTAAGAGGATAGGCAAACAGTGCATTTGACAATTCCATACGTTCTCGCAATAATTTTTTAGCTGACGGAACAAGGGTTGTAGTAAAATTATTTGACTCCGTACGACGCTCATGGAACCACCGTGACAATGTCCTCTGGATTGCATCAAAAAGTGCAACTATTGGAAACTCTCTTTCTATTAACAACTTCAAATTTATGGACTCCGCTATATTCATGGTCATGACATCAAACCTTCTTCTAGGAAAGTAAGCTCTACTCCATCGCTCGAAACCAACATCATGCTCAAGATACTTAGCAACTCTATCATCCTTGATTCGGATTTGCTGGAAGTGCTCTTCGAACTCATCAACCCGACAAGCTTTTGCTGCCATGTAGTATGTCTGAAGGAGGCCAACACACTTAAACTTTTGTTTTATGGTCTCACCAAGGTGCCTCATACAGAATCCGTGATGTGCTTGACGGTAAATAGTGGCAATCCTCTTCTTTATAGAGTTGTGCCTATCGGATATTATGCACAACTCGTCACTATCAAGCACTATCGTATGTAATTGCCAAAAAAACCAAGTCCACGACTCGTCATTCTCAGAGTCAACCACACACCATGCAACAGGATATGTGTGATTCTCACTGTCCTGTGCAATGGCCACCAACAATGAACCTCCATACTTTCCCATCAGAAAGCAACAATCAACAGCCAACAGCTTTCTCATGTTTACAAAACCCCTTATAGCAGAACCGTAAGCAACAAAAAAATATTTAAACATCATATTCCTGTCCCACTTCAAAGCCGTCTCGCTACCTTGGTTTGTCAACTCAAGCATATAACGGTATGCTTCTAATATTGCGTACCTGTGCTCCGTCGTGCCCCTCACAAAATCTTGTGCATGTTGTCTCCCTTTCCAACATTTCCAGTAACTAACAGCACATTCCAACTCTGTGCGCACAAGTCTCTGAATGTCTTTAGGAGATGGACCTTTCCCTTCAACGAACCGACTTTTGACAAATTGTCCAATAACATTAGCGGACGCTTGTCGATGCTCACCTGAAATATGTCCCAAACCACATGTGTGCTCACGGGTATATGTGCTAAGAATAAATTTCTCTGACTCCGCCAACCTTTTACAATAAACTTGTCACTTGCACTTTCGGTCACGACATGCAACTATCACAGCCACTGAATTTGACTTTTTGGTGATGAACTCAAAATTATCTCTCACGGCAACAAGTTTTAGCTTCCTCACCACTTCCTTTTTGTTGTCAAATAAATACCCTATGTGCAACTCCAATCCATCCATAAAAACATGAGTTGATTCACTACTATCTCCAATTGCCCCTTCTGAACCTGCATAAATGACCATAGTGTTCTCTTCCTCACAATCTACGCCTTCTGCATAATCTATATTTAAATAAATCTCTACATCTGTGGGAACATCTACGGGGTCCTCCTCCTCAACATTTTCATTCTGCCCCCTATCACCAACCTTTTCTATAGTGTCCTCCTCACCACCCAATTCACCGTCTACTCTTGATTTTTCAACTAACAAATCATGGCCTCGTAGTTCAAATTAAAACCAGGCAAATCTCCGCCTACTTCCTCGTTATCCCCTTCCTTTGAACCAACTTCCAACGGTTTTTCTACAAAAGAAACCCTTAAAATCGGCCTCGAACCATTATCGGCCACATCAATCATATATAACTTCACACTTTCATCCGACTTTAATATAGTAGGAGGTACCTTATAATGTTCAGGAACTCTAGTTAAAACATACTTCACAACTATATCACTACGCGAGCAACTCAAATTACCTCTTCTAATTATTTCATCAATTAGCTCTTCAAAACTAACCTCTGTGCTCACAACAATTGGTAAAACTTTTTTGCTCTTCCCAATCCACTTCCAACTACTTTCTTCCTCCACCCACTCACCAAAATATTCAACACTCAAAACAAACTTATCCCATGTGTAATAATAGCCAACTACCTGTAATGCAAGAAAAAAAATATTCTTAAATGTTGTACTAAGGGTTCAAATATTTTAAAAAGAATCTGCACAGTCGCTTATATGGTCTGCTGTATCGCTTAAGCAATCTTATGCCATTTACTGATCGCTTAAGCGGTCTGCTCTTATACACCAGACTTTTACCAGATCGCTTAAGCGATCTATCTGCTGCATTACCAGACCTACCAGATCGCTTAAGCGATACACCAGATCGCTTAAGCGATCCATCATACCCAGAACACATTTTCAATCATCTCCACCTACAATCGATCCATCATACCCAGAACACATACCCAGAATATATTTTCAACAAATTTCATTACTTTCAACTTGCATTACATCAAACACAACCCAACAACCTAAACAACTAAATCAAAATCATAACCCAAACCCCATCCATTATTAAATCTTTGTAAATCTAAATATAAAATGTAAAAAAGGAGATACACATACTTAGACGAAATGTCAGGAGGAGGAGGAGGGGGATCTTTGGCGGAGAAGATGTTAATGGTGGAGGAAGAATAAAGTGTTAATGGCGGAGGAACAAGAAGATAAAGAGGAATGAGGAAGAAGAAGATGTAGAGGAAGGAGGAAGAAGAAGAAGATGCAGAGGAAGAAGAAGATGTAGACGAAGCTAAGAAGAAGAGAAAAAGATGCAGAGGTAGAGATGCGTTAATGGCGGGAAGGTGTTTGGGTTTGTTTGCAACAATTTCGTGTTTGTGGGAATATAGTATAATTTTGAAAAGATTACATAATACTTCATTAATCCTAATTAAGCACTAATTACTCTTAATCAATAATATGGCTATTTAGTTAACACTTTAAAACTTGATAGCCTTTTAATTAAATGTAGACTTGAGATGGCCTTTTAATAAACTGCCCCATGAAAAGAGTAAAGAGCATTAAGGGGGAAATGGCCAAAAAATTATGACTTTGAAGAGATGAGGTGGCCCAGTACCTAACATTTTATAGTTTTTATTCATTTATTTTATTAAATATAAAATTAAAAAGTTGCTCTAGAGAATGAATACTTATTGAACTTGTACTGATTAAGAATGGACAGAAGTTTTGGTGCGATTATTAAAATGAGAAGCGTGAGAGCCCTCAGTTCAATTATTGATGGTCATGTTACTTATGTGAAGCAATAAATATTAGCTACTAGGTACAACCTCTCCCTCTTACAAAATTATTTAATCATGTTTCAGAGGACAGAGCCACCAAAGGTAAAGTGGGGGATTACGCATAGCCCCCACTGCTGACTGACCTGAAAAATCTAGCTAGGTGCATTTGTTTGGAGGTAATCCTCGTCATTCTAGTAATATATATTATATTACTAATATGATATATTTGGTTGGGGGTAATTCTTATTATTAAGGTAATGTCATCTTATATTACTATATTTGGTTGTCAAATAATATAAGATTCTAATAATCTTTCAAAACCAATAGTAATTACTGTTGATTATATAGGTGATAATCTGATTACCTTCATTTTTTTAGGTATTTTAAGATTACTTGGTAATCTTAATTTTGTTACAATTTTCCTTTAATTATTAAATTTTTTGGACAATAATGCCCTTATTTTGAAATTAATTGATATGAACCTTGTTATTACAATTTTACCCCTAATTAATTAAGTTTTTAAGCCAATAATGCCCTTGTTTTTAAAACAAATTGCAAGCCACCCAGGAGACTGTCGACAGTCAACCACCACCACCACCAGCCAATGTCGCTAAAACGGCACACGATAGATCGGATTTGGCCGGCTATGCGTCAATATGGTCATTTCCGGCCAGATCAATGGCTAGACACAACCAGATGGCTGCAGATTTGGGCTTTGTTTAGTCAAATCTGGACTTTTTCCTCTGTGTAGCCACATGTGTTAAGCCTTATCTAGGCTGATTCTGGTATCACCATCGGCCCCAACCACCACCATCTTACTCCTCTCGTTTGCCTCATCAAATCCCACCAAACCTATCACCATAGCTGCCCCTAATCGCTGACGAAGCCCACTGCTATTCTATGCGATTTCCCTTTTTCTTGGCGTTTTTCCAGTCATGTTTTCCACTAGAAATCACCCCCACTTGCACCGATTGACTTCCCTTCACCTCCTCTTCAAAACCCCTCAAAGAACATCTCCATTTTACTTCCTAATCGACAGCCGACGACAGTTTAGGTGATCAACAATGGTTTGGGTGGGTAGGGGTATTTTTGTTAAAAATTAAACTTTTATGTGGTTGGGGTGGTTTACCTAAATCTCAAATGTAGCGGGTTAAAAGAAATTATTAATAAAATAATATTATATTTTATTAATATTTAAAAAGGAGGGCAATTTAGTAATCTATATAACATACCCACCAATTTATTCCTCCCAACCAAACATATCAATATAACATACCCACCAATTTATTCCAACCTAACTAAACACATTTTCCTAAACATTCTCAGTAATCTTCAAGGTAATCTATCTTTCCATTAATATAACATTCTCAATAATATAACATTCCATAAACCGAACACACCCACATGATCATGTTTGATTGCCAGGTAATAAAAAATTTCGGTAATCTTCCAATACAAATAGTAATCACTGCACATTATATAGTTGGTAATCTGAATACCACCTCTTTCTTAGATATTCTAAGATTGCTTGTTAATCTTAATTTTATTACAATTTTAACCCTAAGTAATAAATTTTTTGGAAAATAATGCCCTTGTTCTGAAAACAATTTACAAAAATATTCATGAACTATTTATCCTTATACACAAGATTTTTATGACATTATTACCCTTGTATTTCCACCAAATTACATCCCCAAATTAATACCCCTATCCACCCAAGACCACTGTCGGTCGCTGACCATCGTCGCCTGAATGGTGCACGACCAATCGGATCTGGGCTTTTTTGGTGATTTTTTCCTCTACGTAGCCTCTGATATTAAGCCTGATCTGGACTGAATCTGGCATCACCGTTAGCCCCAACCACCACCATCTTACTCCTCTCGCTTTCCTCTTCAAATCCCACCAAACCTTGTCACTGGAGCTGCCTCCAATGGTCGGCTAAGCCCACTGCTTTTCCATGCATTTTCCCATTTTCTTGACCTTTTTTCAGTCACGTTTTCCAACGGAAATCACCTTCACTTGCACTGATCGACACCCCTTCAGCTCCTCTTCGAAACCCTGCAAAGCTTGATCGACGGCTATGCCCATTTCATTTTTGTCCAATTTGCCATTTTGTAAGCCTTTTTTTGACTGTTTGGACGGTTAGAAATTCACCCTATCACCACCTATCAAACCACCTCACTCTCCTCTACAAAACCATGTCCTTATTTTCCTCTACCGGTAGTGCACCGACAGTGGTGACTGGCGGTCGACTGTGGTCTTGGGTGACCGAGGGTATTTTGTTAAATTTTAAAGTTTTATTGTGACTGAGATGTTTTAGCTATATTCTCAAATGTAGGGGGTTAAAAAAATAATCCAAATATTAAAAATAATCATAATATTAAAAAAAGGGCAATTTAGTAAAAAGCTTATCTCAACATTGTTTTATTCCTCCCAACCAAACATATTAATTTTTTACACCTACCATTTTATTCCAATCTAACCAAACATATTTAATATAAAATTTTGAGGCCGTTTAGCTTAGGGAATATTTTATTACATGTGCGTTTGGTTCATGGAATGTTGTATTACTGTGAATGTTATATTAATGGAAAAATGTATTACCTTGAAGATTACTAGGAATGTTTAGAAAAATGTGTTTAGTTAGGTTGGAATAAATTTGTGGGCGTGTTATATTGACATGTTTGGTTGGGAGGATAAATTGGTCGATATGTTATATAGATTACTAAATTGTTCCCCTTTTTAAATATTAATATAATATTATTTTTATTATTATTTTTTGAATCATTTTTTTAAACCCCTATATTTGAAATTCTGATAAAACACCCCAGTTATATAAAAGTTTAATTTGTAGCAAAATACCCCACCTACCCCAAGCAACTGCTGGCTGCCGACCACCATCGACAATCGCCGGAACGGTGCACAACCAGACGAATTTGGCTGATTGTGCGCCGACCTGGCCGTGGATCTGGTTAGAAATGACTAGATCTATTCTGACCATTAACGACTAGATTTGCCATAGATCTATGGCTGTTAAGGGTCATGGATCTAGCCAAAAACGATCAAATCGGTGCACAGTAAACCAGATCTGGCCGATCGTGCGTCACTCCATTGATTGTCAGTGGTCGTTGGCCAACAATCGACGGCGGTGGCTAACGGATGATGGTGGTCTTGGGTGGCCTGCAATTTATTTTAAATATAAGGGCATTATTGTCCAAAAATTTAAATAATTAAGGGTAAAATTGTAATGACATGTTCATGTAAAATGATTTCAAAATAAGGGCATTATTGTCCAATTTTTTTTATTAATCATATAATGTTTTATTATAGAGGGATGTTATATTAATGGAAAGATAGATCATCTTGAAGATTACTGAGAATGTTTAGGGAAATGTACTTGGTTGGTTCGAATAAATTGATGAGTATGTTATATTTATATGTTTGGGTGGGAGGATAAATGAGTGGGTATGTTATATAGATTATTAAATTGTCCTCATTTTTAAATATTAATAATAATATTATTTTTAAATCATTTCTTTTAACCACCTACATTTAAAATTTTGCTAAAACACCCCAGCCAGATAAAACTTTAATTTGTAGCAAAATCACTCCCACCCACCCCAAGCCATTGCCGGCAGCCAGCCACCATCGCCGTCTCCGCTGGCAGTCGACAAAATGAAGCACAACTGAGCGTATATGGTCGGCCGTGTGCCGGCAAAGACATTTTCGGCCATGGATCTCGTCTGACGGCCAAAGATGTGGCCATGAAACGGCCACAAATTTCGCCGTCAAACGACCATGAAAAATATCAGATCTGGCCAGAAACGGCCTTACTGGCGCACGACCAGCCAGATCCCGCCGGTCGTGCGCCATTACAACGATTGTCATCAGCGCACAACGGTGGTCTTGGGTGGCTGGGGGTATTTTGTTAACTTTTAATGTTTTTTGCAATTAGGGTCTTTTAGCTAATTTCTCAAATGTTGGGGGGGGGGGGGGGTTGGGGATTGCTATTTGGTAGACATTTGAGGGTAATTGTGTCCGAAATGGTATTTAATTAAGGGCATAATAGGTATAAAAGTTTTGGGGAAAGGAGAGTTTAGGGATTATGTTTGGTGTTCGCGGGCGGGGACAAAGAAACTACTACTTGTACCCATACTCAAAATCTGCCAACCCTAGTTAAGGCACATATGGTGTCGATGGAGGCTAGAGCCAACCTCTAAGCTGTTGAAAAGGGCCAGTTCGGACCTTTGCCAATTCCGAGAGGCTAGTTAATTGCCTTCATTAGTGTCGGCGTCGGCTAGAGGCCTCCAAGCCTTTTCACAGTAGTTGTGAGGCTCTAAGCCTTTCATGGCCATTGCATGGTTTTTGGTGGCCTCCAATTACTTTCGCAAGGCCTTTAAGGCCTCTAGTGGCTGCGTTGAAGTTGTGAGAGTCGCCAACGAGGGCAGTAGCAATGATTACACTATGCAAGTTCAGTGTTTGAGTTGAATAAGGGCCAAAGTATCAATTTTTTAGTAATGGGGGTAGGTTGTTTGGGTTGAAAAGAGGCAAAATGGTCATTTTGCCAATCAATGGGTGTTCACAATCAGACTTGGACATTATTAAGGCTAGTAAGACATCCTGAGCTCGAGCTCCCCTTTTTGGTGTTGAGCTTGAGCTCGAACTTGGTACTATAGCAGCTGAGGTGAGATCGAGTAGCCAAATACTCGGCTTGACTCGATTCGTATAGGGTCCTATTTTCAAAACTAGAGGGTGCTTAATGCTAATTTATGTAACACATGGGGGTTTACTTAATTTCCCATTTAGTCAAAAATGTATTTATTAATAATTAGAATACTAAGGATGGAATGTAACAATGATAAATAAAATAAAATATTTAACTAATTCTAAATGTTATGTAGGGATCTTAGAAAGAGAATAGCATGCTTAACAAAGGTTAAAAAAACAGTCATTTTTCTAGTTTTGTTTGCCATATCAAGATTTATGAGAAAAGTTGGTTAGATTATGTTATAATTGTAATATTGCTCGTGAAATAACTTCAAAAGTTGGCTGGAGCAACTTCTTAAAATCTAAAGACAAATTTGCCCCTCTCATTTTTGGCTCTATTCAAAGTTCAAACATTTAGAAGGGGCATTTTATTAAAAGACCATTTTAACTAAAAATTTAATTAAAAGGCTATAGAGTTTGTAAATTTTAACTAAATGGCCTTGTTTATGATTAAGCTTAATTAAACATGATTATTGATTAGGGGGTTAATTAGGATTAATGAATAATTGGGTAATCTTTTAAAAATTATAATAAGTTTCCAAAGAGTCGAGAATCTTGCAAACAAACCCAAACACCTTCTTCTTCTTCCTCCCCCCACATTAACGCATTCCTCAGCCATTAACATCTTCTCCAACACAGATCCTCCTCCTCCTCCTCCTCCTCCTCCTCCCCCTCCTGTTGCTGCTGCTGCTAAGAAAGCAATCCAGGTATGTTTATCTCCCCTTTCGATTTACAAAGATTTAATGATGGATTGGTTTTGGGTTATGATTTTGATTTAGTTGCTTAGGTTGTTGGGTTGTGTTTGATGTAATGGAAGTTGAAAGGAGTGGAATTTGTTGAAAATTTTCTTGCATTGTGGGTAGCTGGGGGTGGTAGCACCGATTGTAGGTGGAGATGACTGAAAACGTGTTCTGGATATGATGGATCACTTAAGCGATCTGGTGTATCGCTTAAGCGATATGGCACGTCTGGTAATGTAGCAGATAGATCACTTAAGCGATCTGCCAAAAGTCTGGTGTATAGCAGCAGATCGCTTAAGCGATCAGTAAATGGCATAATATCGCTTAAGCGATCACGCCTATTTGCACTGGATCGCTTAAGCGATCATGCTTATTTACACTGGATCGCTTAAGCGATCCATTATATCATTTAAACGATCCAGTAAATGATATACTAGATCGCTTAAGCAATACAGCAGACCTGTTAAGCTACTGTGCAGATGCTGTTTAAAATATTTCAACCCTTAGTACATCAGTTAAGAATATTTTTTTCTTGCATTATAGATAGTTGGCTATTATTAGATATGGGACAAGTTGTTTTGGGTGTTGAATATTTTGGTGAGTGGGTGGAGGAAGAAAGTAGGTGGAAGTGAATTGGGAAGAACAAAGAAGTTATACCAATTGCTGTGAGCACAAAGGTTAGTTTTGATGAAATAATTAGAAGAGGTGATTTGAGTTGCTCACGGAGTGATATAGTTATGAAGTATGTTTTAAGCAGAGTTCTTGAACATTATAAGGTACCTCCTGCTATATTAAAGTCGGATGAAAGTGTGAAGTTATAAATGATTGATGTGGCCGATAATGGTTCGAGGCCGATTTTAAGGGTTTCTTTTGTAGGAAAACCGTTGGAAGTTGGTTCAAAGGAAGGGGATAACGAGGGGATAAACAAAGCGAAGAGCACCCGATAGGGATGTCTTTCTCTAACCATCCAAAATGGGAGAAAACTCCCTCACATAGCCATAATTCCTGCCAAAGAATAACACTTCCAAAAAGGATTTCTCAATATCCTTCAATTCCATCTCAAACTACCTTTCCAACCCACATCTCATTTCTCATAATGTAAATGTATGAACAATCACAAAGCAATAATAATCTCCATTTGAGACTCAATAACATAGCATATAACATGTATACAACATACATACATAAGTGCTATTAAAACCCTAATCAAGAAAATTCTCAAATCTCCACTTGGGTTGGGATTTACTTACTTTGAGGTGGAGAGATCTCACTAGTACTTCCTTCCTCTTTGGTTTGCTTGATTTTTCTCTACCCTTAAACAATTCAACCAAAGGCCCTCAATACTCAAATACACTCAAATTTCATAAAACTTCACATCCAAAGTAAGAATCCTTACCTTAGGATGCCTTGGATTGCTTTCCTACCCCAAATCACTCCAAAAGCCCTCTTAAAAACCTTGAACAAATGAAAGAGAAATTGAGAGGAAATAAGAAGGGAAAGTGGCGATGGAGAAGAAGAATGAAGGGTTTGCATTGACTTAATTCCTTTTAACACACTTTATGCACAAGCCTTCCCATTTTGCCCTTACTCTTCCTTAGGAACTCCATCTATATCCTTTGATTCATTACAAACACACCCCCACATTAACATATTCTCCATGAAAAATCCTTTCAATTTACTCCCCACTTTTCCTACTAATTAGGGGTAGAATGGTCAAATTGCCCCTAGGGAAGAATATATCTAAAACTTAACAAACATTTTGGTTGGCACGTCGCCACGGCGAGGAATCTTCTGTCGACCCGGCGAAACTGTCTAGCAGCTTCCCCATGGCTACAACACCTTTTCGCCGCGGCGAAGATTGTTCTTCGCACCGGCGAAGCCTGAAACACTAAACTTCTTCTATTTTCAACCAATATCAAGGCAAGTGTTCAACATATCACTCAAAGGCCAACCAAACAATAATGAATCAACTCAAAAAGAGCAAAAGAAGAAGCATTAACTACGTACCTCAAGTGCGGCGTTACAAAAAGTTTAAGTGTGCTGGCCTTTTTCAGACATACTACATGGCAGCAAAAGCTTATCGAGTTGATGAGTTCGAGGAGCATTTCCAACAAATCCGAATCAAGGATGATAGAGTTGCTAAGTATCTTGAGCATGATGTTGGTTTCGAGCAATTGGAGTAGAGCTTACTTTCCTGGAAGAAGGTTTGATGTCATGACCACGAACATAGCCGAGTCCTTAAATTCGAAGTTGCTAATAGAAAAAGAGTTTCCAATAGTTACACTTTTTGATGCAATCCAGAGGACATTGTCACGGTTGTTCCATGAGCGTCGTACGGAGTCAGATAATTTTACTACAACCCTTGTTCCGTCAACTGAAAAATTATTGCGAGAACGTATGAAACTGTCAAATGCACTATTTACCTACCCTCTTAATTCTCAAGAGTTTACTGTGCGCGGCTATGGTCTGGATGCCCTAGTTAACCTTGTTAGCAGAACTTGCAGCTGTAAAGTGCTTGACATTCAACATTTACCTTGTCCTCATGCACTAGCAGCACTGAAACACCAACAGAAGCCAGATTTTGGTTCAAGAATTTACATGGAACTTTGCTCCCCTCTGTATATGGCAAATCACTACATGCTAGCTTATTCAGAAATGATATATCCAGTGCCTCTAGAAGAGAAGTGGGTAGTGCCGCAAGAGTTGGCTGACATTGTCATCCATCTGCCATTCAAGAAGACAACAAAGGGGAGAAAAAGAGTTAAGCGTATTCCATCAGCCTCTGAGGTTCCTCGAAAGATGAATAAGTGCTCAATTTGCAAGCAACCTGGCCACAAGAGAAGTAGTTGCTATAAGTAATCACATGCATATCCTGAAAATTAGGTTCGAAGAAGGATGAAATTCAGGGAGTTGCTAAGGCCAACCGTTGATGAGTTATTGTTTTCAATTATTGATGTTTTCAATTTTATTGTTACCTTGAATAAATAATTCTTCATATTCAGTATTCTTGTTATACAGCCTAAATATGTGTTGGTTGGTGATTTTAGTTTGGATTTAGGCTGTCAAATTGAGAAGAAAGTATGGAATTAATATGTGTTGGTAATTTTAGTTTGTCAAAAATCAGAAGAAATGATGGAAAAGTATGTATTGCCGAAGATATCATGGATCACTTAGGCGATCGTGCACCTGGGCAGATATTGATTCTGCCTATCACATGATTGCTTAATCAACCAAGTGAAAAAGAGAAGAATTGCTTAAGCGATATCACGGATCGCTTTAGCGATCATGCATCTGGGCAGATTGATTCTGCCCATCACATGATCGCTTAATCGACCAAGTGAAAAAGAGAAGAATCGCTTAAGCGATATCACGGATCACTTAAGCGATCATGCACCTGGGCAGATATTGATTCTGCCCATCACATGATATCTGCCCAGGTGCATGATCGCTTAGATCGCTTAATCGACGATGGGGAAAAGAGAAGACTCACTTAAGCGATCATGCACCTGGGCAGATATTGATTCTGCCCATCACATGATCGCTTAAGTGATCGTAGATCACTTAATCGACCAAGTGAAAATTTAACCGTCTTCTTCTTTATCCGTATCTCAACTCTGAAGCCATGTTCTTACTCGAACTCTGAACATATAGGGTGTATGATTCGTTCAGTGGAACTTGACCGTTATTATATTTTAATTAAACATATAGTTCTTGTACGTCTATATCAAATGTATATGGTGTAGAATGTTTACGTCTATATTAAACATATGTCCATAAACTTGGAAAAGAAATATGGTAGTAAATTACCCTTAATCACTTAAGCGATCCCATCTATTTAGCAGGCGATCGCTTAAGAAGGTTACAACAGTTATGCTGGAAACCTTATTGTGATAACAGGAATCGTTGTTAATAGTGAAAAAGTTTCTGAAAAATTCTGGCACTCTCATGGTCTACAGACTACAGAGCATATGGTTACAGGGTTCAAATTTTTATTATTATTATTATGTTTTAGTGTTAAGTGAGACATTAAACGCTTAAGCGATTAAACGAATTTCCTTTTGTAGAGGCGATCAAGGATCGCTAGATCTTTGGGTCGAGAACTAGATAACCATGCAAGCTTAGTGAACATATTTTCTTCTTCTTTCTTCAGAACATAAAGGGTGCGTTTGGTTGAATATTCCTAATCCTATTCCCAAAATATTTGTTTGTTTAATTATCTAGGAAATATACTAATATTTTTTTTAATTAATTAAGACCCCTTAAGTTTATTAATTTCCTAAATACCCCCAAAAAAAGTTTAAAAATTAACAGAAATACCCCCACCCACCCATACTTGTCAGATTCCGATAACCACTGTCTATGGTAGCTGGAATCTGTCACCACGGCCTACAAACGACCGGAACTGGCCGGTAATTCAGTGATGTGGGCACTTGTGTATTCTTTGCTCATGATCACTTAAGCGATCTTAAATCGTTTAAGCGATCATTATTGAGGCAGAATCATCTGCCCAGACCTATAATCGCTTAAGCGATCCGTTTGTATCGCTTAACCGATTCTTTGCTTTTACTCTTGGTCGCTTAAGCGATTTCAGATCGCTTAAGCGATCTTGTCCGTGGCAAAAACATCTACCCCTTATCTATGATCGCTTAAGCGATTCTTTTAGTTTACTCTTGGTCGCTTAAGCGATTTCAGATCGCTTAAGCGATCTTGTCCGCGGCAGAATCATCTGCCCAGATCTATGATCGCTTAAGCGGATCCTTACCTACGCTTAAGCAATTCCTAGCTTTTTTGTGTTGCTTGCTATTTAGATCACTAAACGATCTTTTTCAAGGCAGAATCTTCTACCCATAATTATGATCGTAAGCGTCCTGGCTTTACTCTGGTCGCTTAAGCGATTTCAGATCGCTTAAGCAATCTTTCCAGGCAGAATCTTTGCCCGCTCTATGATCGCTTAAGCGACCCTGTATCGCGTAAGCCATTCTTCGGAAAAGACTCTTGGTCGACTTAAGCAATTTCAGATCGTTTAAGCGATCTTTACCGAGGCAGAATCAACATCTGCCCAGATTATGATCGCTTAAGCGATCTTATGAATCGCTTAAGCGATTCTTTGTAAAATAACTTTAGTCGCTTAAGCGATTTAGATCGCTTAGCGTCATTTGTAGAAAACTTTGTGTTTAAGAGATATATGGGTCACTCATATACGTAATTGTTTGGTACCATGGTTGTCTTTAAGTAATAATCGAAGACTGTGATTGGGATACATTTCTACTCACATTTCCCTCCCAAATCCAAAAAGAATTTGTATCGCAAAATTAAGTAATTCATATCAGTCTAATTCATCATAACTCAAATATAAGAGACATCAAAGTAATTGAAAGTTTAAGAATACAATGTAATGAAAGTTTAAACTTAAAATCATCCATAATAGTGCCGAAACACAATAATTCCTAAGACATTTAACTCTAGTTTTGATTGTAAAAAATTTCCCCACCAAACAATTGCAAGAAGAACCCCTTCCAAGTATCATTTTTCGTACCATTCCTTCCATTACATTTTATTTCCCTCAGTGACCTGGAACCAGCCTTGAGAAGTTTTCGGATTCGTATAATCATTGTCTAAGATCATTGTTTTTGTACCATGCCTTCCCAGCAGCCTTGATGCGGATGCCTCCTTTGCCCACCGCCTTTGAGAAGTTTTCGAATTCTGTTGCAGGAACCTGACGATCATGTTTGGTACCATGCCTTCCAACAGCCTTGATTGCAGATGCCTCCTCCTGCCAACCAGCCTTTGAGAAGTTTTCAAATTCTGTTTGCCAGGAACCTGTCTGAGATCATTGTTTGGTACCATGCCTCCAGCAGCCTTATTGCAGATGCCTCCTCTTGCCAACCAGCCTTTGAGAAGTTTCCTCTCATTGTTGCCAGGAATCTGCGAAATTATCCAACACACACCTACAGACACGTCAGCTTTTGTAAATTAAAAAAAAACACTTAATAAAAGTACAGAGTGCAAGGTTGAGAAGTTCACTCAGTCCGTCTCTTTCGGTAAAGCTCCATATAGCATGACACTTGCAACCATCACGCACCACAACCCAAGTATCAACATCAACATCACATAAACTACAAAATTCAAAGTCACTTTCATTACTTTTGATTGGGTTTTGGTCACTCAAAACGGATCCATATGCCCATGGAAGCAATCAACAGCCCAACGCTCTCAACAGTTACTCATTGTTTGTCATTAACCGCCATTGGGGTGTTGGTCATGTCGAATGAATGAAATTTAAGGGCATATGCCCCATTAAGCACTACAATAGGAAGAAGACATTAGCATTGAATAAAATTACAGAACAATTGTATATGTAAGTTAGTTTTTACAAAATTTACCTTGACTCATTTATTGAGACGGTAGAGCGCTTAAGTGGCCACTTTCGGTTAGTACTGACACCAAAGTGCCCAAAAATCATGCTGTCACACAACAACCACGGGAACAACTTGGAGTGGCCTCCAATCGATCTCAAACTGCTTGTCTCGAAATAGTGGGTTGTAGTCAAGGATCTTCAGCAACCCCTCCTTTAGATGCCGAGACTGTTCTCAGTGCATCTCTCTGACGTTGATGATACGTAGACTCTTTTAACCATTGCCCAACCGTGGCCATATTTGGGACTTTCCCCCTACATACTGCATAATCCTGTCATCAACTTAAAATCATTAGGGATGCAGTCCAACTGTTCTGGGGCCAATCTTTTTTGTGCTTCACTCCTTTGTTGCACCTTACTAACAACATTTTTAATTAAAGTACGATATGTCAAAACAAGCGTTTGGCCAAACGCCACACGGTGATGGCACAGTCGGGATACATAGATCACCATACTGTCTGTCATAGCCTCATCAGTGCCAAATCTCATCGATGTGATGCATCAATAAAAACAACAAGATAAGGATGGAAAACATAAGCAAAAATAAGGAAAATTAAGCGAAAATAACTCACCGAGTCCAAGCCACCTGCCCATCGTCAACAACTTTTCAAACCATTCCCGATGATAACCCCTGTCTTACACTTATATGGGCATACTTCCTGAATCATTGTAATAGGCATTAAGATGTTTTTCTTTTCCTCCTCTATTGGCCTATACAAATCGACCTTTGAGCCATTTTCGCTGCACACTTCCTCCCCTTCCTTCCATTGTACCTCCCCGCGTCCTTCGCTCCCACCTCCACGCTCCTCATATCAATTGCCTCACTCCTCCACCAACTCCTTAACCTTCTCCGGTTTGCTTTCCTCCATTTGTTCTAATTTTCCTTTCTTAATGTGGCCACTACCGTGTAAGGCGATTTGACAAATTGCTCTTTCGGCTCTCTCTTTTCACCTAGGTGCACTCAACCGCCTTTAACACTCCACCAACTTCCTCATCCACGTACCAACTTTCTTCTTATCCACTTTCTCCTCCCAATTTTCATTGCTCTTTCATTGTCAAAATGTCAAATGGTGTATAAAACTCTGAAACAGACCGTTTATGAGGTCAACCATTTTCTCCTCGAAGTCGATGTCTCAGCAAAGCGGTACTTGTTGTACCGGTTTGGTGAGGCATACGAACCTCTTTCCTCCCTCCTCTCCTCCTCACTCGGCCCTTCCGCGATGGAGCTTCTATCCTCGGCATCAACCACGTGTCAAGAGTGGCCCTGCAACAGTCGTCACATGCGTGACCTCTTGTAGGTCTGCGATAAGGCACGTATCCGTTCATCCTTTATCCTCCAATGCTTTAAAAGAGTGACATAGTCCTTTTCGCTTCATCCTTAATAGCGGTGAGAAGGGACGGACGACTCTGTACAAAGAAACAAATCAATATTGAAGCGACATTTTGAAGAAAAGACATATTCAAAAGCTAATCCTTTGATCTTACCCCGCCGCTTCAATCTCAATGTCTATTTAGTCATAATCCCAATGGTACACCTCTCGACAGCCATGCAACATCCTAGGAAATTGCTGTTGCACACCAAACTGTTGCTCCCCCCCCCCCCCCCCCTCCCCCCCCCCCCCCCCCCCCCCACCCCCCCCCCCCCCCCCCCCCACCTTAGCGAAGACAAGGATGGCCTCCTACATCCAAGCCTACATTGTAAAAAAACAGTCCATATCATAATTCAAACACATATGATTACAAAAAATATAACAAAAAAATATAATTTATCTACATGCCTATGGGAAGCCAACAAATTGTACGGGCTTGGTTTATCCTTCCCAACCCATTGGGACTGCTTTACGCCATGTCTTCGCTTGCAGGAGCGCATGGTTCACTCAAATGATACCCGTCCCAAGGATAAGAATTAAGAAGTTCAAGTCGCTTGCAAACAACAACCAATCCATCTCAACAACTTTTTTGAGTCACCAGCCAATAGGATTGAATGTAAGAACAATACAAGCACACTTTTAACTTCTCTCGATCATTAAACGAACTATTTTAGCTTTCTCTAAAACGCGTCTGTAATAGACGCTACAGCCCCCACCCAAAAAAAAAAAAAAAAAAAACCTTGTCAGCAAACGTTATGGTTGCCAGACTCTTCTCAATACGTCTGCCTCTTCTCATCTGGCAATTGACCACATCCTAAGCCTCATGTCACAAGGCATATTCCACATCCAAAACGTAATGGCTTTTCGTCCACCGCGAACCAATTTCTTTATTTTTTTGCATTTTACTGAGTGCAGCAAAATAATACACTCCTGTCCCCGAATGCCTTTTCCAATTTGCTCCAATTCTTAAAAAATGACTGAAACAAGTCTCTCGGAATCGTCCTTCACCATTCCTTATTCCACCTAAATCCTTTATTCTGTCAAAAAATCCCACTCGACCTGACCGTCACCCTTACAGGGAAGTACGTACATTACGCTTACAAACTCCAATCTGTAGTCTCTAAAGTTTCGGTACCGCACAATCGCACACTCGATATAAACAAAAGTAACAACAAAAATAAACCAAAACAACTAATAAACAAAATATCAGCAACAAAAAATTACCTCTGTGGTCGCTTAAGCGATTTCGGATCGCTTAAGAGATCTTGATTCTATCTCATGCAAGATCTCTTAAGCGATCTGAAATCTCTTAAACGGCCAAGAGCAAACTGAAATAATCGCTTAAGCGATCTTAGATCTAGGCAGATGATTCTGCCTCGGACAAGATCGCTTAAGAGATCTAAAATCGCTTCAGCGACCAAGAGTAAACTGAATGAATGAGTAAAAGAGATTAATCGCTTAAGTGATACAAATGATCGCTTAAGTGACAGTACAGAGCAATACTCCCAAAACAAATATGTACCATTTCTTCATCGGCCTCCTCGTCGCCTGCATTCTCGCCAGCCTCCTCCTCGTCACCTAAATCCTCGGCGGCCTCCTGGCCTGAATTCTCGCCGGACTCCTCCTCCTTGCCTGAATTCTCGCATGCCTCCTCCTCTTCAGAACCGTTTTGCGATTCTTCTCTCTGTTGTTGTGCTGCCGTCGTCTCCTCTGCCTGCGGACCACCTTCACTGATCGGATTATCCATTGGAGTAGCCATTGAACTGCTTGCACCACTGGACTCTAGGATTCGAAGTGGCGTTGGGCTTTCCTCCTCATTGTGAATGTCAGCCATGGTTTAGCATTGAATTTGGTGTCAAAATTTACAGTTTTGATAAGAAATGTGGAATGTATCGCCGGAAATCGCACATATTCCGTTTAGCGTTCAAGAAATCGATCGGAAATAGTGACTGTATTCCATTTAGGGTTCAAGAAATTGATTTTAGGATTGAATATGGTGTGCAAATTTGCAGGTTCGATCGGAAATCGCACAGTCTCCGTCAGGTTTAAGAAATCGCTTTTTGCTCTATTGAGTTTCGATTAAGCGAGGTGAATAAGTGGGGCTCATTTTTAAATTTCAAATTTTAAAAACTTTCATTATTTATCTTTGGTCCATATATGTTTTAATCTTTTTATTTTAACCTATTTTACGTGTTTAATGAATCTTAACTATGCCAGGCAGTTTCTCTAAATTAAAAAAAAATGAAAAATATTTTCAAAGCCATTTTGTTAAATGGAAATTTGGATGCCCGACAGTTAAATTTTCTCCATTTAGAAACATAAATCCTAATTTGTCTCTCAAACCCTAGCCGTCACCTCACGAGCAACCAATTTATTCTTCCCTGATTTTTAATTTTTCAAAAAAAATTCGGAGCTATTTGTTCTCTTACTCTTTCATATTTGATGTTGCTGAACTCTTTTCTACATTTCCTCGTCTTAACTAATCGTTAGCTAGACACATGGATAAACTTAGACAATTAACTTTTGGTGTAGGGAAGTCTGCTGGTAGGAATTCCTCAGGGCGTATTACGGTTTTTCACCGAGGGGGTGGATCGAAGCGATTGCAGCGAAGTATTGATCTGAAACGAAGCACTTCGTCTATTGGCATTGTAGAAAGGATAGAATATGACCCTAATCGTTCTTCTCGGATCGCTCTTGTACGATGGATCGAGGGGGTGCAGTTACGCCGCCAGAGGAAGTGCGACACGATAGAAGAGTTCGCGCCGCCGCGTAAGATACTCGAACCTACCACGACCACCATCCGCGGCCTATTTTCGTTCTCTTCCCTGCCCCAGAAGGTGGATCAAAGAAAGGTAGCTTGCTTCTCTCCTGGACCGATGGCTGCTAGTGTAGTGGTCGGCCTTCCTACCAGAATGCCTCCTCCGTCGAAGAGCCCCTTTACTAGTAAGGGCGCAGGAGAAAAAAAAACTTGCGCCAAGGACGTCTTCTTCTCTGCCTTCTCCTCTCCAAAGGCCAAGGGAGAGACTGCATCCCTTTCCTTCGATAGCTCTTGTGGTTTCCCAAGGATAGCGGTAGCTGGGGCAAGGCCCGCTTTCTTCGCTCCGCGAATGAGAGAGAAACTCAGAGGAGAAAACATATTCTCTCTTTCCGAGGTCCGAAAGTGGATAAAGCATAGCATTCTCTGGCCACATAGGATCAAACCCAAAGCAGCGCTTTCTTGGCAGAGTTTTAGGCGGCAAGGTACTTTAGGGTTTGTTGGAGCTGCTGAGCATAACGAGTCGAAGGCAAAGACGGATCAAGGTAGCTTGCATGCCAAGCCGATAGGCGAAAGGCCGAAGGATGGAGCGTGCAAAGTCAATCGTGCACCAGTCACTTATATAATAGCCAGTCATCAATTAGAAGCAGGCAAAATGGTGATGAATTGCGATTGATCGATTCCATCAATTGTCAACATAATTTTTAAATTTGCCTATTTTTGTTACTTTGTTTTCATCTACATTTTTTACTTTGTATCATTTAGTAACTTCATGTTTATTTCTGAACAAATTATGATGGGTTATTTCAGTATGAACATAATAACTTTTATAACCAATAAATTGATTGCATGAAGGATTTGATAGCCATGTAAAATTCAGTGTTTGGGCAGATATTGTAATTCATTTTTGGTTGTCTGCTGACTTGCTTGTTTTAGCTATGTTGGATGAAAATGAGGTGGTTGTAGAATAGAATACAAATAGTTGACATGTGGACCTGGATCAATCTTTATTGACAAAGTGTTCTTGCTTTCATGAGTTTATGAAATATCAAAATAGTGAAGTTGTTGAAAATAAGTCAATATCATATCCAGTTTGTTTATGCTTTAATTAGTAAAGGACCTAGGTTGCTTAATAGTGAAAGTTCTTGCAAAAAAAGCAATGATATTGAAGTTGTTGATGATGCAATTGTTGTTGTTTGATAGTCATGTTCTTTACTGTCTAATTTTTATAATTAGGCTGTTCTTTGTTACGTATATTTGTTAACCAACATATTGAAATTGAAACTATGAAGTTATTGCTTCATTTGTGAATTGTCAGTTTCTTTTAAAATGTTGGATAGAATGGTTGTGATGGAATGCATCGCCTTCTGATATATCCTTGTTGGATTAATTGTTAATGTATTTGTTTTGTATGTTCATCATTAATGTCAACGATTTTTACCCATTTCACTCTTAAAACTTTATGATTATGATCCTGAATTAAGATTGGCGATTGAGACTCTCATGTGATTGATTAACCACTTATCTTGATAGATTATTACATATGCACTTATTATCATCCAATACTTGCAGGCCTTACAGATATTTAATGATACGAGTATCCAATATCTTTACTTTATATATGGTGTGTGATGATGATAACAATAAATATTTTAGAATATGCATTTTGACTTAAGAGTCTTTATTTAAGTGATATTCATTTCTTTCCAAAGCATATTTGATGATATCTTTCGAAATAGTAATGGATGCTTTTATTATTAGTAAGAAACACTTAGAGTAAATTCTGAAAGTTAGTATTGAGGCATCCAATAATACTATGCCATCTGAAGATACTTGTGACTCAGAGGAGTTTGTTCCAGTTTAGGACACTGAAGACAAAGATGCAAGTGAAAGAAAAGGTAAAAGAGTGGCCGAGCATCAAAGAAAGTTAGGAGGTGCTAAAAAATTTTCAAGACTAATTGATTGCATTGTTGAAGTAGTGACAATGAAAAGTAAAGCAACTTCAAAATTGCTTGATGATACTACTGGGCATGATATTAGTGTGGCACTGAAAGTAGTTGAATCTTTACCCGGGCAAAAAGCTAGAACTGATTTGTGGTTGTTCTGTACTTGTTTATTTTTGGACAAAGTTAAGAGGGACATATTCAATGGCATAGCTGATCTGGAAGTCAAGCTTAGATGGGTTAATTTTGAAAAAAATTTAGGTTTATAGTCTAGTGAAAGTGTTAGACTATTTCTTAGCTACTTCACTTATGGTTTAATAGGATATGTGTTCTTAACTTGGTTTTTTATGATGCTATATTGTTTTGTTGAATCTTATAATACAATATATGTCGTTTTTTTAATGTTTATGCATTTATGGATATGTGGTGACATGTTATATTTTGTTGGATCTTATAATTTAAATTATTTACTCTTATAGATGTTAAAATGATGATAATAATTGATCACAGGTTTGCTTCAAAATGTCAAATGTTCAAAATATGGATATGTCAGATAATGATGATAAATTTGATATTCTTGTGTGCCTTTCTAATGCTTTCTTCGAGAATTATTATTTGACAGATCTCCACAAAGAACCTTGTATGAATTCTATTTAAACGGGTGGTGTTGAAAAATGGTGCCAAAATGTTTTCAGAATGGAAAGTAACGTATTCTTGAGATTATGTGGTGATCTGCAAACTAACTATGGCTTATAAGGTTCAAGGAGATTGAGTGCTCATGAAATCCTAGGAATGTTCTTACACATTTTAGGACATAATGTGGCAAATCGATTATCATAAGAGTGTTTTCAACATTCTGGTGAGACTGAGTAGATCTTTTAGTCAAGAGTTAGACATTGTATGTCACATGGCTATGGATATCATCAAGCCGCCTCATTTTGAGGTGATTAATTATACAGTTTACTTATATATATATTTTTTACCTATCGTTATATATTTAAATAATAATTATATGTGTACTTTTAGTTTTTTTTTTTTAGGATTGCATTGGTGCTATAGATGGTGTTCATAATCCTAGCTCGATACGTCCTGAAGACCAAGTGTTGATATATCGGCAGAAAAGGAATACCGACTCAAAATGTAGGTTGGTGGTATGTAATTTAGATATTTACTGCTGTAGGTTGGAAAGAGCAAGAGTATTCCTCCTAATGCAAAAGCCTCGTAAGGGTTATGTTTTAGAGTAGTGCTACCTTTACATAATCATTTACACAATTTTCATTATATCATGATATGGTATATGTCACATCTACACAAATTTTTAATTATTTTTAATTTTTAATATTATAATAGAATTATTATCAGTAAAATGATCATCGTGTAATGAAAATGGTATTAAGGGTTGTGTAAAAGTAACATTACCCTATATTTTATTGAAAATAATATCTTTTATAATTATTATCTTTGAAAATGTATTATATTCAACAAGAGTGGACGCAGGATGATATCCAGTTTTGGGTCCATAGAAAGGTGAGAGGTATCACCTCCTAGATTTTGATGGAGGAAAGCAAACAATGGTCTTCAACCACATGCATTCTTCTCTAAAAAAATGGAAGTTTCTACAAAACATGCGCAACTATCAGGAGGCACGCTCCAAATTATATGATTAATGAAGAGGTATAAATTGTTGTTGGTGTAGAGGAAGGAAATAGCACAACCTCTACTTTTCTTTAAAGCGACAATCACAAACTAAGCCTTAATTTATTAAAATTAAACCCTTTAACTTTGGATCCTACTCCTACCTCAAGTCTAACCCTTGACTCACCTTTTCTCAATCCTGCCCTCCCTATCACCTTCATCAACACACACATTCACAATGGCGGAACTCTGATTGGGCCAGCCTGGCCTCTACTTTGTGAAAAAAAATCTAAAAGATTTTCAAATATAAAACACATTAATATAAAGTGTCGACCTAAAAAGATAAAAAGGATAGGAAAATTCCTGCCTACACCCCATCAAATCTATAAAGATTTTCAAAATTAACTCATTAATATAAAATATTAATCAACAAATTCGAGGTCGCAGTGGGTGTTAAATTTTTTACCTTACTAGTTTTTTGACAGCGTTAGGCTTAAGGTTGGCCAACGTTACTATTTTAACAACTCACAATAAATCTAATTAGAAAAACTGCCAAATAGAATAAATAATTATTAGTTGTCCCCCGGAGGGGGAAGACCGACCCTTTCAGTTAGTTTAATCCACAGATAAATGCAATTTTTAAATAGGGTATCTAAAAATCTAGGTGTAGTCTATTAAATTAACCCAATATTATATGTAGAAGTAATATTATATGAGCAATGCTAGTTTTACAAAGACACATATAAAGGGGTATACAAAAACAATTCATACCATTGATTTTTATGATTTCTCTCTCTCTCTCTCTCTCTCTCTCTCTTTTTCCGTTTTTTCTTTGTTTTTTTTTTCTTGTTGATGTCACTTTGTAGCCCTCTTTGTATGGGTCTTTGTAAGGATAACATTTTTCATATTATACTCACAATTTATTCTTACAAACTTTTTTCATAATCTCGATGTGACAACAAACACTATCATTTCAGCTCTACCACATCCAAGACACAAAATGATTTTAACTAGACTTAAAAAACGGTCGTTCCTTTGTAGAAAACAGTTGTTCCTTATTGGAGGAATGGTCGTTCCTCTCTTTCTTACGGAATGATCGTTCCATATGATTTATGAAGATATGGCCATTTCAAAGAATGATTGTTCCTTACAAAAGTATAACCATTCCTTCATAAAGAAGGACCATACCTCTTTAAAGAATGGTTATACCTTACGACGATATAGCCATACCTTATTGAATGAATGATTGTTCACCATTCCTTGTGAAAGAACGACTGTTAGTTTCTAATAGTGCTTTAGATGTGATGAGAGTTGACGTGACAGTGTTAATCAACTACCACGTTAAGATTGTAAGAGAAAGATGAAAAATAACATAGTACTCCACATATCACGCTACTATCATTGTGTCCATTAGGGGTGTTCAGTTCCGGGTACCCTACACTTTTTGAAAGAACCGGAATCGAAACCGACGGTTCCTTGAAATTTGGAACCATAACCAAAACTGACAGTTTCGATTCCTAGGTACACAGAACCAGAACCTATAACAACGGTTCTGGTTCCGAGTACCCTATAAAATTACAATGACCCCCCAAAGGTTTTTAAAATGACAAAAAAACCCTTAAAAACTTACAAATACCCCCCTAACACTTGTTAACAAAAATAAAATTACAAATTATAAATTCAAAATTACAAACTCCATTACTTTGTAAAGGTAGATTCTCAAAAGTCAAACCAACTTACTTTAAATGTTATGAAATATAAATATAAATGTATTCAAAATTACAAACTCCATTACTTTGTAAAGGTAGATTCTCAAAAGTCAAACCAACTTACTTTAAATGTTATGAAATATAAATATAAATGTATTCACNCTTATGAAAGAACGACTGTTCGTTTCTAATAGTGCTTTAGGTGTGATGAGAGTTGACATGACAGCGTTAATCAACTGTCACGTTAAAGTTGTAAGAGAATGATGAAAAATAACGTAGTACTCCACATGTCACGCTACTATCATTGTGTCCATGCAAATGAAAATTTAATGCACCACTAAAATCTAGCACCAATCTTCGAAACTACAGTCATTGCCATTTGCCAGCAATAACGTATGATAAACATGATTATGAACCAACATCATAAACTTAATCTCCGCCGACAATGATCACAACAGAAAAATAAATAAAGAAAATTCAGTAAAGAAAAAGCACTTTTGAATGTCTTAAGCCAGCATTTATCAGAATGGTAATGCAAAGAAATGCCTGCTAAATCATAAACAAAAACAGAAGACCTCTCCAAAGCAGAAGAGCATTTTCCAAATTAGCAATCATAGTGGGCATAATCAAAATTGGAGGATAGAATTCAATTCATATTAAAGTTACATATCCCAATACCAGGAAATAACTTAATATCAATAAAAAACAAAGTCAACCTCTACACATCAATTTTCTTCATTTGGTTAAAACTAACATTGTTTGAAAAAATTATACAGCAAATGAAAGCAAGAGAATCCTTAGAAGCAAGAGAATGATGCAAACACTAATGAAATGGGTTTTGATTCAACAAAAGACTAAACCAAAATTACACCCTAGTGGGTGGAACGAGATTTTAACTTCTTCACGCTTTTATGGGCTGGGTTCACGATCTTTACCACCTTCCGAGCCTTTTTTGCAGATTTAGCTCTTTGTTTCGCCTTTTTAATTGCAAGAGGCATCTCCCTGATGGGACCTGGAGCTACCCCTTTCTTGAGTGCACTTCCTCTTGGGGTAACAGAAGGAGGTAATCTCAAACTTTGTGGAGGTAAAGGACTTTGGGGTTTCCACACCAAGTTGTTTTTCATGGAAAACCTTACCTTCTTTGCACTCTTCTCCCTACTCTTCGCACTTAGGCTAACTTCAGCATCTACCTGATCAGCTTCTGGGTTCTGTGATTGCTTTCCATTGGCACTCTTTGCTCTCTTCCTCTTCTTGGACACAGTTCCATTAACTGCAATATTTGGCAAATCACAAGCCCTTTCAACATTACTATCCAAGCCAACTTCAGCAGCAACTTTCTCAAACTGCATCTGGAGATTGGATATCACAGACACATTGAATGAAATCAAATTAGGATCAGCACTATGTTCATCATTTGAAATATCTAGAGCTGTACTAACTACATTCTCCTCTCCCTTATCGGTAGCACCATATTCACTACCAAAATCAGAAACAGAATTACTTTTCTTCTTCTTCTTCTTATGTTTTTTCTCCTTTTCGTCACTGCCACCAGATACCTTTTTGGCTTTCTTGCATTTCTTCAAGACTTTACTGGCAGATCTTAGGACAACACCGTCAGCAGATGCATCCACTTCCATGTCATTGTTAATAGGAACCAATTCCGGCACCTCATCATTTTCATCATCGACATTAACCTCAGGAATCGAAATAACAATCCGAGAAGACTCCAAATCCTTCTCCAATTTGAGAAACTCTTCATGCAAACCAAATAACACCTTCCTATTCCCTTGAAAACACTCAACAGAAGATCCAAACTCAAAAAACTTAGCCGAAAATCCCATGACCATCGCAATTGTTCCCAACTTCACAACATCATCAGACAAATCAACCTCACATCCCGACTTCTTCATCTCCAATAATTTATTCCCCATCTTCAACAACACCTCAAACACCCCACTCTTAATCTTCCCTAACAACACCTTATCTTGCCCTTTCCCCATAACCGAAATAAACGGTCCAAAAACTTCCTCAACAGCTTCCTTCCTCAAAGGCAAAAAGGGACTAAGCTCCTCAACAAAAATCGAAACAACATGATAATTCACACCATCACCTTTAACCTTACCCTCAACTAAAAAACAATTATCAATTAAAACCCTCGTTAATCTCCTAGAAATCTCTAAATCCCCCGAATGCTTCTTGAAAATCTCAAAAAAATAACGCAAGAAAGTCCTAATCAGCAAATAGAACTTGTCTAACCTGAGCGCATCGATGCCGGGCCACTCGGAGCGCATGGTGAGGAAGAAGACGGAGAAGTATTGGATTGAGAGAGGAAGGGGGAGGGCGGCGAGGATAGAGGAGAGATTTTGGATGAGTTGGGTTTGAACGGGGAGTTTATCGGCGTGCCAGACGCAATAAAAGAGGCCTTTCCACAGCTTCTTCATGTCGTTATCAGAAATTTGAGTCTGGGCGGGGAGCCAGGTGTTGAGGAGGAGGCGGAGGGCCTTGTCGCGGGTGGGCTTGTGGCAGGAAGCTAGCTGCTTTATGAGAGAGGCGCCGGCTTTTGGGGCGTCCATGGGTGAGTTTGTTGAGAAGGGAGGTGAGGGATTAGACTAGTGGTGATTAGTAGAGGGCCGAGTATATTTTAAAAGAGTGGGGAAGATGAGTGAATTGAATTGGCATTTCTGCTACTGATCCACGCAAAGTTCTTTAACCCTAGGGGCAGTTTCCAATGCCCACCGCCCCTCGTCCTCTCTTTGCGTAGGGTTACTACTATAAAATGAAATTACATCCAGACCCCTCTTGTTCAAAATCAGTATAACAGTAATTCTTACTTGTTTGATATAATTTCATTGACCCCCTGGGTTTGTGTCCAACATTAATTCGGGGCAATTTATTAAAAGACATCTGAAGTTGCATTTATAAAAGGCTATCAAGTTTTAAAGTGTTAACTAAATAGCCATATTATTGATTAAGGGTAATTAGCGCTAATTATGATTAGTGAAATACTATGTAATCTTTTCAAAATTATACTATATTCTGAAAAAACCGAAATTATTGCAAACAAACCCAAACACCTTCTTCTTCCTCCCGCCATTAACACATCTCTACCTCTGCATCTTCTTCTCTTCTTTCCTTCTCTGCATCTTCTTCTTCTCCCTCCTTCTTTACATCTTCTTCTTCCTCATTCTCTATATCTTCTGTTCCTCCGCCATTAACACTTTCTTCTTCTCCATCATTAACATCTTCTCACCAAAGATCCCCTCCTCCTCCTCTTGACATTTCGTCTAAGTATGTGTATCTCCTTTTTACATTTTATATTTAGATTTACAAAGATTTAATAATGGATGGGGTTGGGTTATGATTTTGATTTTTGTTATAGGTTGTTGGGTTGTGTTGATGTAATGCAAGTTGAAAGGAGTGAAATTTGTTGAAAACTTATTCTGGGTATGTGTTCTGGGTATGATGGATCGATTGTAGGTGGAGGAGACTGAAAATGTGTTCTAGGTATGATGGATTGCTTAAGCGATCTGGTGTATCACATTAGCGTATATGGTAGGTCTGGTAATGCAGCAGATAGATCGCTTAAGCGATCTGGTAAAAGTCTGGTGTATAGGAGCAGATCGCTTAAGCGATCAGTAAATGGCATAAGATTGCTAGCGATACAGCAGACCATATTAGCAACTGTGCAGATTCTTTTTAAAATATTTGAACCCTAGTACAGCATTTAAGAATATTTTTTTCTTATTACAGGTAGTTGGCTATTATTACACATGAGACACGTTTGTTTAGGTGTTGAATATTTTGGTGAGGGGGGGAGGAAGAAAGTAGCTGGAAGTGGATTGGGAAGAGCAAAGAAATTATACCAATTGTTGTGAGCACAGAGGTTAGTTTGATGAGTTGATGATGAAATAATAGAAGAGGTAATTTGAGTTGCTCGAGAGTAGTGATAAGTTGTGAAGTATGTTTTAAGAGAGTTCGAACATTATAAGGTACCTCCTGCTATATTAAGTTGGATGAAAGTGTGAAGTTATATATGATTGATGTGGCCGATAATGGTTCGAGCCGATTTTAAGGGTTTTCTTGTAGAAAAACCGTTGGAAGTTGGTTCAAAAGAAGGGGATAACGAGGAAGTAAGCGGAGATTTGCCTGGTTTTAATTTGAACTACGAGGCCATGATTGTTAGTTGAAAAATCAAGAGTAGACGGGGAATTAGGTGGGGAGGGGACACTGTAGAAGAGGTGGTGATGGGGGGCAGAATGAAAATTTTGAGGAGGAGGACCCCGTAGATGTTCCCACAATGTAGAGATTCATTTAAATACAGATTATGCAGAAGCGGAGATTGTGAGGAAGAGAACACTATGGTCATTATGCAGGTTCAGAGGGGGCAATTGGAGGTAGTAGTGAATCAAGTCATGTTTTTACAGATGGATCAGAGTTGCACATAGGGTATTTATTTGACAACAAAGAGGAAGTGTGTGAGGAAGCTAAAACTTGTTGCCGTGAGAGATAATTTTGAGTTTTCACCAAAAAGTCAAATTCATTGGCTGTGACGGTTGCATGTCATGACCGAAAGTGCAAGTGGCAGATTTATTGTAGAGGTTGGCGGAGTCAGAAAAATTTATTCTTAGCATATACCCGTGAGCACACTTGTGGTTGAGATATTTCAGGTGGGCATCGACAAGCGTCCGCTGATGTTATTGGACAATTTGTCAAAAGTCGGTTCGTTGAAGGGAAAGGTCCATCTCCTAAAGACATTCAGAGACTTGTGCGCACAGAGTTGGGATGTGCTGTTAGTTACTGGAATGCTGGAAAGGGAGACAACATGCACAAGATTTGTGAGGGCAAGTCGGAACACGGGTATGCAGTATTAAAAGCGTACCGTAATGCTTGAGTTGACAAACCGAGGTAGCAAGACGTTTGAAGTGGGACATGAATATGATGTTTAAAATTTTTTTGTGCTTACGGTTCTGCTATAAAGGGGTTTTGTAAACATGAGAAAGGTGTTGGCTGTTGATGGTTGCTTTCTGATGGGAAAGTATGGAGGTACATTGTTAGTGGCCACTGCACAGGCAGCGAGAATCACACATATCCTGTTGCATGGTGTGTGGTTGACTCTGGAATGACGAGTTTGGACTTGGTTTTTTCGGCAATTACGTACGATAGTGCCTGACAGTGACGAGTGTGCAAATATCGTAGGCACAACTCTATAGAGAAGGGGATTGCCTATTTACCCTCAAGCACATCACGGATTCTATATGAGGTACCTTGGTGAGAACATAAAACAAAGTTTAAGTGTGCTGGCCTCCTTTAGACATAATACATGGCAGCAAAAGCTTATCGGGTTGATGAGTTCGAGGAGCACTTCCAGCAATCCAATCAAGGATGATAGAGTTGCAAGTATCTTGAGCATGATGTGGTTTCGAGCGATGGAGTAGAGCTTACTTTCTGGAAGAAAATTTGATGTGATGACCACGAATATAGCGGAGTCCATAAATTCGAAGTTGTTAATAGAAAGAGAGCTTCCAATAGTTGCACTTTTTGATGCAATCCGAGGACATTGTACGGTGGTTCCATGAGTGTCGTACGAAGTCAAATTTTACTACAACCCTTGTTCGTCAGCTGAAAAATTGCGAGAATGTATGGAACTGTCAAATGCACTGTTTTCTATCTCTTAATGCTCAAGAGTTCACTATGTGCGCCTATGGTCCGGATGCCCTAGTTAACGTTGTAGAAAACTTGCAGTTGTAAATTGCTGACATTCAACGTTACCTTGTCCTATGCACTAGCAGCACTGAAACACCAACGAAAGCTGGATTTTGGTTCAAGAATTTACATGGAACTTTGCTCCCCTCTCTATATGGCAGATCACTACATGCTGGCTTATTCAGAAACAATATATCAGTGCCTCCAGAAGAGCATGGGTAGTGCCGCCAGAGTTGGCTGACATTATCATCCATCTGCCATTCAAGAAAGACAGTAAAGGGGAGAAAAAGAGTTAAATATATTCCATCAGCCTCTGAGGTTCCTCGAAAGAGAATAAGTGCTCAATTTGCAAGAACCTGGCCACAAGAGAAGCAGTTGCCGAAGTAATCACATGTAGATCCAGAAAATTAGTTCGAAGAATGATGAAATTAGGGAGTTGCGAAGGCCAACGTTGATGGTTTGTTTTCAATTATTGATGTTATAAATTTATTGTTACCTTTAATAAATCATTCTTTATATTCTTGTTACATGGCTAAATATATGTTGTGGATTTTAGTTTGGAATTAGGTTGTCAAATTGAGGAGAAATATGGAATTAATACGTGTTGGTAATTTTAGTTTGTCAAAATCAGGAGAAAAACAGAAAAAGTATATATTGCCCATGATGCTTAAGCGACACCGTATACGCTTAAGCGACCAAGGGTTTTTCAAACAGGATCGTTAAGCGATATCAAGTCGCTTAATCGACCAAGACAAAAGACAAGACGCTAAGCGATATCTCAGATCGCTTAAGCGATCATGCACCTGGGCAGATTTGATTCTGCCAATCACATGATCGCTAAGCGATCACGATCGCTTAATCAACCAAGTGAAAAAGAAAAGAATCGCTTAAGCGACCCTATGTAAACGAAGTTCCTTTAGTACGATCGTTAATCGACCAACGAAGATTTAAAAATTTAATAAATACACCCCCACCTACCCAATTCCCAGATTCCAGCCACCACTGTTGGATCCTACGGGAAAGGGCGTTACGACGCATAGCGGTTGGATCAGGCTAATAGGGGGGTCGATATGGCCTTTTCCGGCTAGATCGAACGCAGATGTGGTCGGAAAAGGCCAGATCACGGCCAGATCTGGCCGTCGACGGACGAAAAAGTCGATATTGGCCGTCTACGATGGCCAAAATTATGACTGTCGTTTTCAGTCAACGATCAAGATTTGGCCGTCGTTGACCGTCAACGTCGACTATTTCTTTTGAAAGTCGATGACGGCCTGATGTGGCCTTTTCCGGGCTGGGAAATGTCACATCTGTGAATTTTCGGCCATTGCCGGTGTTTGTAGCGTCGGTGGTGCCCGGAATCTGGGAAGTTGGGTGGGTGGGGGTGTTTTATTACTTTTTAAACTTTTTAGGCGGTATAATGAAATTAATTCAGTTAATGGGTCTAAATTTTATTAAAAATACTATATTTCCTAAATAATTAAACAAAGAAATATTTGGGAATAAGATTTATAATATTTATAGGAAATTCAGCAAATGCAACCTTTATGTTTGACACAAACAGAATCCTAAACCCTATATGTTTAGCATAGACGTAAACATTTAAACCTTATATGGTTTCATATTGACGTAAAAGAACTATATGTTTAATATAAATATAATAACGGTCATAGTCACTGAACGAATCATAACCCTATATGTTTAGCATAGACGTAAACATTAACAACCTTATATGTTTCATACTGACGTAAAGAACTATATGTTTAATATAACTATAATAACAGTCATAGTCCACTGAACGAATCGTAAACCCTATATGTTTAGCATAGACGTAAACATTCAACACCTTATACGTTTCATACTGACGTAAAAGAACTATATGTTTAATATAAATATAATAACGGTCATAGTCCATTGAATAAATCGTAAACCTTATATATTTACCATAGCGTTAATCGCTAAACCGATGCTTTGAAATACAATAAATAATATCCGAATACATAGGAACACTTAAGCGATCCTCTGTATTTACACAGTCGGTTAAGAGATTCGTCTGTATCACTTAAGCGATTCTTTACTTTTACTCTTGATCGCTTAAGCGATCGGTAATCGCTTAAGCGATCTAGCTCGTGGCAGATGCCCAAATCGAAAATTGCTTAAGCTATCCATTTGTATCGCCTAAGCGATTTTCGTAAAACACTCTTGATCGTTTAAGCAATCTTGGCCAAAGCAGAATGAATCTGCCCAGATCTATGATCGCTTAAGCGATCTGATTAAGCGATCTTGGCCAAGGCAGAATGAATATCTGCCCAGATCTATGATCGCTTAAGCGATCTTATGTATCGCTTAAGCGATGTTTCTTAAACGAGTCTCTGTCGCTTAAGCGATCTTTGTCAAGGCAGAATGAACATCTACTGGATGGGTAATCGCTTAAGCGATTTGATATATCGCTTAAGCGATTTGATTTATCGCTTAAGCGATGCTTTGTAATAGACTCTTGATCGCTTAAGCGATCTTGGCCAAGGCAGAATGAATCTGCCCAGATCTATGATCGCTTAAGCGATCTGATCTGAGATCGCTTAAGCTATCTTGGCCAAGGCAGAATGAATATCTGCCCATATCTATGATCGCTTAAGCGATTTGAGATCGCTTAAGCGATCATATTTGGAAAAGTCTTGGTCATTTGGGAAACATTTGTACATCATTCATTTCCCTCTCAAATCCGAAAAGAATTTGTATCAATCTAATTCATCACAAATCAAAATATAAGAGACATCAATGTAATCGAAACACAGAATAAAAAATAGGCATGGGATGCGGCAAATATCGAAATTTATGGACAAGCTAACCATCAACCCCAACTTGGGTGAATCAAATAATCACACCAGTACATCACATGTTGTAGTGACACACAAAATGAAACAAAATGCTAAAAAACCATTATCCAACTTGGGTGAAGCAAATGATCACACCATACATAGTAAATTCAATCTTCTAATGAGATATCTTATATGTATAATAAAAATTATCTCCCAAATGTCAGATCCAATTCTTTACAAAAATTTCCTATACACTGCCGCAAGAAGAGCCACAGCACAAGAATTTCCTATACACTGCCTTTAATTTACTTTTTGATGCCAAAGAGTTTAATGTCACTAACACCTTCGCACAATCCCTTTATTGCAGATGCCTCCTCCTGCCAACCAGCCTTTGAGAAGTTTTCGAATTCGGTTTGCCAGCAACCTCTCTGATATCATTGTTTTGTACCATGCCTTCCCAGCAGCCTTGATTGCAGATGCCTCCTTTCCTCTTGCCAACTAGCCTTTTGTTTGAGAAGTTTCCTCTCATTGTTTGCTAGGAACTGGCAGACACGTTAACTTTTGTAAATAAAAAAAAAAAACACGTAAATAAGTTACATAGTGGGTAGGTGAGAAGTTCACTCAGTCCGTGTCTTTCGGTAAAGCTCCATATAAGCATAACACCTACAGCATCAGCATCATAACCCAAGTATCAACATCAACATCACATAAACTACAAAATTCAAAGTCCAACTTGCATACCTTTTTATTGGGTTCTGCTCACTCAAAACGGATCCATCTGCCCATGGAAGCAGTCGACAGCCCAGCCCTCCCGATAGTCTCTCATTGTTTCATCATTCAACCCATCCATCGGGGTGTTGGTCATGTCGAACTCAATAAATTTTAGGGCATATGTCCCATATTCAGCACTACAATAGGAAGAAGACATTAGCATTAGAATAAACTTAAAAAACAATTATATTATATAAGTTAGTTTTATACAAAAGTTACCTTGACTCATTTATGGGGCTGGTAGAGATCTTAATTGGCCACTTTCCGGTTAGTACTTGATCACCCAAGTGCCCAAACATCCCGCTGTCATGCAACAGCCGCAGGAACAACCTAGGCAGTAGCTCCAACTCGACCTCTAACTGCTTGTCTCGACAAATAGTGGGGTTGCAGTCAAGGATCTTCAGCAACCCCTCCTCTAGATGTGCAACGACTGCTATCCAGTGCATCTGTTTGACGAGGATGATGCAGCACACTTTTTTAACAAAGGTCCAACCGTGGCTATATTTGGGCCGATCCCCCTGTATATACTGCATAATTCTGTCATCAAAATAAAAATCATCAGGGATGCAGTCCAACTGTACTGGGGCCAATCTTTTTCGCTTCGGTCCTTTTGCTGCACCACTAGCAACAACATTTTCAATTAAAGTCCGATATACCGAAACAAGCGTTTAGCCAAACACCACATCAGTGATAGCACAGTCAGGATACAACAAATCACCATCAGTAGTTTGTCGTAGCCTCATCAGTGCCAATATCTAATCGATGTGCTGCATCAAATAAAAACAACAAGATAAGTATGGAAAACACAGGCAAAAATAAGGAAAATTAAGCGAAAATAACTCACCGAGTCCTCAAGCCACATGCCCATCGTCAACAACTTCCTAAACCATTCCGGGGGGATAATCCCCTGTCTTGCACTTTATATGGCCATTACTTCCTAATCCATTGTAATAGGCATATAAGAGTTTTTTCTTTTCCTCTATTGGCCTATACAAATCGACATTTGAGTCCAATTTCCCTTGCCCACTTCCTCCCGCTTCCTCCATTTTTACATCCCTGCTTCCTTCGCCTCCCACCTTGCCCTCGTCTATTATCACCGTCCCACTTCCTCCACCAACCTCCTCAACCTCCTCTATTTCTGGTTCTTCCTCCATTTGTTTCTTAATTTTCTTCTTCTTTACCTGTGTCACTACCATGTAAGGCGATTTCACAAACTTGCTCTTCTGGCTCTCTCTTTTCAAGCCAGTTTGTACTTCAACCGCCTTTAATTCTCCACCAACTTCCTCCTCCATTGTACCAACTTCCTCCTCCACTGTACCAACTTTCTCTCCCAGCTTATCCATTTTCTCCTCCACCTTTTTCATGCACTCTTCCATCTTGTCAAACCTTGCATAAACGGCTGTTGTAAAACTCTCAAACAGGCCATTTATGAGGTCAACAACCTCACTTTCCCGACGCTGATGTCTCAGCAAAGCGGTACTTGTTGTACCGGTTTGCTGAGGCATACAAACCTCTTCCTCCCTCTTCTCTTCCTCCTCCTCGGAGCTCCGGCCGATTGGAGCTTCATCCTCCTCGGCATCAACCACGTTGTGAAGCAGTGGCCCTGCAACTGCCATCACATACGTGACCCCTTTTAGGTCCCACATCAGGCGGTCTATCCATTCATCACTTGTATCCTCCAATGCTTTGAAAGATTTAACATAGTCCTCTTCCGCTTCAGCCCCAGTAGTGGTGAGCAAGGGACAAACGACTCCCTACAATAAGAAACAAAATCAATCAGATTGAAGCGACATTTTAAAGCAACTGCATATTCAAAAGCTTAGTCCTTTAATCTTACCCCAGCCGCTTGAATCTCAACGTCTATTTGCTCATAATCCGAATGCGTGTGCCTCTGGACATGCCACCGCAACATCCTAGGAAATTGCTGTTGCATATCCAAACTGTTGCTCCTCCTCCTCTCCCTCTTAGCGAAGACAAGGACGGCCTTGTACATCCAAGCCTACATTAGTAAAAAAAAAAAAAAAATAGTCCATATCATAATTCAAACACATATGTTACAAAAAATATAACAAAAAACTATTAATATTTACCTACATTGCCCATGAGAAGTTAAACAAATTGTACGTGCTTGGTTTATCCTTCCCCTCCCATTGGGACTGCTTTAACACCATGTCTGCTTTTTTCAGGCTGTTGATGGTTCGCTCATATGATTTCAGTCCCCATGGATAAGAATTAAAGAACTTCAAGTTACTTGCAAACAACAACCAATCTTTCTCAACAGCTTTTGTTGAGTCACCAGCCAATAAGATCGAATGTAAAAACAAAACCAAGCACACTTTTATCTTCTCTGTATCAGTAAATTCAACTGTTTCTAGTCTAATACTTGTGCTGTAATAGACTTATCCCCCTGCAAAACCTTATTATAAAACTGTTTGGCTCCCCGACTATTCCTTACTGCCTCTGCCTTCTTATCTGGCGCTTCCCCACATCCTAAGCACATCACCAGGGCATATTCCATCATGCCAAAATGTAGTGGCTTTCCACCCACCACAAACCACATTTTTTTTTTATTGCATCTTACTGAGTGCAGCAACATGTAATGCACTCCCTGCCCCCAAAATGCCTTTTTCCAATGATTTCCGAGTCCTAAAAACCGACCGAAACAAGTGCGACATAAATCTCTTTTACCATGAGTAATTTTATCTAAAATGTCTTGTATTCTGTCAAAAACTTCCCAACTTGACCTGACCGTCACCCTTGCAGGGAAGTAGGACACCTTATCGCTTATAAGGTCCAACTCGTAGTCTGTATAGTTTACGGTCCGCACAATCTGTACAATCGATATAAACAAAATGTCAGCAACAAAAATAAACTAAAACAACTAATAAATAAAATATCAGCAACAAAAAATTACCACTGTGGTCGCTTAAGCGATTTCAGATCACTTAAAAGATCTTGACTCTGCCTCGTGCAAGATCGCTTAAGCGACCAAGAGTAAACTGAAAGAATCTCTTAAGCGACACAAAAGATCGCTTAAGCGATCTTATATCTATGATTCTGCCTCAAAAAGATCGCTTAAGCAATCTGAAATCGCTTAAGCGACCAAAAGTCAACTTAATCAATCACTTAAGCGATATAAAGGATCGCTTAAGTGATCTTAGATCTGGGCAGATAGAGTAAAAGAGGTAAATCGCTTAAGCGACAGTTCAAAATGTACCCTTTCTTCGGTGGCCTGCTCGTTCTCGTTGGCCTCCTCCTCGTCGCCTGAATCCTCGGAAGACTCCTCCTGGCCTGAATTCTCGCCAGACTCCTCCTCCTGCCCTGAATTCTCATCGGAATCCTCCTCCTGGCCTGAATTTTCGCTTGACTCCTCGTCTTCAAAACCGTTTGCTGATTCTTCCCTTTGTTCTTGTGCCGCCAACATCTCCTCTGCCTATCGACCACCTTCACTAATCGAATGATCCACCGGAGCAACCATTGAACTGTTTGCGCCACCAGAATCTAGGATTCGAAGCGTTGGGTTTTCCTCGTCATTGTGAGTGTTAGCCATGGTTTTGGATTGAATTTGGTGTGAAAATTTGTAGTTTGGATCGAAAATGTGGGCTGTATCGCCGGAAATCGCGTAGATTCCGTTTAGGGTTCAAGAAATCGATCAAAAATCATGACTTATCGCCGGAAATCGCGACTATATTCCATTTAGGGTTCAAGAAATTGAGTTTACGATTGAATATGGTATGGAAATTTGCAGGTTCGATCGGAAATCGCACTGTCTCCCTTTGGTTCAAGAAATCACTTTTTCCCCTAATGAATTTCGATTAAGCGAGGTGAATAGTTAGTGGGGCTTGTTTTGAGAAATTTCAAATTTTAAAAACTTTTATTATTTCTGATTCGGCCCACATATGTTTTAATCTTTTTATTTTAACCCATTTAACGTGTTTAGTTAATCCTAACTATGCCATGTCATCTTCTCTAAATTAAAAAAAAAATAAAAAACAGTTTCAAGACCATTTTCTTAAATCAAAGCTTGGGATGGCCGGATAGCTAAATTTTCTCCATTATTCTCCTTAGATGTTAACACATGTAAGGTTAAAAAAGGTAATTTACTCATTCATGTAAGGGTAGAATGGATAGTTCACTACTAATTCACTCGTCCTTACATAAAAAAAAAAAAAAAAAAAAAAAAAAAAAAAAAAAAAAAAAAAAGAAGAACCATTTATCATTGTTTTGACACACTACCAAACTCTGTTACCCGTGGGTTTACTTTCCTTCTAAGTTACTCATCTTGCCCTTCAATCATTATAAGCCAAAAACCCTTTTTCGTTTTGTCGAAGCTGTAGTTGTGGCTAACAAAGTTCTGAGTTTTTTCTATTATCGGTCGACATGGCTGAATCTTCTTGGCCTACTGAAGCCCAGGTAATAATCATTCTCCTGTTTTCCTTAATGGGTTGTCAAAATTAGTTCTAGAGTTTATCTTTTTTCCGCATTTTGCTGATTCATGGGATGCTGCATCGGTAGCTTTCAATTTAAACTGATTTATAATTTTCATTAACCGTGATTTGCTGGATTTCAATTTGTTGAATGAGTTTCTTTTATTGCAGTTAAATGACATAAGAAATAAAGTTTCTGAAATGTCTGGGAGAGATTCTGAGGAAGTTCAAGTTGTTGTCTCTCCTTATCGTATTTGTCCTTTGGGAGCTCATATTGATCATCAGGTTAGTTTAATATGCATACATTTTCTAGTTTTGTGTCATTGGTTATTTCTTTATTAGAAATGCCGAACAATGTTTGTTATAAATACCTCAAGACATTCTATTGGTTTTATAATTATTTTTTACAGCTCAAAAAATTAGAATTTCCATGATGTTTCCAGGGTGGAACTGTTTCTGCTATGACAATCAATAAGGGAATACTTCTTGGTTTTGTACCTTCCGGTGACACTGAGGTAATGAGATAAATCTTTTTATGCTACATTTTCATTAGGTATCAAGGACATCTTATTGATCAATTCCGTCTCAGATGTGGTGTCAAATCTTTACTGAACCTGAAAGCATTGACGGGCTGCAATTTAATGTATAATGAAGATTTAATGAATTTCGACTGCCCCCTCTCAACTTGTGGAGAAAAATGTGTTAGATCAATCTCAAATCACCAAAATGAGATGATTTCTCCATGAAATAGGAAATTATATCAATATAGAGCTTTATAGCTAGCAACATTTACGCTTGTTCTTGGCTCTGTGTCATTAGCCTGCCTTGGCTAGACCTTTTTGCTCTCTGGATTTAACATTCTCTTTCTTGTCTAGATAATATTTGTGAGATATTTTCAGCCAAAACATAGGATTCTGACTATAGCTGAATTTCCTTTTGCATTGTATAATGAGAAGTAGTCTTTAATACGTTGAATTTTCAAGATGTTTTCAACAAAGTGTTACCCGCTTATTTCTATTTTATTTGAAACAAAATGATTTCTGCTACAGTTGAAAATGAAATACAAATTGGTGACATGAAAGTTGTCCACCAATAGATTTTGTACAAACGAACTTCAACTATTCAACACCTGCATTTTGTCCAAAACAGCCTCCCAGTTTTCCAAACTGAAGCACAGAAAAGAGTCTTTGGATTCTTTTGTTACAGATACCCATGCAGAGGCCTCCCACTTCTTAAACCACTATTCTTAGAGAGCCTACAAGGTATGCAACTACACCAACTTGCGCTTATAAAAATTTAAAGAGTAGTTCCAGCACCATTGTCTTTCTCTGCCTGACCATATTCTACTCCCATTCTTTGCCCCTAATTTTTGTTTTGGGTTCATAATATAGAACGTTTCTAGTTGGAAGATGTATGTCTTTGGAAGCACATGTTTAAAATTTTGTTAAATAGAATAAAGAAACACATTTTTTGACTTTTAAAAATGTTTCAGAAAATGTGAAGATGATAAAGAGTAACAATTGGGAAGCTGTAATGTGTGTCCTTCTAGTAATATTATGCATTGAGTATTTCATCATATGTTGTTGTGTGCTGAATTTGAAACTTATTGTTGTAGGTTGTAATACGTTCAGGACAGTTTAGAGGAGATGTTAGGTTCAGGTATGGCCACTAGTTTTGCATAATCCTTTTGTCATATTTTATTTTATTTTATTTTTTCAAGATACAAAACAGACAAAAATATTTAAAGCTTCATTTGGTGGATATTGTTATGACTCAGGATGCATTGTTGAAAGTCAAGCTCAAAAATTGTAGTTTCAAGAACTCAATATTTGGTGAATATGGTCTGGGGTATCTTCTTGTAAACATGGTCTTGCAGATATCTGTCTACTTAATCCATGATTTGTGATATCCATTGGAAGGATAGGTATAATGCAAATAGGTTTGTATGAAAAATAAAGCAGTCATGGATAAACTAAATCTGCCATTCCAACAATCAATTGAATACATTAATGCAAGACATTTATTCAACTATACTACCAACATTAGGAATACTAACTTAGAAATTCAGAGATTAGCAGATTGAAAGGGAGGTGTTGAAATCCAGATTGAAAAAATGGGTTCACCTTCGAGTAGTGGGCTAGTGTGAGGGAATATTGGTGGTGTGGAAGGTGACCAATTGTAAAAGTGGTTGATTCTTGATAGGTAACTCCTCTCTTTTTGCTGAAATTAGTACGCATCTAGTTGTGAAGATTCAAGATTCGCTGATATCTATGGTTGGACTATAAGTCTGGGAGGATATATACAAACATTTGGAGTTTTGTGAGCTAGATCGTTTGTGGGAGACTTTAGTGCTGTAATAGTTTGAGGAACCTTGTGATCTGAAAAGACTTTGAATGCGCTTCTTTTTTCATTAGTCTGTTAAATCGGCTAGGGGTTGTGGCTTGACTTGTTGTGTGTTTCTGGAGCTGTTTGGCTAGAGTCTTTTTTTTTTTTTTTTTTTTTTTTTTTTTTTTTTTTTTTTTTTTTTTTTTTTTTTTTTTTTGAGCCAGTTTACACAAATTCATGTTGGTCGTTGTGAATCCATAGACCGTAATATTGGTGTAGTGGACCTGGGCTATTGTAATGTTGTTCATGAAATTTTTGCTCATCCTTTTGTTATATCTTAAGTAAATGTACCAGTTGGTCTATATATATATATATATATAAGAGCAAAGCACATAAAATATTTTGGAGAGAGTTCAAATTGCCGGCACATTTGAAGGTGTGTGTGCTCTTGTTAGGCGTTGGATGGTGTTGGTGATGGTATATAATGTTAGATTGGCGCCATAGGAACTCCTTAGTTTGGCATCCTGAAAAGCCAGTGGGTAAATTGGTGGCACAAAGTACTGATGAACACCCAACCTGCAAATCCACTATAAAACCACAATCTATCCACAACACAGCTAATATACACACTCACATGTAAAAATACTCTGTTGTATTGCCAATCACACAGAACATTACATCCAGAAGGATTCACACAGCAGCAATGTCCTATCAATACGCAGATAGCAATTACACAGAGAGAATAACAAAGTATACTAAGAAAATGGTAAACATAAGACTGACTTCGAGGGTCAGCAGCCTCCCATTTACTGACTTCGAGGGTCAGTAGCCTCCCTTCCAAAATGACTCAACCATTCTCGATTCCCTCTCTTTCGTTCCTGCCCTTTTTATTCTCTCCTGATACCTTTTGATTTCTAACAAAATTCTCTTCTCTCGTACTCCTACCAAGCCACCTGTCCCCTCCTAACAAACTCTAACCTCCTGTCTAACTAATATTCCTCGGCTTCTCACCACTCTTCTTCCTACGGTAAACCATTCTTGGTTGCTCATCATTACCCTCCCCAAGAAGAACCAGCAGATAGTTTCAAAGTCTTCCCACGTGTTTTCAAATAGGGGAAGGCCTTTCCATTGAATGAGCACTTCCCACTGTCCATTAATGAGTTTCCTCCTCTTGAGTACTGCTTCCGGTTCAAGCTGTAATATGAGATCTTCGTTAAGAGCTGCCGGTAGGGGTTGACTGTTGGGAATTGGAAAAGTGGCCTTTTTTAATTGTGAAACATGAAAAACATCATGAATACGAGCTGAGGGTGGGAGTGCGAGCTGGTATGCAATTGCCCCAATTCTGTCCGTGATGACAAATGGACCGTAAAATCGCGGGCTAAGTTTCTCATTAAGTCGACGAGCGAGAGATCGCAATCTGTATGGCTGCAACTTTAAATAAACAGAGTCCCCAACCTCAAACGTAACATCCCGGCGATGTTGATCAGCATAAGATTTCATGCGGTGTTGAGCCTTGAGGAGATGCTCTTTTAAGTCATCTAAAACATTGTTACGTTGCTGAAGTTGCTGGTCCACGTCGTCGACTGAAGAGGTGTGGTCAGAATAACGCAAAACTGTGGGTGGATCACGGCCATAGAGGGCCTTAAAAGGGCACATTCCCGTGGAACGGTTATAAGTAGTGTTGAACCAAAATTCCGCCCATGGAATCCATTTGGGCCATAACTGTGGCTGTCCACTGACAAAGCATCGGAGATAAGTCTCTAGGCAACGGTTTACTACCTTTGTTTGACCATCTGTCTGTGGATGGTATGCGGAACTCATGTGTAAGTGGGTGCCCGATTGTTTAAATAATTCGCTCCAAAAGTTGCTCATAAAAATCCTATCTCGATAGGAAACAATGGTACGGGGAAAGCCATGCAAGCGAACCACTTCTTTAATAAACAGATCCGCTACCACTTTGGCTGTGTACGGATGCTTGAGAGGTAAAAAATGGCTATATTTAGTCAGACGATCCACAACTACCAAAATTGTATCGACCCCTTTGGCTTTGGGGAGGCCCATGATGAAGACCATAGAAATGTCTTCCCACACTTGGTGAGGGATGGGTAATGGCTGAAGCAATCCTGCTGGACTCATGGCGTCATATTTATTCTGTTGGCACACAGGGCAAGCAGCCACAAATTCTTTGATGTCGTGCTTCATCGCCTCCCAAAATACCACATTTGTGAGACGCTTATACGTCCGAAAGAACCTCGAATGGCCCCCAATGGGCGATGCATGAAATTCCTGTAAAATTTTATGGGTGTGAGGCCCGGATTTAGGTAGCACCAACCTGTTATGGTACAGCAGATGGCGGCCCACCAATCTGAAAGGATAATGACTGTTGGGGTTGAGTAGGAGCTGTTGCATGATCCCACGTAATCTGTCATCACTCTGAATAGCATCCTCCAAACTGTCTAGTCCAGAAAAACAGCCCACTAAGATAGCATAAAGGTCTACCACGTCTGGCATCCTAGAAAGAGCATCTGCTACCTTGTTCTGTGGCCCTGGTTTATACTGAATTATGAAGTCCAAACCCAGCAACTTGATAACCCATTTCTGTTGATTCTCGCTCAATAATTTCTGATCAGTTAGAAAATGAAGACTGCGCTGATTCGTTCGAATCACAAAACGTCTACCCAACAAATAATGGCGCCACTTTTGCACCGCCAGAACTATAGCCATTAATTCCCTTTCATAGACTGACTTCAGCTTTGAATTTAGGGACAAACCTTTGCTGAGAAAAGCAATCAGTCATCCTTTTTGCATTAATACCGCACCCAAACCACTTCCTGAAGCATCGGTTTCTATGACGAACTCTTGAGTTAAGTTAGGTATCTGGAGAACTGGAACAGTGGTCATTATCTGTTTAAGTTCGTCAAAAGCCGTTTGAGTTGCTGCATTCCACACAAACGAGTCCTTTAACAAGGCAGTGAGTGGAAGTGCGATTTTTCCGTAATCGCGAACAAATCGGCGATAGTATCCTGTCAGCCCGAGGAATCCTTTTAGTGCCCTAATATCTCTCGGTGCTGGCCATTTGATAATACTCTCAATCTTTGAAGGGTCAACGGACACCCCTTTAGCTGAAACCACACGCCCCAAATATTCCAATTGTGACTGCCCAAAGTAACACTTTTTTTTATTGACCACCAACTGATTGTCTAAGAGCACCTGCAAGGTAATGCGTAGATGCTTCGCGTGCTCACCGATCCCCTTACTATAGATCAGTATATCGTCAAAGAAAACCAACAAAAATTTCCTGAGATAAGGCCTGAAAACGTCATTCATGACTGCTTGGAAGGTAGCCAGTGCATTGGTGAGGCCGAAGGGCATTACCAAAAACTCATAGTGCCCTTCGTGCGTCCGAAAGGCCGTTTTAAGGGTGTCCTCTGGTTTAGCTCGGATTTGGTGATAGCCCGATTTCAAATCAAGCTTAGAAAATACCGTCGCACCGTCTAACTCATCAAATAATTCGTCGATGGCTGGAATCGGAAACTTATTCGGAACTGTCACTTTGTTAACTGCCCTATAATCAACACAAAATCTCCACCCCCCATCTTTTTTCTTCACCAACAAAATTGGAGTTGAGAATGGACTGATGTTGGGCTTTATTATTCTGGAAGCCAGCATTTCCTTGAGGATGCGCTCTATTTCGTTTTTCTGGTAGTAAGGGTACCTATGAGGTCAGAGATTTGGTGGTTGAGTCCCTGGCACTAACTGAATGGCATGGTCTCTGGTTCTGGCGGGTGGTAATCCAGGAAGTGGATCAACAACTCTACTAAATTTCTGCAATATTTCCAACAACCGATCATCCACATCCTCATTATTATCACTCTGTTTCTAAATCTGTCCAAACTCTATCAAACACCCATGTCCCTCACTCTACAATGCCTTGATCATAGCCTTGAGTGAAACCATGGTTTTGCTGAGAGATGGGTCCCCTCGCAAGCACACAATCTGATCTCCCAGTTTAAACCTCATGGTTTGCTTCCTCTAGTCTGTGGTCGTTTCACCCAAAGTTTCTAGCCATGCAATCCCCAAAACAACATCCGCACTGCTCATATCAAATGGAAAGAAATTTTGGACAATCGTCATCCCTTGTAGCTCTAGGCAAACATCTCTACATTCTCCCTCACATCTCACACTATACCCATCACCAACTCGGACCCCAAAGGACTGAGTTCCCACCACAGAAATACCCAAACACTCCACCACCTTTGAACTAATAAAATTGTGGGAAGCCCCACTATCAATTAACGCAATCAGCTCCTTACCATGGATTCTGCCCTTGAGCTTCATGGTCTTTGGACTGTGAATTCCCACAACGGAGCTAAGAAAAAGCTCAACCTGTTCCTACTGTAGTTCCATTCCAGATTCAATGGACTCCCTTCCACCAGATGGATCTGGGTCATCCTCCTCTTCATCAATTAAAATAATCTGAAACTGCTTTTCCCCACATTTGTGACCAAATGAAAACTTACCATCACATCTGAAGCAAAGGCCTCTCTCCTTTTCTTTTGGATTTCCGCATCTGTCATTCGACGGAATGGGAACTCGCGTCGTTGGGAGTTCGATCGTTCGAAGGGCCGAAATGATGAAGGTGGTTGGTCGCGATTGGAAGAGTTGGTCGACGAGCCATGGATTGAGGATTTTGGCGAACGTCGAAGGAAATGGGAATTAGAATTTGATTTTAGGGATTCTGCGTTATTTGGGAATTTTGGGTTTGGGTAAGTTTCGGGTCGGGTCAAGTTTCTGGATCCATAGGAAGACCCAGGCCCCATTAGCACATGAATGTCTAATTGTCCCCATTTGGGCTTCTTCAATCACGTTATTTCTTTCCTCAATGTGTTGGGCCAGATCAATGATTTGAGTTAAAGATGTGGGCTGGGCTAAACGGATTTCAGCCCTCACTTCCAGTTTTAGCCCATTGATAAAGGCTGCTTGTAAAATCTCCTCCTTCTCCTTTACCAGAAGAGCAATGACGGCTTCAAACTAACGTTGAAACTCCATTACAAACCCAGTGTGCTTCATGACCATTAGCTACTCACAGGGATTGAGTTCTTGGGACCCACTAAACCTTTGAAGGAGTGCCAGTTTAAACATGGCCCACGACGTCGCCGTAGTTTTGGATTCTGTCCACTGGAACCAGTTGATGGCTTCACCCTCCATATAGACAGCTGCTGCTGTTAATTTCCCTTCCTCAGTTATTCCATTGAGGTGAAAACTAAAGATCCATCCGTAAGGATCTTCGCCGGAAAATATCGGCATCTCCAATTTTCTCCCACTCATTTCACTGTGACTTTGGTTACTGGTGCTAGACCCACTTGCCCCATTTGGATTTTCCTCCTGGTGAGATCGGTTATTTTCCGATGAACGCATCTCGGTTCTACCAGCTTCTTCTTCATCCTTTCTTCGCACCCAGGACTGTATTTCAACCAGACACTCTCGAATAGTACCCATCTCCACTCCCAACTTCGTAACCTCTCTTTCCACATTGTCCAGTCTAGAGTCCATTCTTGTCAATACCATAACCAAGAACGCAATGCTCTGATACCACTGATGAACACCCAACCTGCAAATCCACAATAAAACCACAATCTATCCACAACACAGCTAATATACACACTCACATGTAAAAATACTCTGTTGTATTGCCAATCACACAGAACATTACATCCAGAAGGATTCACACAGCAGCAATGTCCTATCAATACTCAAATAGCAATTACACAGAGAGAATAACGAAGTATACTAAGAAAATGGTAAACATAAGACTGACTTCGAGGGTCAGCAGCCTCCCATTTACTGACTTTGAGGGTCAGTAGCCTCCCTTCCAAAATGACTCAACAATTCTCGATTCCCTCTCTTTCGTTCTTGCCCTTTTTATTCTCTCCTGACACCTTTTGATTTCTAACAGAATTCTCTTCTCTCCTACTCCTACCAAGCCACCTGTCCCCTCCTAACAAACTCTAACCTCCTGCCTAACTAATATTCCTCTGCTTCTCACCACTCTTCTTCCTACGGTAAACCATTCTTGGTTGCTCATCAGTACTGCTTGGCCAAACTCTAACTATGTGTTTGGCCTATTAGTGGTCTTGTGGTGGCATAGATTCAAGGGGTGAGAAGGTTAGTAGTCATGGTGTCTGCTAGGACTGACTATGACTACCCACTTGCATTTAGTCATCCACTCTTGAACCGTTAGTATTTCATGTTTGGGCCATGTTGCTACAATAATCATGTTGTGTTGTGCTTGGTACGATTTTGTGCTGTGTTCTGCTGTGCCTTGTTCCTGTCGGCCTGGTGTATTTGAAAGCATAATTTTAAACACATTCTTGGATCTTAAAAATGCAAAAGTCATATTTTAATTGTGAAATTATTAATTAAAGCAATATTGTAGAATGTTGTTGGACAGGCATTTGTTTCTTTTAATTTTTATTTAATTGTTTTATGTTGTAAAAGTAATGCACTTTTTAAGCCTTTTATTTTTTTGTTCCTTTTCTTTTTAACTATTTGGATTACGTGGCTGAGGCAATGTAGTAATTAACTGGCCTTAGTTATATATCTGCCTGGATATTATCCTTAGTGAGTTAATTGTCTTATATGATATTACTCCACCTCATGCTTGTGGACTGTTTTTATTCACTGTGAATATGATTACTTCCTTTGCAATAAATGCTTACTTTCATTTTCGTGTGTGCATTTGCATGGATTATGCTACTCTCTAACGTAAACTTCATATTGTTTTGATTGGAAATATATATATGTATTGATGTTAAAAATGAGTTACAGCAGTGGACCAGGTCCACAACAGACTCTTAAAGAGACACTAGCTGTACAATATAGCTGAGAATCAATCTATACAAAAACCCCATGACCAACTGTGTTAAACTTCATATTGAATTGTTATGTTTTGTATTTGGGTCTTGACAGCGTTGATGAAATTCAACAACCAAGAAATACTGTAAAGGATAATGATCCAATCCATGCAAGTGATTCCGCCAAACTACGAGGAGCCAGTTGCTGGGGAAATTATGCTAGAGGGGCTGTTTATGCACTACAGAGTAGGGGGAAGTATCTGGCCCAGGTAAAAAAATTATTTGGTTATTGTTTATCATATAGGGTCAAGAAAGGGAATAACCAAAATCTTTGTCTAAGATAAGCCTGTGTTTTCCTTTGAAACCCTTCCAATGAAGAAAATAATGAGTTCTGGTGCTGGACATCTATGGTACTGAGCAACAACATGCTTACTGGTTTAGATGAAATTACCCTTCTAGATTATGATCATTGCTATATTCTTGTTTGACCTAAGTCTAAGTCTTCTGTTTTGTTTCAAGTATTTATCTGAAGCTTTGTAAATAGATTCCAGTGGCATCTATACTTATTGATGACCTGCCAGGTTTACTAAAATATCCTCTAAAATGCCTCTTTTTTTTTTTTTTTTTTTTTTAACATGTTAAGTTTTATTTTTCTAATGTGGCTCATTTGGTATCATTCTCTGTGATGCAACTATACTAATTTTATGTTTATGTCGTTTGGATTAACTAGTTCCAAAGAACACCGCTCTTTGAAAGATCTCCTGGAGATTGACTTGCAGAAATTTTGGCCAATTTTTTAATTGTTTCATGACATATTGCATCTCTGTATTTGTGATGTCATAATTGCTGCTTCTCAATTTCCATCAGCACTACTAAAATAATGCATGCGCTTTTCTGTTGCTCCATTGTCGTCTCTAGTGAAGCTGCACATTTTTAGAGTCTTTTGGTTTTGATCTGTTGTAACCATTGCAGGGCATAATAGGATACATTTGGTTCTGAGAATCTTGACGGTTCTGGACTTAGCTCTTCAGCTGCTGTAGTTTGGCTTTTCTTCTTGCTGCTGCTTTTCTAACATTTGGCTGCTGAGGATGCATAATCTGCAGTAAATAATCAATGGAAAGAAATGTACAAGCAGTAATTCCTTACTGAAAAAGAATAAGAGGAAAGAAAATTCACTAAATAGTGGTGCAAATTCTAAAGTAAAGAACATCTTCATAAAATTTATCAATAACATAATTAAGCTCAACCACTTATTGTTATTATTATTATTTAAATGGTGGTCGAAAATGGGATCTCTGTTAAACCTGGATTTATCATTTTAGTTAGCTCTAAACTTGAAGATTTAGGGAATTGGTCTTTAAGTTATGTGAAATAGGAAAAGGAGCAGGACAGTTAATTAAGTAAGGGTAAACTTGGCATGTGGTATTGATTGGGCATTTCTTAGGACTAGATTGGACTGCATTTATAGTACTCTACTTCTATGTTTGGTACAATGTGAAGACATAATTTTATGTAATGAATAAGCTCAAATTTCACAAATAATCTAATGGAAAATAATTTAAAATAAATATAAATTCATGCTTCAGAATTTGTATGAATATTTTGTTTATGATTAGGAACTAGTAAAAACATATTTTTATCATTAATGTTGAACTTATTCTTTTAATTATACTATTTCTTGATTAACCAATTAAAACATATTTTAAAATACGTAACTAAATTTCATATTAGTTTAGGTTATTTTGAAATTTTTTATGATGAATAAATAAATAATATCGAATTATTAGAATCTGGTTGAAAGAAATTTAATAAGTAATCCATTTCTAAATATTTCTCACTTTTTTATTATTTTTATTTATAAAATAAAATATAAATAATTCATTTTTTTAATTAGTTCATTAAAATTTTATAGAAATAAATATATGTAATAATTAATTTGTCCAAGAACTGCACTTTCCTTGGTCATTACTGGCCCAGTGTTACTGATTACATATTTTAACCAATCTAATTCCACCTCGACTAGAAATGCTCCCAAGGCTTGTCTAAAACTTTTAGTACAGGTCGCAAGTACAGTCCTGTATTGTGTCCAAGTAAATAACAATCTGAGCTACTGGAGCCGAGCAATGTTTGTTGTCATGGCTTAATCCTTTTGGAGTATTGTGTACATTATTGAGGAGTGTTGATGTATTTGGCATTTGTAACTTTAGTTAGCATTTTACAGGTAGGAGTTGCTTACCTGTTGGCTTTGGAAAGTGCAAATGATATGAAAGTATCTGCTATTGATAACATAGAATTTGATCGGTAGGTTTCTTTAAAACTTGAATCTATTTATTTAATTTGTTATTGGTATGCCTTATTTGTGATTTAAAGCACAGCATGTCTAGGTTGAACTATGAGGTTTATTTATTTATTTTTATTTTAAAGTTCATGCCAAAGAGACACTGAAGGTGTTATTTTATTGAAATGAAAAATAGAGAATTCAAGATTCAAAATAAATCCTTAGAATGCCATTGTGTCATATAGAAAACAAGAAGCATCCAATCTTCTTGTAAAAGCTCAACTAAAGCGATTTTGAGAGGAATATCTAAAAAATACGAGCAAAAGCACGAGAAACCGATCAGAAAACATTGTGAATGCAAGTGGTGTTCAGTCTTGCACCTGTATTGTTTTACTATGTAATCCTTCGTATGGACTGCATTTACTTTAGCTTTATCTTTGCTATGTTGCTAGGGTATAATTCATTTTTGTCAAGGAACATAGTTTGGCTGTGGAGCTGTAGGTTATTGGACGTCTAAGGGTATTTTTTATTTATTTCGATGGTCAATATCAGTTAAACATGATGTCGTCATACAATAAGTAGGTGCAGAAAGGAAAGGCAAGCAGAGAATATGAAAGAATTCAAAATTGCATACAAAAATCATCCATCAAGTCTGGCTGAAATTAAATCACAAATGGGACCAAGTCTTTAAAAAAAATTAAGGATAAGTAACTAAATTATTCAAAAATATGAAATAGTGATTATAAATACCACATTTAACATAACAAGCAGTAGTAACTCAAATAAGATATGGAATGTGTACTCGTAATTAGGTCAATTATCAAGGAAAAATTAAAGAATTTTACCCTATAATTATTTATTTATTTATTATTATTTTTTTTAATGATAATGAAAGAGGTTTATGTCCATGATGCAGGAGAACTTTAGATGACATATATAATGTTTTATGCATCCTTAATGACCATAACTTGATTCGCATTTCTTGAAGTACTGGAATAATTGGCGTGCTTTACATGACCAAATAATTTGTAAATTTCTGTTCAATTCATGATCATGTGGAACTCAAAACCTCAAGCGGTTGATATTGCTGCCAATTTATTTGTGCTTTCCTATTCCTTAGAGCATTATTCCTTTGTAACTGTTACTTTTTTGCTGATTTAGGTTAATTGAAAATGAATATTTGGGTCTAAGGAATGGCATACTTGATCAGTCAGCTATATTGCTTTCAAGCTATGGTTGTCTAACATGCATGAACTGCAAGGTAATGTTTGGCTTTTGTGAATATTTATTGTTCTTAAGAATCAAACTCTTTATATTCTCATTAATTTACTTGACTTATTCTAATTGTAGAGTCAGATTTAAACTTTATGTTGATTATTTTTACCTATTTTGTCTTATCAAATTTATCCAAGATGATATTTTTCTGCTGTATGGCTACATAGCACTTCATATTTGCTCTTTTTTTTTAAAACATTATTTTTTGTTGCTTTAAGGTGTTTTCTTATAAAATACAGTTAATTGGTAAAAAAACTATGAAAGCTAACTCTATGCAGTATCCATTCTTTCTTAATCGTATTGCATTGGTCATGGGCGATAGGCAGGACATTAGGTTTTGGGAAGATAAATTGATTGGAGATGCCACTAGTGATAAGTTTCCTCACCTTTATAGGCTTTATCCTAATAAAATCTTTTCTATTAAATCTTGTGTGGTTTTCTCTCCAAATTCTTCATTATGGATTTGGAACTTCAATTTCAAAAGGACCTTGAATGAAAGAGAAACAGGAGACTTCATTGAGCTTGTGGAGTTGGTGGGAAATGTAAACATTGATGAGACTAAAAAGGATAGAAGAAGCTGGAAATCAGAAGCTTCCGGCAATTACTCTTGTAAATCCTTCTTTGAGTGGTTAGTAAATGAGTCCGTTCTTGATGACTTTAAACCTTTAAAGATGATATGGAAGACCAAATTCCCTCCTATTGTTCAAGTCTTTTTGTGGGCTTTAGTCCAAGGAAAAATCAATATGAGAGATGTGATACAAAGAAGGTACTCTTATATGTGCCTATCTCCATCTTCGGGTGTCAAGTGTAAACAAAGTGAGGATACTGCAAATCACCTATTCCTGAATTGCTCTGTGGCTTCAAAATTATTGGCTAGAGTTTGGATTAAGGATATCATGGATTATTCCAGGTTCTTGTGAAGCTTTACTTACGGAGAACGTTTTCTCTTTTCGAGAAGGAAAGAAGGGTAAATCATGTTTTGAGGAGAAATGTGATAGTAACAGGGAGGCCATATGGGATGGTTTGACTTTTTGCTTTTATTTGGGCTTCAGTTTCAACGGAACTTAAGGACTTCTCATTTTTCTTCATTCATCTTAATGGGGAGTGGATTTTGGGCTACCTTTGTATAGTTTGTTTTCACTCAAGGAAGCAAACATTAGTCATTGTCTTGAATAGATTTGTTCATCTCATCATTTCTTTGATATCTTTGTGGATCTCTAGTCCACGGATTTACCTACCCCAGTCTCTTCTTAATTTATATTTTTATTGTTTCTGATAAAAAAAGAAAAGGAAGAAAAAAGTCACTCCCTGGTTATTGTGAATGGTGGGGCAGTATATGTATAGATGTGGTTTGGTTACAACCCTTTATTTATATAACCCAAAATTTAGTAAATAATTCTAGCTATTGATTACCATCTTGTTAGGTTGGTCATTTTGTAATGAATTCCATCACCTGTATATTTTTTTGCACAACTTGTATGTAAAGACAACATCACCTTTTGTTCTTATCAGAGTCCAATCTTGTGGATTACGGATGATAAAGACTATTTGCTACTTAAGCTGAATTCTAATGACTGAGGCCAAGTTTGATCTATCTTTCAAAAGTAATTTGATTGGAGATCCGAACCAATACTCTGAGTAAATTTTATCTATTGCTTTCTCTGTAAGGAATTGGGTGTCCATAATATTGAGTACATGGTAGAAACTCATAAGACATATGAAAGACTCTCTCAAATGTAAGAGATCTCATATTGAAGTGGTTGTCCATAATATTGAATACATGGTAGAAACTCATAAACATCTAGAAGACTTACGTAAATGCAAGAGATCTCATATTTCTTTGATCAGTCTTGTCCTTGTTCCGTTACATGTTGTAGAAGTTATTCAGCAAATTTGGCCTAATCTCTTGTGCACATTTCAAAGCACAATAATTTTCTGTGGTGCAATGCTTCTCTTTATAGCAGCTTTTAATAGATTTTTCTCTAATGATGATTACAATTTGATGTTTTTGTTTCAGCTGATCTATATCTAAAATTATGAATTTCAGATGTATCAAACTGGCCTCCACTTTCAGTTGATTTTATATTTTTCTCTTATTCTTTCATAGACTGGTGTTATGGTTTCTCATGAATCTTGTTTTCCCACGCTTAGACCAAAGAATACCAGCTTATACACCCATCAAAATCGTACAACAGCCACAAAACTGATTTACTCAATCGCTACAAAATATTATTGGCATTTTCGGGCTTGAGATGTAATCTGACTACCAATCCTGGGTATAATCGCCGAGTTGCGGAATGTCAAGAAGCGGCGAGTGTTCTCTTGCGGTATGATTCTTTCCCTTTGCCATTGAAGTCTTACTGATTCTGGGATATCCTTAAATTACCTTTATGTGGTCATTTTACCTAATATATGTGTGCATCTTGTGGGTGAGATGTCTTTGATATAATTTTGAGAGGTATATTTAAAATGCACGTACGGTTCATTTACCATGGTTTTCATTGGAGCTGAACCAATTATTAGTTGAATAGAATTTACTGGGAGAAAAATTTCAAGAAGTTTTTGATTAAATATAATTAAATTAGGTGATGAGCCTTTGATAAAGAGTAATTCTGATCTGACCTCATGGATTGTAGAAATGGTTAGTAGACCATGCTTTTTGGCTATATTACGTGATTTAGAAAAGAATTGAAAGTTAAAAGAGCCACTTTTTGATTCCTGTATTTCTGGAATAATCATTTCTAGTTGTGTTATGGAAAAAATCTGCTACTAAAAGATAAAGGTAATCATTTCAAATTGCTGTGTGTAAAAAGACCAAAATAGACATTTTTTTTTAGGGTTATCTTAATGTGCGCCCTTAGTGCCGTAAGAGCACACATTAAAACCAATAAAATAATCTGTTTATTTTGATGCATTTTATGATAAAAGGAAAAATAAAAATATAAACAATTTCTGATGCGTTGATATGCTAAATTTTTTCTAGAGCACACATTGAGACAACTCTTTTTTATTTGTATTATGTAACATATTTTTATAATTATCAAAATTGTTTTAATAAATTTTTTATTTTTTATTAAGAAGTTTAACTATCATATCAAAATTATAATTATCAAGTAGGTAATTATTTTTATTGATTTAAATTTTCCTAGTAACTTATTTTAGAAAAGAAATTATTGTCGTTGAATGTTCATTTCGTCATAGTTGATGGAACAACACTTTCAGACCTAAATGATTTTAGAAGCTGATCAATCGAAAAGTGTAGGTGCTATAAAACAAAATATAGTAATCTAAATCATACAAGAGACCAGATAAGATAAGGGCCTCATCTCTGATAGAAAAATCCAAATAAGAATCCCAAGATAACTAAAACAGCACAATATTAGGTTCACGTAAAAATGTGAAGTCCCTAAGAGAATAATGTGTTCATTTAAAGAATGAGTTTGTGATCATCAAAATCCAATTGATCATCAAAATCCGATATCAATTTGACCCTACAGTCAAGGAAAATCATCACACACACACACACACACACACACACACATATATATTTACACACATATATATATATATATATATTTACACACACACACACACACATATATATATATATATATTTTTTTTTTTATTGTTTTGGCTAGGAGCCTAGTTGTTCTACATGTATTCCTGGGTTCTTTAGATTCTGAAACTTTTGGTAAATCATATTTCCTTTCTCCTGTCTACAGTGCCTCTGGAAAAGCTGAAGTCAAGCCTCTCCTGTGCAATGGTTAGTATTTGACCTATTTTGTCTTCCAAAAGTTTGATTTTTGCTTTTTTTTCAACTGATAACGATCTTGATTTTTTTCAAACAGTGGAACTAGAGGATTATGAAGCTTACAAGGTAATTGATTAACTTAGTTTCACAAGCTTGTGACTAAATGAGTTCAAATTTACATGGTTATTTTTCTATTCTCTCATGTTTAAGTAGATGAATAAGTAGAAACCAATAGCATCCTGCTTTTTGTTTAATACTTCATATTTTTGACAATATCATGATATATGAAAATCTTTTGCAATACTAAACATTTAGAATCAATGTTATCGGTTGACTCATGAGCAAAAAGTTTTGCTAAAGGAAAAGTGTGTCTGTATATATGTATATATAACTGTTAGGATCCCACATTGAAAGGGAAAAGGGTGGGCATGTGGGTTATAAAGGTTTGAGCACCTTCCCTTGGTAAGCCGGTTTTCCAATGAGAGTTCTACCCAAACCCATGAAAGACCCATGGCCCAGCCTAAATTGTTGAGTTATTAGAGTGGGTTCCTATCAATTGGTATCAGAGCATGATCCTGCACACGCGTGGCAGGCTGACCTTGGGCTCGAGCTGCTACACCAAGGAAAGGGGATTCGCGAAGTCAACCAAGAGGTAAAGAGGCCGACGTGGAGCCCAGATAATAGGGCCTAGTGGGCCCCCTGAGGGGTCGAGATGGAGAGTTGCTGACAGGCTTCTAGGGCCTGACAGGCTTCTAGGTGAAGTAAGACCCAAAGGGAGGGCAGTAAAGGCCGATGAGGGCGGGTGCTCTCTGGAAAGAAGACCAACAAGGGCGTTGGGTCTCGAAGCGTGGGGCAATGTTAGGATCCCACATTGAAAGGGAAAAGGATGGGCATGTGGGTTATAAAAGCTTGGGCACCCTTCCTTGGCAAGCCGGTTTTCCAAGGAGAGTTCTACCCAAGCCCATGAAAGACCCATGACTTAGCCCAAATTGTTGAGTTATTGGAGTGGGTTCCTATCAATTACCGAGTGAGAATTTCTGCCTTTGCTCCTGATATTGCTCCCCCTTACATTTAAGCATTAATGAGAGCCAAATCCGTATTCTTGAGATATTCCATTGCCATAGAAAGTATGCAGTTCTGGGCCCTAGCAGGGTCTTCCTGTGTCTTACAGTGGGAGCATCCAATATGGCCTGAAAAAGTTTATGATTGAGCACCTGTCACGCATGTTTACTAGAAGGGTAAATATGGGATTAAAAGGGATTATCAGTATTAGGCTGTTTGAGAGTTTGTTAGTAAAGCAACGTAGCAACAGCCATGAGAATATTGTGATTAGCTGGGTATAAACTTAGGCCTGTGAATTGTAAAGGCAGAGTTTTGTGGGAATTTTGGTTGGGAGGTTTCTAGCTCCTTGAACTGCTAGACTATCCTTTATTTTCTTTTGTCGTCTTCTTTTTCACTTGTTGTTACAACTTGTATTTTCCTTTCATTATCAGATAAATTCAGCTGAATTAATCATAAACTCCTTGTTCTTTGAATTGTTTATTTGAATTGAGTGTGGGAAGTTCTGGTTTCCTATCAGTTTATAAATTGGAATGTATATGGCCACCATGCCAATCAAATCAATCCCCGTGGTAGCAATTTTCCTTGTCAATTTGTAGTCAAATTTCTGTTATTATCAAGAGACTAATTTATTTTATATTTAAACATAAGCTAGTGCGTCAAAATGCCATCAGATTAACAGATTTTCTAGGATGTAAATGAAGCTGAAAACTCTTTGTGATTTTTGCGGGTATAGTGATTCATCAGTTTTCGATGAACCAGAGTTTTTCTCTAATCGAACAAGGTAAAATAAGACAAAAATATAACTGAATTCATGAAAACAATTTGAAATCCTCCAATTTTCTTTTCGTTTACTTTTTCCTGATTGATTGGTATCATTTCTCTGCAGTGCAAACTCGAGCCTATTCCAGCTAAAAGAGCAGAGCATTATTTCTCAGAGAATATGCGGGTTATAAAAGGCATTGCTTCCTTTGCATGCTTTCTAAAACTTTCTCTTGGAAATTATTATCATGGTTTTGTGCATTATCAGGTTTTTTCAAATATTTGGTTATTTCAGGACTTGAAGCTTGGGCATCAGGCAACTTGGAAGACTTTGGGAAGCTCATCTCAGCTTCTGGTCTGAGTTCTATCTACAACTATGAATGCGGTACAACCTAACTTTCTTTGTTGGTACTTTATGTAGTCATGTAGTGCTTGTGACGACCGATTAGAGTTAATCAAGAATGCCTCAATATCTGCAGTTGAACCAGCCCCTTGATTAGACATTGTACATAGAAAAAACAACCCAAAACTCCTTCCAAGTTAAGATTTGAGAAGAAAAAATAAGAATGTTCAAAGTCCTTGACTATCAAAGTCTGAAGTAATGCATAAGATGAACTTTGTCCCACAAAGTATATATATATAAGATGGCTAATGTCGCACTTTACCTCAGAATTTTAGGTTTTCCCTTTCCCTAAAATTAAAAATGTTCTACATGAGTAATGAATCAAAAGTACCTGGATTTATTATCCCATGCAATATTTGGCTACTTTTCGTAACCTAAACTAAGAAGTCATTTGGCACTGTTACACATCACACAACAAGAAGGCAAGAGGCTCATTCTTGGAAACCTTTTCTGAATTACTTGTCTAATATTAAATTTTGCTCGGGCCAAAGCCATTCATTTGAGAGTCAAGTCTCAAACACTCTAGATATAGCTTGCAAAAATAGCTACCTGAACTCTATCTTACAAACTCATGTATCAGTTTTCATGTCACCAATACATACACTGGCTGTGATCTCCATAAAGATTGCATATTCTTGTTTTCCACTTTTATTTAAGCTCTTTTGAAATTGCAAATCCAATTAAGCGAGGAGGAACTACCATGCATGAATTTTATGAGCATATTACAATAAATGTTAATAAATCTAGTGAATTTTATGGGATTCAACTGTAGTCTTTCACTTGGATGTTGACGTTTGAGTGGATTGAAATTCTGCTTTTAATTTATCCTTCTTTTCAATTTCTATTTTTCATTTATTTGATTGTTATTTTATACAGTTATAACTAAACAAGATGGTTTAATTTACCTGTGCTTATTGGTAGTTTCCTCCCAATGGCCCATTGCTGCGTGCATATTTGAATTATGTTTGTGTTCACTGTAATCACCTTTGGATCTCTGAACTTTTCACGCGATCTCCCCTACAATCTGTATTTATGATTGGGGTGCTTCTGGTCCTTGGCGCTGCACATACCTATAAGGCTGTCCTTGAAATTTATAAGCACATCGATGTGTGTGTCTACTCGAAATTTCCAAAAATTGCAATTACTCTTCAGTAAATAACCCACTTTTCCTACCTATGGCAATTTCATTTTTTCATGTTTAATTTTAGATTTCTGCTCAATTTTCCTATTCTAACCTAAACTATTAACAAAGTTTGAGAAGATAATGTTGAATTCATTAGATTCTTGTCAGAGTACTTTGATAATTTAAGCCCTTTATCTCAATATACATAAGACTGCCCAGTGATGAAAGAATTATTGTTTTCGTGAAGGTTGTGAGCCATTGATACAAATGAATGAGATCCTCCGGAAAGCTCCTGGAGTATTCGGAGCACGGTTTAGCGGTGCTGGATTTAGAGGATGCTGTCTTGCATTTGTAGATGCAAGTCGTGCGGCAGAAGCTGCGGCGTATGTCAGGGAAGAGTATTTTAAGCACCAACCTGAGCTTGCTAGCCAGTTGAACCCGGACTTTGCTGTATTAATTTGTGAAGCTGGGGACTGTGCTCGTGTGATCTGACCAGGTTTAACTCTTCTTTGGCACAGTTGCATTAAATTTTCATTTGTTAAATTTAATTTGTTGAAACCTGTATATTGTCTCAGACTGCTTCAAAAAATAAGTGGAATTAGATTCCAAAAAATGGAACATTCTTACAAGTTTGTACTGTTCTTTTTCCAGATCAAATTCAAAATTGATTTATTTGAAATCAAAATTTGATCAATGTCATCCTGTTCAAATCCATATGTTATTTGGTTTGATTACAGGCCAGTGTTATTCAAACTTTTAGTTGAACTCTAGATAGATGTGCTGAGCATTACAAATTTTTCTCAGTTGTTGTCGAGGACTGTAATAAAAATTTATATTAAAAAATTGTAATATTATATTTGAATTTTTACATTTAGCTTCCACTACTTGCAACATCCATTTCATTTCTTCCCTTCGTGTTTATAGTTGGGCTACGAGCTTTCTTGCTTTGTCTGGTTTTAATAGTTTTGATTTGGTTTTGTTTATGGAGGTAAGTTTACCTTTTAAAAGTTAGGTACAGAGGATTTGGAAAGTAAGTGATTCAGGCCAATCCCAACCTATGTCTCCAAAAGCTATTCCTCTTAGAATATTTCATTATCTCTCTTGGTTGATCACTCAAGCAAACAAATCCAATACAAATAGTTTTCCTCCAGGTGCTATCAAACGCTATGACTTACTTTCTCTCATTAAAAATGCCTAAAACCCCCCAGAGTGAGATCCACTATTTTAGAATTTGAGATTGATTTAATACAACAATGAAAACTCTCTGACTAAAGTGTATAAGCATGTGTTTAGCCCAAGAAAACCCAATCTACAAAGATTATAAGTGCTATGTGTAGCAAGGGTTGAATTATAAAGAGAGATTAACAAGTGAAGTGAGAGCTCTTAAAATTTGATTAAATGCCTTTGGTGTGAAGTTTTTGTCAGTTTAGATTGCCAAAAGTTTATTAAATATGATTTGTGGGTTTATATAGAAAATCCTAAAAAAAATGGCCATTATGCTGGAAATTGAATTTTCTAGTTCACCTCATTGGGTCAAACTAATGGTCTATTCAGTTGTCCTATTGCTGATGGAGTAATGTTATATTTACACCACTTTTTTTTATTATATTCATTACATCATGATGTGATATATGTCACAACCACATAAAATTTTAATTATTTTGAATTTTTAATATTATAATAGAATTTGTGTGGTTGGGATATATGCCATATCATGATGTAATGAAAATGGTGTAAAAAAATGGTATAAATGTAGTATTACTTATTGCTGATGTGGCGTTGATGTGTTACTAGCCGTTATATCTCCAATTGGCATTACATTTAATGGTGCATTCAATCGTCCTAATGGTCTATTCGATCGACCTATTGATCATCCTATTGACAAAGTATTTTGCAATGCTTCTGTTTGAATAGGAAAACCATTCGACAACATATTATGTTGACTAATGTCTTAAACTGCAGATTTTAAAACTTTAAAAAATATTAATTTAAAACCACTCGATAACCTTTGTAATATGACATTTTAGACTACAATCAAAAATCGATTGACCAAATGAGTTAAACTGTGAAGATTTAAAACTTGGAAACTTTTAATGTAACCCCTATGTTTGGAAAAGTGACATTTTGGCCTAGATTTGAAAAATCCAAAAACAAGTTTTTGAGAACTTTCACATGAAAGTTACTTTTCTCACCAAGACTCAATACTTTTACAGTTAAAATCGATTACAAGGAAATATATCTAGACTAGGCTTTCTTGTATTCTCCAATGTTCCAAATTCAAGTTGTTCGTTTTCCCTCTTTAATATTTCTTTGAGTGCATTGAGAAATTCTTGCTATCTAAGTCCATACTTAAGTAGTAGTCATTAGCAAATATGCTTAGTTTGTTATCATCAAAATAAAAGTAAAAGTATGCTTGAGTCAACAATGACCATTGGTGCTTATAATACAAAACTAAACAGCCTTGAGATTCTATTCCAAGCTGCACTTGCGACATCTTGAAATATTTGTAGTTCCAACAAAGTCAAAAGACCATGAAGTTCCTCATAGGGCTTAATGAAGCCTACACTAGTGTTCGAGGACACTTCTTACCATCAACAAAGTTCATTCTCACATTCTCAAAGACAAAAAAACAAGAAGTATCAAAGAGAAGTGTGCTATTGCCTTAACCTACAGCCTTTGCTATAGAATACAACTCAGGAAGATCCCTAAAAATCCTCACTTGAATTGTGGAATATATGACAAGCTTGGGCAGACTTCAGAGACATGTCGAGCATATCTTAAATGTGTTTATTGTGGCTGGAAAGATGAATTATGCATGTGGTCAATTTGATGAGCGAAAGCACAAGCACTTTCCTCCAAAGTCAAACATGTAGATGCCAATGCAACAACACCTCTCAGCTCATAACCTTATGACACTGCTTAATGGGAATTAGTCTAACTCTATGGCTAATTATGTTGGTAACATAAAGTTTTGTGATGTTTCTAAATGTTTAGTTTGCCCTTTAGCGAATCAGACTCGTTTTTAATTTCCATTGAGTTCATTTTATACTTATTTGGGGAGGGTACCAGATTCTTGCACTCAATGGGGCACGATATTTTATTACCATGGTTGATGATTACACTCGATTTACATGACGCATCATACATTAGACAATCCTAAATACATAACCACATTCATCAATTTTGTTGAGACCTTAAAAGTCAAAATTCTTCATAGTGATAATTGCCTTAAATTTATAAGAAATTTTTTTATTTAGATAAAAGAACCATTCATCAAACTAGTTGTGTTTCCACTCCACAACAAATTGCAGTAATCGAGTGAAAACATCGCCACCTTCTCAATGTGGCCTAAGCTTTCCTATTTAAAGCTAAACCTTCTCAAGAAATTTTGGGCAGATGCTTGCCATCCTAATTGCTACCTATGTCATCAATCCAACACCTCCAACTTTTTTAGATGCTTTTTTCACAAGAGTAGTGCTTACAGACACTGAAATTTTACACCAAATTTTTGTACCGAAGGACATGGCAACCAGTCAGACGTGATCACGTTGGAGTCTTTCGTGAATGAACGGTCGTCCAACATTTATGGACGCTCGCCCATATTTAATGGACTTTCGTTCATATTGTATGGATGGGTGTCCATTTAATATGGACTCGTCCAAAAAATTTTAAAAGAAAAATAATGGACGCCTGCCATCTTATATGGACGGGTGTCTATTTACTATTGACGAACGTTCATATAAGATGGACGCCCGTCCAAAAAATTTTACATTCAATGGACGTCTGTCCATTGTTTAATTTAAAAAAATTTACATTCAATTTGGGAGGCCCAAATTTTAGTTTAATAAAAAAATTTCTTTAAAATTTTCAATTAGAATGTTTAAAAATTTAGGCCTCCGAAAATAGATTTCATTTCTCTCTTGCATTTTGTTTATAAATGAAAAAAAAAAAAAAAATTGAGAATGGACGCCAGTCCACTCATTTGGATGGTCGTCCATAGTTTTGGATGGTCATCCATAGTATATATATGGACGACCATCCAAATGAGTGGACTGGCGTCCATACTTTCACTTAAAATCAATTTTTTTTTTCTTTTATTTCATCTAAAAATTTTATACTTTAAAAATAAATATTTCATCTGAAATTATATGGACGCCCGTCCATATTAAAAGGACTCTCGTCCATAATATATGGACGGGAGTCCATAACTATGGACAATTGTCCTCATAAGAGGACGGGTGTCTATAAACAATTTAGGCAAATTTTTTTTAGTTTAAATTATGAACGAGCATCCATTCTAGGTGGACAGTCGTCCATATAATATGGACGATAATCCATTTCAAATGAACGGCGGTCCAATAACAATGGACAGTCGTCCATATTTGATAGACGGCTGTTCATTCGCGGCATATTTGTTAACGTGATACGTGACTCGTTTGATTCAGTGAACATGTCTTCAGTGTAAAAATTCGGTGCAAAGCGTCAGTGTCCGTAACATTTTTCTTTTAACAAACAACCCCATTTGCAAGTGTTTCGCCTCAACACACCATCATCGCCCCCACAATGTTTGATTTTGATACATGAGCTACACATTCTCTTTTCCTAGGCTATCAATACTACACCGAGTTTATTAATTTTTGTCTCACATGATATTTTCTTTCATGAGAATGTTTTTTCCTTTTTTCCATCTTTCGTTGCGAATTCAACTCATACTGATAGAGCAGATGGTCCAACTACATAACTTTTTCTTTTTTATTACTGTCACTAGTATGGCCCTGTTTGCCAACATTTCAGATAGTTGGTGGATCAGGTCCTCGCATCATATTTTCTTCCGAAAGGAAGAATTTGGTGCAAATCTGATTGAAGAACTAGGTTCTTCATATATGGCATTTTGACTGTAATCAAAGGCCGAGGGAATGTGTAATTGCTGTTGGAAAACGGAAAGTCAGAAGCAAATGTTGATTTTCTTTTTTTTTTTAACCTGAAAAGAACCTACTCTCGATGAGCCAGCTTCACCCTGTGATCTAACTGCAAGTGTAGCCATCCTGGCTCCGAAGCTTTCTAAGACTCCCTTGAGTTCCTAAGATAGGATACGAAGCTGTGGTGGCGGACGCGATATGAGGACGTGCTGGAAGGCCGTTGCGAGATCAACGCCTGGGAGGAACTAAATAGGAAGCTCAAGTTTTTCCCTGCCTTGGACATAGACTTCTCGGTGTGAGCAACAACTATCGAGTAGATGGCTAGCCTGCTGAGCCATTTTCGCTGAAACCAATTGAGTATTGTAGGTTGGTGCGAATTTTTGCATTAACATATTATATATTTTATTCTTTTAAATTATTCAATAATTTTCAAAAGCAAAAGTCAATCCTACCAAATTTAGATTGTGTATTAATAAAATAAAAAATATAAGTAAAAAACTTCAAATAATTAACAAAATTTGGTGTAGGAAGGTAATTTTATTGCAGATTGGCTTATTAATATTGGTCTTTGAATGTGTTGAAAACAGAATGTAGCTCTTTTATTGGTGAGATTCTAATTAAATTATCAATAATACTATGTTTACTCACGATCTTACTAACCATCTTACTATCCTGTGTAAATATAAAGTATAGTACAAGTACCATAAGCATAGTACGGGTACCATATGTAATTTTAACAAATGATAGTAAGATGGTTAGTAAGATCGTGAGTAATCATAGCATTACTTTTAAATTATTTCGCTATTAATCTAGTAACTATTAGAAAAGTAATAAAATTTTATTTAAAGTTTTTAGTCTGTAATTGTTACTTTTCGGCAAACATACCAAACGTGTTTTTATTTTTACATTTTTAAAATATTGTTAAACATGTTGAACACGTTTTTCAACCATTTTTAATATTTAAAAAAAGATGATTTAGTTTAATAGAATGTTGATCTAAGTAAGAAAGATATGAAAAAATTGAAAGCCGGAATAGAAGAAATTTGTAATAGCGAACGGACAAGCTATTCAAAATAAAACCAAATTCCCCTATAACGAAAATATATTCCCTACAGTGGGAGTGAATTCGCTATAGTGTTGTAGCGAAAGGAAGCACGTTCATAATTGAAAAACACAAAACAATGTATAATCAAAATTAATAAAAAAGGCTAAGGGTGTGTTTGTTTTATTATTTTGAATATAATTCTTGAAAAAGTTGAGTTGGGTGGTTATTACGAGGTATGATTTGAAAGTTACAAAAACACCCTATAGGTTTGTTAATTTAGCTAAGCACCCCTATAGTAAAACATTAAAAATTAACAAAAACACCCCCACCCACCTATTAAATGTCGGTAGCTGGCCACCATTGCCGGAGGGTGGCTAGCAGTCGTCGTAATAGCGCACGACCGACTATATTTGACTGGTCGTACATTAATATGACTTTTTTTAGCTAACCACGTTTGGTCGTCAATGACGGCCAAAGATATGGCCATCGTTGATGGTCTCATATGGCTGTCGTTGACAACTAATTATGGCCATCAACGGCCAGATCTTTGGCCGTAGATCTGGCATTTTCCAGCCAGATCCACGGTGGAATTGGTTAGAAAATGCTAGATCAGCGCATTACCAGCCATATCCAATTGATAGTGCGCCATTACGCTAGATTCTGACCACCTTCCAACAGTGGTGGCCAGAATTTGACAAATGTGGGTGGGTGGGGGTGTTTTTATCAATTTCTAAACTTTTTTATAGGGGGTGTTTAATTAAATTAACAAACTTAGGGGGTTTACCAAGTTAAATATAATAGAATTTGATTTTCAGAATAGGGAAACAAATATAAATTTTGGATAAGAGAGGGATATGTTGGAGTAGAAATATTAAAACAAGCACAGCCTAAAGATTTGATAGTGACAAAATGCGTTTACTCGTCAATTTCGAAAGTAGAAGACAAGCATCAATTTTCCAAAGTATTACAAGGATCAATTTTCCAAAGTATTACAAGACAACCATTATATACAATGTGAGATTGAATTTTGTATAAATTTTTGGAAGAAATTTAACTCAATATTTCTACTCAAATTTATAACAATAATGCTACAGACACAAACGCTTTGCACCAAAATGTTAAACCGAATTATGTATCACATGAGTCAGACGAGTCACGTAGCACGTTAACAAATATTTCGTGAATGAACGGTCGTCCATCAAATATGGATGATTGTCCATTATTATTGGACAACTGTTCTTTTGAAATGGACTCCCATCCATGCGAAAATGATAATGGATTTCCGTCCATATTATATGAACGGGAGTCCACCTATAAGGGACGCCTATCCATAGTTTGAATTAAAAAAATTTGATAACAAAAATCATATATACTCATCCATAATATATTATGGACGGGCGTCTTTACTGAATGGACAGATGTCCCTATTAGATGGACGCCCGTCTATTGTTTATATTAAAAAAAAAATTAAAAACAAAAGTAATGGACGTCTGTCCATATATTATGGATGGACGTCCATATTTAATAAACAAGTATCCCTCTTAGATGGATGCCCGTCCATTTCCATACGAGGATTAAAAAAAAAAAAAATAGTTATGAACATTTTGGTCCCAAAAAGTTTTAAAAAACAAAAGGATCTCATTTGTTGCTCTTCTGCTTCGTCTTCGTTCCTCATTTGCTGCTCTTCTTCTTCGTCTGCCGCTCTTTGTCTTTGTCTATTGCTCTTCTTCTTTGTCAAAGCCATCTGCCATTGTTATTGTAAGTTATTGAGTTAATTTGGTTTCTATTCATCATGTTTTATTGGTTTTGATTGATGATTGAGGTTGATTGAGTTGTAAATAACTCAATGAGATGCTAGGAAAAAGTGAAATTTAAACTGTAGATTGCTGCCATAATTCTAAACTTTCATACAAAGGAATTGATTCAATGCCAGCTTTGGATATGGGTTTTTTTTTTTTTTTTTTTTTTTCTTTATCTTTACAATTAGTGATATGCCCACTTTTAATCAATGAAGTTTAATATCAAGCAGTGAGAAAGTTCTAGAAATCAAGTCATAGGGTCTCCATTGTTATGGCAATTGTATGATGCATGTGTTGAAGGAGTAAAGAAAAACAATTTTTGTAATCTTCTTTTTAACACCACATAAAGCAATATCGATGCGTACACGTTATAACAACTAAAAGGTAGACATGTAGATTTCATTGTAGTCACCAATTTATTGGTGAAAAGAGCTCTCTAAAATCAATTCAGCATTGCCTTAGTAGCACATCTCGGAAATGTTGCTGTACGGCTAATTGTCAAGGAAAAGTAAGTGAAGCATCAGTTGTAGATCCCAGTAGTACTGCCAAGAGTACTTTCCAATCAAGATAAGCTGATTGGGATTTATTCTTGGTGAAGAACTTAAATATTATTTTAAAGGCAAAGTTGATTGCCCATTGGTGGTCCTAACATGATGTATTGGAATCTCTTCGGTGTGCCTGAATATGTTGTATATATGAATGTGGTGAATTGTGCTTGGTGGCCAACCATTAGTGAGACCACAAGATTTCAATCAAGGCATACAATAATTATTCTTTATTATTGTTCTATTTTCCTTTTCTTCTCTTTCTTGCTTGCATCTGAACCTTAGAATAAATTCTTGTGTTAATTGCACGCATCAGTATCTATGAAAGCCTGCTTGTTGGTGGCTGGCTTTTAGATTTATGATGTGCATATTTTTTTCTCTTCTTGTTATCTATCCAGGTGGCCTGCTTGTTTTATAATGCTGGTCATTTTGCTTAGGCTTTTTGTGGACTTAGCTCTCTTTTTTGTGTATCCAAGTGACTTGTGTGTTTTACACTTGTAGATCGTGTAAAGTCGCCTGTTGTTTTTGGCTGTGATTACTTGGCTCTGTCCTAGTTTCCAGACTTTGTATAGGTCTCCTGTTTGGAGATCCATGAATATGATTGATCTGGAAAACATGAGTTATACTTTCTTGAGACATTGCAGACATGTATAATACAAAGCTGGGTGGGAAACATAAGAAGTATGGTGCGGGACATTAAGAAGTTGTTCATGTATTGAATTTGTTTTACAAAATGCTTCTTTTAGTAACCGTGCATCCACTTGACTGTAGAATCAAAGGCACTTTAGTTTTATCTCCAAGGAAATCTTACACTGGGTTATTTATTTGAATGATGAGACAAGCAGCTATTAGGTTTTATTTTAGAATTGTGAGTGTGTTTGTATCGGTGTTAGGTTTCATGCTTAAAGTATTCCATTAACCGTTTTACTTGTACCGAGTTGTGTGGTCTGTCTCTTTGCTCCATTGATGCTGCGTGGTTTTTTATTTTTTATTTTTTATTTTTTTATTTTTTTAATTAAAACACCAATAATTTCTTAAAAGTGGGTCTATAATGCTGAGTTTTCACTCATGTTCGCATTTTTTATATGTACAGGTTTTACAAGAAAGCAGAAAATGGTAAGACCAAAAATGCAACCATTTCTCATGAACACATCATCATCTAGAGTCAAATTTCAAGACTTGCGACATAAAAACAATAAGAGGAGGTGTCGAAAAGAGATATTTGCCTTGGAAGAAGTTTGGATTTAGAACTTATAACAGTTTGGGTTTATTTGATGAAATTAATGGTTGGATCCATATTTGAAATGGGACTAGTGGTGAGTATTAGATATGATGGATATAAGCATTTGATCTATGAGTTTTTTAGTAGTTGAAAGTTGTGAAGATAGATACTGATGAGTTTCCGGTGTATCACATGTTTTTAGATTAAAGAATCAGAACTTTGCAGTGAGACCACAAGATTAGCAACCTGGATAGGATTTGATTTTGAAGGTTTGGATAACGTATCTAGAACGTAAGATTCCAAACAAGCTTGGATGGATGTTCTGGGATAGGGATTTACCATCCACATAGTGTAAATGTACAAATTTAAAGAATCCTACTATAAGAGTTTCACAAATATTTGACTACACATTTAATAGCATGAAAGAGACAAATAATGTGACGGTTAGGATTTATTGTTCATGAAGCAGCAATAGTAAGGAGGCAAGTAAATTCAGCAATTATTGTTAAGAAGTTGGGAGAATTTCAAGCAGAAAAAGGAGAACTATATTGGGAGATGTGTTACGTTAATATGTGAGAAGTTGGGTATTTAGATCACCCAATGATGAAGCAAATAGATTAAGTTTTCTACAAATAAGATTAAGTTTTCTCAAATAATTTGTTGGGGATGTGACATGTGTAAAATGGGTTTGGTTAAAAAGAACATGGCAGAGAATGGTTTGTGATTAGGGATGAATGGAGGGAGATGCAACAGTTCAAGAAGGTGTTAGTGTTCCAGAAAGGGTAAATAAAGGACAACTCTATGTAAAAGAAAAGAACAAGTATTGAACCTGGATCATCTCAGAATGTACAAGATATGTCTTCTCATACTTTAGACGAAATAGTAAGCATTTGAGCAGATCAAAAAGTTTAAAGAGTATTTTTCACGTATTGAGAGGAAAATACAGGAACAATGATCAGTTGCAAAGTGATTTCAACCCTTTGCATCAAGAATAGAAGAAACGCATGACATAAATTTTCAGCATGATGAAGAACTTCTCAACAGTCTCCTCCTCCTCCAGTCAACCTCCACCCCCTACACCATGATGAGAATTCTCAACAGCCTCTTCCTTCTCAACATCCTTGGGGAACGCACTATGAATGTTAATTGTCATTATGTTTCAAATAGTAAGCTTTATGTACGAAGATTATATTTGCCTTTTGTTTATAAATAGGTTAATTGTTAAAGATTGATTTCACAAGATGTTTTTGATAAAGATTGCCTTTTGTTTATATAGTTATTGCCTTTTGTTTATACATATTTCAACTATTCTTTGAATGCATATGTATATGTAATACTAGACAAACCAAAAGAAATAAATTCAAATCTCAAATCAATAAATGCTATCCAAATTCTACCACAACCAATTAACAAACAGTCTGTAATGTGACAATAATATATACTGAAACATTCATAATAAGTTACATTAAGGTCATTATCATGAATTCACAACCTTACAGCAGACAACCTATTATACACAACCAATAGCCAAAATAATAAAAAATAAAACACTGAATCACATACAACTCAACTCATTCGTCAGAAATTGACCAAAGCACGAATAATTTCTACCAAATACAATTCTATATGCTTCAACCTGTCAACAACACAAATCCTCCCAATGAAACATGTTCATCATTTACAGACTCCTGCCCAGTACATAAATTACTTTTTCCTGCGAGATTCTGAATCAGATCAGTGGATACTGCATGTTTAACAACCCAATTTAGCACATGTTATAGAAAACTTAAATCAGTTACAATTATACAACATACATAACACATACCTTGGTAGCAACAACGTTATTCAACAACACTTGAGTTTCCGGTATAATTTCAACAATGTTGACGTAATCATATGGGAGAGCATCGGCCACAGAAGTAATGAAAGAAACTGTTCATTTTCTCGCTTATGATGATCCTTTTCTTAAAAGTAGCATAACACATTAATAATCAAATCGATATTATTATAAACTTAACAAGTAAATAATGTTTCAAAAACAAATATCATGTAAAATAGGTGTATAACTCATACCAATCTTTGTTTTCGTAATTTTTTATTTTAACCCTATATACAATTTCTTCAACATTCGATTGCTTTCTTCTACATGGAGGACGACCTTTGCTACAAACCTCTAGTGGACTAATAATTAGACTATTCCCTCTTTCAGAGGACTGTCCTTATCTTTACTACTCAAACCGGTTGTGGAAGAGATGTTTACTTTTCTACCTAGCCCTCCCTCACTTCCTTTTGCTCCAACTTTTTTCTCATATCAATCATAAATCCATAACATATTACAATCTTCTTCATTGTTTGATGTCATATCAGCTACTGTTAGCATTATATAGACAACTTATCAAAACGTTATCCTTTAACATTGGTGCGCCACCTATTACAACTTACCTTAATTTTCGTATGACATCTGTTTATTTTTTCCTCCAATGCCGTAAAATGTACTTTTCTGGAACGTGTGAAACCGAATCAACACAATAATGACATGTCTGCATGAAATCCCTTTGAACTCAAACAAATGACAAGTACAACGAATATCACACGAACTTTCTTCAAATATACCGCAAAGGGAACACGTCGATTACTATCTCCAAACCAAACATCTTTTAAAACATGATACTCCTCGTATGAATCACACTTTTTCAGAAAAGATAATTAATTATAAATCTTCCCCGCAATCTCTTCTTGAAACTCTTGAAACTTTGCAGTTATTATGCACTTTGAAATTATTTGTCAATAGGGTAATTAGTTATACATGGTATCCAAGATTTGAAAGATCTAAAATCAGCCTCCTTTTCTTTTCCACTTTATCTCACAATGCATTTCATATTGTTCCACAAATTTTTTCAACGTAGTTTTGGAATTTACATATCTATCAAAATGCATGCATACTTTAACTACGCTGGGTAGTAGACATACCTGCCTATAAAGTATCTTTAAAAAATGCAGGCACCCACCGTACTCTTTCTTTGTACAATCCATATAACCATTCATTCTTGTGAACTTTGTGCACATCAACGAATTGGTTCCACCGTTCTTCGAACTCTTCACGCGTAAAGGAGTCATAACAATATTTGTAACTTAAACTTGTGTAGTTTCATATTCCTTGCTCTCTTAACTTTTCAGGCAGTTTCTTCATTATATGCCACAAACACCTTTATGTCTTGTGTTGGGGAAAACAATCTCAATTGATTTTGCATGACCTTATCTTGATCAGTGATCATTCAATTAGGAGCAAAATCCATGCATTCAAGCCAAGAACGAAATAGCCATACAAATGTTTCAATGTCCTCATGGGAAATTAACCCACAACCTAACAATGTCGGGTCCATGATGATCAACCTCACAAAAGCAACAAATGGCAATCATACCTATCGTTAGATACGTTGTGTCAAGGTCATGACATCACCAAATTCTTTATATGCGGCCCTACATCTAACATCAACCTAGCACATTCTTTAATCTCTTTTCATCTACATCAATCATATACTAGAAATTTGAATTCCCTTTGCATTTTCATAAAATACCCGAGTACTGCCGAAACATCTCCAACTCCAAGTCGTAGCCTCCTCACTTTTTCAATGTAGTTCCTACAATCTTTGTAGAAATGTCAAATTCCCACACCTCAATTGAACATGACTGAAAATTTTTACACGGTCTAATCCCAACCGCATATTAATTCAAGCCTCTTTTTCACATAAGGTTGTATGTTCGATTAACCTTGAAATATCTTTTTTTGCTGGACTTGTAAGATCATGGTTATGTTCAGTACAACTGATTTAATTTCCTATTGCATTCACTATTCAAAGTTACACTAATCTGACTCTTACAATATGTTTTAGCAACAGGTTGCATTTTCAAGTATTTTTGGATTTACATCTCTCCTTCCCAGAACAAGAACACGCCATTGTCACGTATCTCATCTCCCATTATCGCCTTTTTTTACGTACGTATCATTGTTTCAAAACTCATTTTGTTACCATACCTTGTGTAATACTTCACCAAACTATCAACTGAATCAAACACCATTCCAATATGAGGCTCCACTTCTTCCTCCGCCATCCCATATTTTCTAATTCATCACATTCATTTTCCTATCATTTAATAGTTTTATAATGGACAAAAATAGAATGTACTAATACAACACATTGTAAGAAACAATATGATACAACAAATTTAAAATCATGTTCACGAAAAACTTAAGGTTTCAAACCAATTTACCTCAACATCATTGAAATGAGGCAAACTGGACTCTTCTATTTCGTAATTTCATGCCAAACCAATACTATTTTTCGCGTTCACAAATCTGGTTCACAACAGGCCAACAAATATGTCTATTAGTTATTTTCTATTGTAACATATATCAATCCAAAATAAATAAAAACTAAATAAATGCATAAATTAAATAAAAAACTCTTTAAGTACCTCAACAAATCTTTCCAATCTAAAAAAAAAAAATTGATCTCCCTAACTCCCTTTCCACCCTAAATGATTGTTTCATGAAAAAATGGTGGCTTTCTTTCTTGTCACGGTCGTTGCTTGTTGGCTGTTGAGGAAGAAACTGGTAGAAGACTAAATAGAACACGCAAACGAGAAGAACACGCAGACGCAAAGAAAAGATGGGAACAGTGAAGCGAAAGGTAATAGGTTTAACAATGAAGTTATTTATTTTTTATTTCATGTAAAAGTTTTGGCGCTTATTTTGGAGAAGCATATTAGACAAGCTAATCGTTTTTACAAATAGAAAAAGAAATAATGTAAATTAAAAAAATAATTTTATTTGCGTATGGACGGTCGTCCATATTATATGGACAACCGTCCATTTAATATGGACGCCCATCTGTATTATATGGATGGGCGTCAATTATTATATTACAAAAAGTTTATGAACCAGACAACAACAACTCCAAACTCAATTGAGCAACCTTCTTCCTTTCATGTTTGTGCATCTTTATCTTTCTACCCTGACTTTCTTGGTTAGACCAAACCAACCCGCTTTGAAGGCTTCATTCGGGTAGCTCGTCCCCTTTTTTTGGCTGTTTGGATTACTAAAAAACCAAACTTAAAGCATGGATGACATTGAAGAGGTAGACGAGGAAGAAAAGTTTGAAGAGAAGATATAATCTTTTTTTTTTCTAATAGGGACGCTCGTCCATAATATATGGACGGGTGTCCATTACTTTTGTTTTTAATTTAAACAATAACAATTTTTTTTTTTTAATTTAAACTATGGATGGGCATCTCTTATAGGAGGATTCTCGTGCATAGTAAATGGACTCTCGTCCATATAATATGGACGAGAGTCCATTGTCATTTTCGCATGGACGAAAGTTTATTTCAAATGAACGGCCGTCCAATAATAATGGATGGTCGTCCATATTTGATGGACAACCGTTCATTCATAAAATATTTGTTAACGTGCTACGTAGCTCGTCTGACTCATGTGACACATCGTTCGGTTTAACATTTCAGTATAAAGCATCGATGTTTGTAGCATTATTGAATTTATAATTAGGAAGATTGTAAGAATGGGGCTAGGAAATGTAATCTTCAAGCAACTTAATTTTTGACTCAAACAATTGGGGTCCGTTTGGTTCATTATTCTGATACTTTTTAGCATAATATTTTGAAAAAAGTTAAATTGGGCAGATATTACGATGTAAGATTTAGAAATTAACAAAAATACCCCTTATGTTTATTTATTTACTAAACACCCCTATAATAAAATATTAAAAGTTAACAAAAACACCCCCAACCCACCCATTAAATACGGACAGCCGGCCACCACAGCCGGAGGGTTGCTGGGGTGTTTTTGCAATTTAAAAAAAAAAATATTTAAGGGTGTTTAGTTAAATTAACAAATTTAAGAGAGTTTAAAAGAAATTGAATAATATATAATAATATTTTGAGAATAAGTCAATTTTACTGTTTAACTTTATTGAGAATACTAATAATAGTATTCCCAAGAGTAGGCTTCGTTTGGTTGCCAATTGGGAATACTACTTTTAGTATTTTCAAAAAAGTTAAACAGTAAAATACCCAAAAACTTTGATTTTTGGGAATACTACTCCCAATATTATTCAACTTTTTTTAAACCCCTTAAATTTGATAATTTAATTAAATACCCCTAAATATTTTTTTAAAAATTATAAAAACACCCCAGTAATTCATATTTACCAGATTCCGGCCACCACTGCCGGAAAATGGCTGGAATCTGTTAGGATGGCGCACTACCGGCTGAATCTGGCCGGTAGTGCGCCGATCTAGCCTTTTCCGGTCAGATCCAATGTAGATCTGGCCGGAAAAGGCCAGATCTAAGGCCAAAGATCTGGCCGTTGACGGCCAGATATTTAGCCGTATCAGTTTATAACGACGGCCAACAAACGGTCGTCGTTGACCATCAACGACGACCGTTTGTTGGTCGTCGTTGATGAGAAAATACGGCCAGATCTGGCCGTAGATCTGGCCTTTGTCGGCCAGATCCACCGTGGATCTGGCCGGCAAAGGCCATATCTTCGCATGACCGTCAAGATTCAGCCGTTCATGCTCCAATATGGTGAACTCGGCCACCCTCCGGCGGTGGTGGCCGGCTGTCCGTATTTGACATTGGGTTGGGGGTGTTTTTGTTAACTTTTAAGATTTTATTATAGGGGGTGTTTTGTAAATAAACAAAAATAGGGGGTATTTTATTAATTTATAAATCCTACATCGTAATACCCGTCCAATTCAACTTTTTTTTAACTTTTTTCAGAAATCTTTTCCCAAAAACACCCAATTGTGAACCAAACGAAGCCTAAATGACACAATCAAGAACTAACTTGAAATAAAATACAAAATTAGGGATTTTTTAAATTTAAAAAAAATTCCAAAATTAAAAGAAACCAAATCACGTTGAAACAAAATTTTCCATTGATTTTTCGTTGACTTTTTCAGTAAAAGAAAAGAACTGGCAAATATTGCATTTGGAAAATTAGATAAAAAAACTAGAAAACAAGATGAAGGCGGCTGTACGGCAAGGAGTGGCCATCTGAAGCCAAGCACGTTGGCAAGCCATAAGCCTAGCATCACGGCTTGAGTTGTCAGGCTTCACCTGCCTGACGCCGACGATCTAGCGTGGTTAGAATTCACTGCCTATTTCGCTAGCCACCACCCAAATCCCTTCCTACCACCATCGAGCACAACCACTGCAACCACTATAACGTCCACAATCAAAAACCACAAAACCAATTTGCACAACTCAACAAAATAAACAATAGTTGCTTTGCTTCAATTTTGTTTTTCAATTATTTAAGATTATCAAATCTTAAAGTTGGAACCCAACATTAACAAACTGGTAAGGGAGAGAAACTAAATTTTTAAGAAAAGAATATAAAATTAATTTAATTTTAAATTATTAAATGGAGTTTTTAACCTTTAAGTGATTGGTGTTACCAATTCTAAATGTTCTCTATTATGATAACACGTTAACAATATAGTAACATAGAATTTCAAATTCATTAGTTCATCCTAGACTGGACCACCATAAAAGCCGACCCGGCAATTAAATAGATAATTCGGATGTTTGTTTCCTAATATCCTCTTCCGAATTCTGATCCATGAAGAGAAGTTAAAATATACTTAAAAAAAAAAATATATATATATATATATATTCCTCTTCGATACACGTGCTTCCTTGATACCTGTGGTTGTCCGGAATATCCAATCCTCCTCCCGTAGCATCTGTCCCTCTCTTCTCTACCTTCATCTTCTAAAACAATAATTGCTTTTTTTCTCCTTTTAAAGAAATATAAAAAACAAAATAAAATGTTTGGGTTTTGTCTTTGTCGTTTCATAACTACACTATGGTGATGCTACTACTGTGATCCGACCGTACAGCTGGCTGTGTCAGTGACCGAGAAGAAATCCAAGCCAACCATCTCGAGACAAGTCCCGCCTGCGCCTGTCGCTGTCTATTACTCCTGTTAATGCCATTACACTCACTGTTGAAAAACCTGCTCAACCCCGTGATTTCAGACACGCTTCTCCCATTTATTACACTACTGCCACTCTCAACTCCACCATCAATGCTCACATGCTCCTGCTGTCTACGTATCGACTGCCATGTTGATCCCAAAGATAATCTACGGCTGTCATTTATTATCTTCTCTGACCGTAGATATAATAGATCTAACGGCTGCACATCACTCCACCTTTGGTGTAACCCCCCACCACCACCACCACCACCTGAGACAATGCTGATCCGGTGCTCAAATCTCCGTTCAAAACTTTTCCTATCCGCCATCAATCCATCGCCTAATAACAAACCGTCTTTTCTTGGACGGTCAAAGCGTCCAACGGCTACGGCGCTATCCAGGGACATCCTAAGCGACGACGTCGTATCGTGAAATTGATGACGTGGCAAACATATTTGGCGTTCCCCAGCAGATGAGTGTCTACCCGAAACTCGTTTGAACTCGGGCTCTGACTCACTTCTGTTTCTTCCATTTTCTTGCGGTGGTGGTAGTATTTGGTTTTCTTCTATGAGAAGAATATCTTCTGGGTCAACTCGGTATCGACACAGAGGGCAAGTTGAGTGTGAGTCAAGCCAGGTGTCAACGCATTCAACATGAAAAGCGTGCTTACATTTAGGCAGGAGTTTCAGAACTTCAGTGAGTTCAAATCTCGTTAAACAAACGGCGCATTCTAGCCCATCTTTTTGACCTCTGAGGGAGGCAAATCTGAATATTGGTAGTGACTCGATCACGGTCCGGTCTATTCCAGAGTTTCTTCTTGCAGTTAATGATGGCGGGACTGGGCCTGTGTGGTTACCATATCTGACGCCGTTTCCGCCCTTGCAGTGTTTAGTGTAAAGAAGTAAGAGGAAGGTTATAGAGAACATGGTAGTTAAAACGCCAACTATCACGGCAATACTTGGTCTAAATGGTGAGAAATTTGTTCTTTGATTTTGTTGATCAAAAATTAATGGAGGTGAAGAGAATGAATCATTATTTGAAGGTGTGGTTTTTCTCGAATCACTATCTGCAAGGATAATGAAGAAGAAGAAGAAGAGGAAGAAGAAGAAGAGAGAGAAGAAGAGGATTCGTTTTGAAACAAGGCCCATTATTTAGTGCAAATTTGAGAATTAGGGGCAGAAAATGAAGGGGTGAAGAGATTCTACAATAGGAGTTTAGAGAAAACAATCAAACAAGATGAGACAAAAGCATCTAACTGATATATCATAATGTGTGTATTATAATGGATGATTATAATTTTTATTAAAATATTAAAGAGAAAGGGAAATAAAATCACAGGATAGAGAAACAAGAAGAGAATCACGTACAGAGAGACAGAATGAGAAGAGAGGTGGTTAAGGGTGTGGAAATTTAACGACCTATCGTAGTCACAGACTCACAGGCAAAACCCGGCCTATGAAAGGGGAAATGCAGATGAATAGATCTGAATTGGGGGCCTGGAGTGGAGGGATCTGAGCCTCAAATCCTGGAACCAAACACGTGATGCATGTTTTTTACTGCTTTCACCAGACCAGAAGATCGGACCCCTATTGAGAAATTGTGTTGCTTTTCCGATTCAATCTTCATGTTGCTTTTCAGACTCAATTATTTACTACTTTGTTGCCTCAATTAATGATTGATGGTATAACTCATTATATATATATATAACACAAATGTTTTAGTAGCTAGTCTTAAGAACCTATGGTCAAAAGCATTTGTAAAAGCATATGTGACCTCAAGATATTTTAGAACCTTCTAATAGTATAAGTATCCATTAAAAAAATATTTTAAATTTATTTTTCGTGTATTTTAAAATGTAAAATTACTAATTAAATTTTTATATTCAAGTTTAGAAATCAAATTTTTTTTAATTGATAATATAGCTAAATTGTCTAATCTTTCTTGTGACATAATTGAACACAAATAAGATTTTATTAACTCTAATTTTGAAAAACTTTTTTCTGCTGAAGCTATAGTAACATGAATAGTTAATAGTATTCTATAAGCTATTCATGTATTTGGAAAAGAATTTACATTTTTTTATAAAATCTAGTATCTCAAGTGGTGTTTTAATTTTCACGTTTATAATTTCTTTAAAAACTTTTAATTCTGAATACAAATCTAAAATTTCCACGTTTATAATTTCTTTAAAAACTTTTAATTCTGAATACAAATCTAAACCATCAATATCAGAGAGTGTGTCATGTTTTAAAAAGTTTTCAAGATTTAATAAATGTTTATGCAAACTATCATCATTAAGCAATTTTAACTATTCTATATTATAAAGGAAACCAAAATTATTACTATATATTTCAAATTGTTCAAATCTGCTTTGAAGTGAGAAAATGACATGATCAACTACATATGTGAAATAATTTATTCTAAAAGATTCTTCAACAAACAATTTTGTCTCTTCGTTTTCATTCTCATTAAATTGTTTTTTTCTTTTTATTATACGTTTTTCATGAAATTTTGATTCTATATTCATTTGCTCTACAATCTCTTAACAGAAATCATAGAAGATATAAACCCAATTTCTCTATATTTTTCAAAAAATGAAGCAAGACCTTCCAACTGATTTGTTGTAACAACAATGTTCATATTTTTAGATTGTAAATATTTACTAATCGTATTAATAGTAAATAACATTTTATACCAAATATTCATGCCTAATAGAAATTTAAAATTTTCAATTTCATATGTTACTAAAGAAATAGCTTCACCTTTTGTTTTAGGATCTTCACTAGTTTTTGCTAATTGATATAAAACATCTCTTATTTGTGGAGCTTGAAATTTTATTGCTTTAACACTTTCAACACGACTTTCCCACATGTTTGTGATAATGGCTTAAGTGTCAAATTAAAAACATGATCTTGCAAAATTTTTTATTGTTTTGTAGAACAAGAAAATAATGAGTATATGCGTTGTGTCACTCCAAAAAATGTAATAGCATTAGCATATGAATTAGCCATACCACAAAGAACTAAATTAAGACTGTGACAATCACATGGTGTATAAAATGCTGTAGAATTTATATCTAATAATCTTTTTTGCACACCTTGATGTTTACCTTTCATATTAGACCCATTATCATATCCTTGTCCTCTCACATTATTTACATCAAGTTCAAGATTTTTTAATATACTTGTGAGAACATTAAAAAGGTCTTGACCAGAAGTATCATCCACTTTTATAAAATCTATAAAGTACTCTTCTATTTTTATTGAACTTATTAAAATATCTACACGTCTTAATATAAGTGGCATTTGTTCTTAATGACTTGTATCTGGGGTACAATCAAGTATAACTAAAAAATATTTTGATTCTTTGATTTTTTTTAATAATGGTATTTCTTATTTCTAATGCTAAAATATTTATCAACTCATTTTGTATATTATGACCAAGATAATGAGTATGAATTTCTCCATTTTGAATACGTCTAAGGTGTTCTTGCATTATTGGATCAAACTCAGCAATCATTTCAATTAAACTAAAAAAATTTCCATTATTTTCTTGATAAATCTCTCATTTGTACCATGAATGCCAAATTATTTTTTGAAAGATTTTTTATAACCGCTATAGTTCTTAATAGTACATTCTTCCACTGCTCTTTCTCTTTATTTATTTTCTCTTGTAAATATTTATCAATTGTTTTGTTTTTAAGCAATCTCATCTCAACATCAACCCAAATGTTCATATTTATAGCATGTTCATTGCTTGTTTCGTGACTTTTAAGCTTGGCACTAAGATTTTTCCAATCTCCACACCCTTCATTTGCTAATTAAATTGTATTTGCTTTTAAACTAAATAATTTACAACAATAACAAAATACTTTATTTAATTCTTTTGAATATACTAGCAATTTTCTATCATGTTTTTCTCCATTTAGTAATTTTGGAATGTAATGAATTGTAGAAAAGCGTCTAGAATTTTCATCTCTTGGAATATCTAAAACTTGTCTAATTGGACATTTCTCAACGAATAAATCACATAAGCTTGTGTTTAAATTATTCCAGTGTATCAGATCATACATATTTTTAATAGTTGTTTCATCTTTATCATTAATATTTTCATTCTTGTCGAATGGAATCTTCTAGATTTTCATGGTACTCTTCACTAGTATTTGATGAATTTGAATTGTTATCTTTAAACATTTCTTCACAATTTTCAATTGATTTTTCATTTAAATCTTTATTTGGTTTTTCTAGCATTTGGTGTTTCATATTAAATATTTGGTGCACCTTTTTGGGATTGAATTAGTTCTTCTATCTTTTTTTTTCTCTTACGTTTTCCAAATCCAGATTCATACTTTTTAGTAGACATTTCTATTCAAAGAATAAATAATTTAGAGCCCTTAATATTATTTTGCTAAAATAAAAATAATTATAAAAATTAAGAAGGAACTTTAGCACCTGATTTATGCTCTTGATTTTGCTTTTTGTTGTGCTGATACTCTAAAATCTTATATTATTACCCTGCATAAAAATAATAATGTAAATCACTTATTCACTTGATCAAATATAAAGTAAAATGAGTTGACAATACTAAAAGTAAAATGATTTAGAGCCCTTAATATTACCCTGCATAAAAATAATAATGTAAATCACATTCACTTGGGAAATTTACGTCAATAGAGTAATGGAGATGAGGAAGGAGAGACAAGAGATGAGAACACTGGGACTTGAGAGTAAACTGAGTTGAGAATGCTAAGAGTAAAAGATGAGAAAACTTTAAGTAAAATGAGGTTTTATATAAGAGATTGTCATTCGGATTTGGGAGAGAGAGGAGATTGTGATTTGAAATTTGAGAGTTGTAGCAAGCAAGGTGAAGGTGTTTCAACTTTCAATGGAAAAATGAGCCGCAAAATGTGTTTCAAGTTTAGAGATAGACATAGGTGATATGACATATGGTGGGATTGATGGGAATTGGGAAATTATAAATATATTAAAAAATACTTAAAAAAATAATTACGGGTAGAGATAGGCATAGGCGATAGTAAATATGGTGGGATTGATGAGAATTGGGAAATTATAAATATATTAAAAAATACTTCAAAAAATAATTTTGGGCCTTCTTTTTTACCCTTTTTTTTTGGAAGCCCTAGGCAGGGGCCTTGCCTGCCTAGGGCTTAAGCCGGGCCTATGTTTTAGGGTGTGTTTGGTTGGAGGACATTGCACATTACTTCAATAATATCATCTTATATGATTTACATTACCATATTTGGCTGTCAAGTAATATAAGATGTCGGTAATCCTCCAATACCAATAGTAATCATTGTTGGTTATATTATATAGGTGAAATCTGAATATCACAATTTTCTTAAGTATTCTAAGATTACTTAGTAATCTTAATTTTTTTTACAAGTTTACCCATAACTATTAAAATTTTTGGACAATAATGCCCTTGTTTTAAAAATAATTTACAAAAATATTCACGGACTATTTTATTCTTATACACAATATTTTTACGACATTATTACCCTTACACTTCCATCGAATTACCCAAGATAGATAGCCGGATCTGGCCACCATGGGCGACGGCTGATTATTGGCCATCGTCATTGGACACCAATGTCATGGCTGGAATGGTTCACAATTGACCGGATCTGGCCATTTCTGACAAGATCTCTAGCCAAAAACGGCCTGATCGCCATGCCTTTACCCGTTTCCTATTGGAGTAGGTGCCCTAAAGCCAATCAATTATTGTGGAATTGACTATTTGAAATAATGTTTATTAATCAATAAAAAGGCATTATCCACTTTATCACGTAAATCATATTATGTGTATTGATATATGTCCTTAGGATGGTAGAACCGTGACGAGGGTATCAAGTGTTTCAAATCTTGATAATGAGAACCCCATGATCACATATGGTGGCTATTCTAGAAATGTCCGTAGCTCCAATATTATTCTGACCAAGGACACAGATAATACGGTAAGGCTATCATAGTGTTGAACGACCCTATCGAAAGGCAGTGACTGATCTCACTTATCAAGGTTGTTTGCCGACAACCTGGTGCGACACATGGGTGCTTGCTGTAGGCAAGTTCACTTGACAGACCCACCAGAGGATTCCATATGGATGGTAACCCTAGTGTCTATGGAATAAATCCTCTAAAGGATAGTAGTGCATGTAATCCTTAGACTTGAGATCACCGGAGCGCCTTGTGCACCAATTGGTGTAGTTTGATAATAGCCCAACATAGTTCTATTCAAAGCTATCAATACGGTAGTGATTGGCTACATTGAAAAGTGTATCGAGACTATGGTGGATCGACAAAGGATTCATCACTCCTGGGTACGGGAGAAGTTATCTCACTAGGTAATTCAGTAAATGGCAATGACACTAAATCTGTGGCCACAGTGAGATTGAGTTGATGCTCAATCCAATTTAATATTCCTGTCATTAGTCTAGTAACTGAATACAAACATGTTGAGGATATCTGAGATTGACATTATTTCATTACCTCAGTCTCGATGAGATAACAGTTGATGAAAAGATTTGATTACACGATAACCATATCGTTGACAGGTTGCGGTTTCATTGAATCCGAATTTAACAGGTGGCCATAATGCCTTGCTAGGGGCTAATCTTGGTCTGTGTGTAGTGAGATGATTAATTGGTCTTAATTGCAATATTACACGCTGCCGATATGATGAGGAGCCTACGGGTTGCACACTTAGAAGATAATTTAAGGATCAATTTGTGAGAAGGGTATTTTCATCTTTCAACACGAAAAGGTATTTTGGTAATCTCACAGTACAATTAAATTTGCTGAGGTTGTTGCCTGTATTTAATTTTAATATTAAAATTAAATTAGTGAGATTATATTTAAATATATCTATGTATATATATTTAAATGAATTATTATTATTAATTAAATGTTAATATATTATTATATATATTAATTGATTTTAATTATAGTAATAATTAATTAATTAAAAATACCATAAAGGGTGTGTTTGGTTGCAAGGGTGAACTAGGGTTGGAGTCCATGGTTATTCCTAAGTGGAATAGGGTTTTAATTGTTGCACTATATAAGTGCAACTTAAAATTAAAACAAATAGAAACATTCATTCAATTAAAACCCTAGCCACCCTCTCTCTCTCTCTCTCTCTCTCTCTCTCTCTCTCTCTCTCTCTCTCTCTCACGTTTTCACCTTTGTGTGAAAAGAAAAAAATTATTTTTCTTTTCATTGTTCTTGATTCTTGAAGCCGGCAATTGTTCTACCAAAACAATTGTCGGCTTTGCGGATTCTCCAAACATCAGTATGAACTAAATCCTTGTATGGATTTGTTTTTAATACAGCTTTATTTTACGTTTCAATTTATGCATGAAAACATTATAATCTGTACTCGGATTTTGGTTTTGTGTAATTGATCGATTCGTCTTTGTTTTATATTCTGCCTTTTCCACTGCGTGAATCCGGTCAATTACTGACAGTGGTATTAGAGCCTCGGGTACCAGATTATAATGTTTAATCATTGATTGATAACATGTATATTTGATTGATACATGTTGATGCATAAATTGATTGTTTTTTAAATCTGTAAAATTTTGTTTAATTCATCAATTTACTAATGATGTGTTGATGAGTTATTTTTGGTTGGTTGATGTCCTGGTCGAATGCTTATGTATTCGATTCGATTAGGATCCATATCGTTATGTGAAAAACTGCAAAAAGGGTTACTGTGCGATTCACTGTTTTGCGGCGAAATAAAACTTCGCCGCGGCATCAAAGTCTCTGGAATGTTTTGTGTTTTCTAGAAGTTTATGGTATTTGCCGTGGCGAAATGAAACTTCACTGCAGCAACCATGTGTGTATGAACTTCCCCGGGGCGAATAATTTATTTGCCGCGGCAAGAAAGCTACTGTTCTGTTTTGCCTTTCTATTTTTCGCATAGGGGGCCAAATTGTAGTTTTTGAACCTATAAAGCCAATAATAATTCTACACATATAAAATGGGTAATTTAATAATTCCACCCACCCAAATTCAAAATGTTAATTTTGGATGTATGCAATATTCTTGTTTGAAATTGCATGGTGCCTGGTACATGAGCCTTAGACTTTTGGTATGTTTTTGTAATTTTGGGTTTGCTTGTAATTTTATAAAGAAATAGGACATGCGTGTCCTGCCTCTCTCTCTTCTATCTCCATGTATTTCTTCTTCTCATCTCACTCCCCTCGTATGTAACGCAAGGTTTCTATTTTATCGATGTAAATTAGAATGTGATTTTTATTATAAAATACTTTGTAATGATCGTGAAGAAGAAACGAAGGAGCTATGAAGAGGATTAACTTGAAGACCCAAGATTTAGTTTTAAACCCTTAGGTTGACCTATCGATTCATGTAGGCTCGAGGAAATCAGTTTTAGTGGGCCATGTACCGACACAGTTTATTTTGTTTAGAATGCATACTAAGGTTGAATGTTCAATAACATGCCAAACAATGACATTCTAACAAAGATAATAATCTGGTGAGACATTAAATAAAAACCCTCAACTTAAGTATATTAAGTCACGTATGCCTTCCATCACCATGGTTTTAATCAAACCACTGTTTGTCAGAACCTTGTTCGCCAAAGCAAAGGGTACACTTCTACCAGTGGGAGGTTAAAATTCATTGGAGTTTTCCTTAATGGTGATGGGTCAACTTAAAATGACAGCTTTGCTTGTTCGCCAAAGCGAAGGTTGATAAACACGTCATAGACATAATAGAGAAGTACACTCGTTGTGTGTACATGGTGACATGTAGTGTCCACTCTACTGACACTGAGAATCACACTTGAGGACAATGGCTTCGGTCATCCTATTGTGTGATTGGCTTGTTGGCTTACTCCACATTTGAGGTTGGTAGTGGGAACTATCAACTGGTGTGGATTAAGTTTGTTGGCCTACCTAATCAACCCATTTTGGCTTGTTCACTAAAGCGAAGGTTTGAAATGGGCTAGATGGGATCTCAGTCCACTAGGAAAGCCAACGAGCTTTCCTGAGTTAATAGTGAGGGCTATTGGCTTGAGGAAAATAGTGGGAGCGTTTATTTAATAAAAGGTCTTATTAAATAAAAATGAACATGATAATAATTTTGCTTGATTCTGAACTTTGTAGATTCACTTAAATTAAGCAAAATGATCCCAACATCACTGCGACAAATCATCGAACTGGGAGAGAAATGGAATGGTGAGAATTTTGTTGACTGGTATAGAAGTATAAATGATATACGTCAGTCAAGCGATAAATTATACACCATTGAGCAGGCTTTGTCACCAGAGCCTATTGATAGTTTTATCCATGAGGCTGAGTATGTATATGTAAAGCATACACATGATGCGAAAGCAAAAATGACTAGTTACATTATGCTTGAATCAATGACACCATTACTGCGACAATAGTGCTAGAAAATGGACTTGGCTTCTATTCTTCATTTTCTTCAAAGAAATGAGAAGTATATGGTGTCTCAGTCATTATTCAGATATAGGATGGAAGAGGGTACCAAAATTGGCGATCATATACTCAAGTTGACCGAGTATATGAACAAGCTTGAGATTTTGGGATACAGACTTAATGAAGGTTTAGCAATAGACCTAATATTATAGTCTTTGCCAGATTCTTACTCTCAATTTGTCTATGACTTCATTGAGGATGATAAGAAGAATACCCTTTCTGAGGTTCTAGATATGTTGAATGCTACTGAGTCAGGCATGAGAATATCAGAAACATTGACGTTGGTTGAAGCCAACTCAAGTGAGAAGGTAAGGGCTCAGAAGTCGTTGGAAGGAACTGCTAAAGATAGAAAAGGTGTTTGTCCTCACTGTGGGAATCCCAGGCACTGGAGGAAACATTGTAAGGCCTTTCTAGCAAAAAAGGAAGAAGAATGTTACTTCTTCGTCAGGTATGTTCTTGATTGAGATTAACTTCTCTCGTCAACATCTTGGGTCATTGACACAGGATGTGGTACTCACATTTGTTCTAATGTGCAGGGACTACGACAAAGTAGATTGCTCACCAAGAGAGAGGTGGACCTACCAGTTGGAGATTGAGCACATGATGTTGTATTAGCTGTAGGATCTTATTGTCTAATTTTGCCTGCAGGCTTGTTACTTGGAACTTGTGGATTGTTATGATGTTCATTCAGTTTCTAGGAATAATTTTTCTGTGTCTACTTTGGACAAGTAAGAATATTGCTTTACTAATGGATTGTTGTCTTTTAGTATAAATAATATTCTATGGAACTGTTTTATAATAATATTTTTTCAAAAAATAGACAATAAGAATATTCTCAAAGTCACACATACGCCGAATGTGGCAAGTTAAGTTAAACATATTTGAGGGAATATGGGAGTTAGGTCCATGATGAGGTTTTTGTGATCTACCCACATAATTCTAGGGTTATGCCCTAGAGACTATGATTCACACACTAGACCATGTACCGCCAAGGTCTATAGATAAGACTCCATATAAACAATGGAGTGGGCGAAAGCCTAACTTGTTTGATATAAGGATTTGGGGTTGTGAAGCTTATGTCAAAAAATTGACTTCGAACAAGTTGGGCCCAAAATATGAGAAATGCATTTTTGTGGGGTATCCTAGGGAAACCAAATGATACTATTTCTACCACCCAGAAGAGCATTGAATTTTTGTCACTCGTACTAGTGTCTTCTTAGAAAATGAATTTTCCTAAGAAGTACTAGTGGGAGAAAATTTAAACTCGATGAAGTTCTAGAACCACGAGATACATTAGACCAATGACGAGATAGTGTGCCACAAGAGGTGGTTAAACATCGTGAGAAGGTCACTTCACAATCTGTGGATCAAAGTGAACCACCTCAAGTAGCACAGGAGCTACGTAGGTCTAGGAGAGTATGTCATGAGCCAAAGAGATACAGTTTTCTCGTGACTCAACATGGTGACGTACTAGTCTACTAAGACAATGAACCCATAACTTACGATGAAGCTGTACGGATCCAAATTCCGTTAAATGGCTTAAAGCCATAAAATCTGAGATGGACTCCATGTACCAGAACCAGACATGTTTTCTGGTGAATTCATCTGAAGGGGTAAAACTCATAGGGTGTAAATGAGTCTTCAAGAAGAAGGCTGACATGGATGGTAAGGTGCATACCTATAAGGCACGACTGGTTGCCAAAAGGTTTCATACAAATTCATGGTATTGACTATGAAGAAATCTTTTGCCAGTTACCATAATTTAATCCATCTCGATTATGTTTGTGATTGCTGCATATCATGACTATGAGATTTGGCAAATGAATGTCAAAACAGCTTTCCTGAATGAAAACCTTGAAGAGAATGTGTATATGGCACATCTCGATGGCTTCGTTCTTGATGGACAAGATAAAAGGATATGCAAGTTGCAAAGGTCCATTTATGGACTCAAACAAGCTTCAAGGATTTGGAACATTCGTTTCGATGAAGCCGTAATTCGGTTTTATCAAGAACGAATGCGAGTCCTGTGTTTACAAAAGGGTGAGTGGGAGCGCAATGACATTCCTAGTGTTGTATGTCGATGACATATTTTTTTATCAGGAATGATATACCGAGCTTGCAGTCGGTAAACACTTGGTTATCCAAGTGATTCTCCATAAAAGACTTAGGAGAAGTAGCTTACATTCTCAGAATGAAGATCTATCGTAATAGATCAAGAAGTTTGCTTAGCCTAAGTCAAAGTACATAGAAAAGGTACTGAAGAGATTCAGTGTGGAAGAATCCAAGAAGGGATCTCTTTCGGTGGCACATAGTGTCTATCTCTATGAGGATATGTGTCCTAAAGCATTCATTGAGGAAGATAGAATGAAGAGGATCCCACATGCTTCAACAAGTGGATCCATCTTGTATGCTTAGATTAATGTCTCATGTGCATCAAGCACTTGTAGGGGATATCAATCGGATCCAAGAGAGCGATGCTGTGATTGCATGCTCGGACTGATATCTTATGTGCATTAAGCACTTGCAGAAGATATCAATAAAATCTTAGTGAGCAATGTGTTATGTACTCAGATTGATGTCTTATGTGTAATCAGTACTTGTAGAAGATATCAATCAGATCCAAGTGAGTGACACTAGATTAGTGTCAATGGACATCCTTAAATACCTAAAAATAGGCTAAAGATATGATCTTGGATTATGGAGGGGAAGATGAGCTCACTATAAGAAGATACATTGATGCTAATCTCCAAACAGATAAAGATGATTTCGCTTACAATCCGGGTTTATATTTTGTCTCAATACAGTTGTAGTAAGCTATAAGAGCTCGAAGTTAAGTACTGTAGTGGATTCTACGATTGATGCGAAGTGTAATGCATTGTTTAATGTAGCCATATAGGCGGTTTGGATCAAGAAGTTCATTACTGAACTTGATGTGGTTCCAAGCATTGTTGATCCAGTAAAGTTCTACTGCGATAACAATGGAGCCATTGTTGTGGCTGAGGAATCACGGTCTCACCAGTAATCCAAACACTTACTTAGTCGATTCAATCTGACCTGAGAAGTCAATCAGAAAGAGAATGTGCAGATTTGCAGAATACCTACTAACCCACTGTTGAAGTTTTTGTTGGAGTAGAAGCATGTTGAGCACTTGGGTCATTCGATGTTAAATACATGAATGATTGGCTATAGTGCAAATGGGAGATTGTTGGAGTAGGTGCCTTAGAGCCAATCAATTATTTTGGAATTGACTCTTTGAAATAATGTTTATTAATCAATAAAAAGGCATTATCCACTGTATCACGTAAATCATATTATGTATATTGATATATGTCCTTAGGATGGTAGAACCATGACGAGGGTATCAAGTGTTTCAAATCTTAATAGTGATAACCCTATGATCACATATGGTAGCCATTCTAGAAATGTCCGTAGCCCCAGTATTATTTTTACCAAAGACACAGATAATTCAGTAAGACTATCATAGTGTTGAACGACCATGTCAAAAGACAATGACTGATCTCACTTGTTAAGGTTGTTTGCCGACAACCTGGTGCGACATATGGGTGTTTGTTGTAGGCAAGTTCACTGGACAGACCCACCAGAGGATTCCATGTGGATGGTAACCCTAGTGTCTATGGAATAAATCCTTTAACGGATGATGGTGCATGTGATCCTTAGACTTGAGATCACCGGAGCGCCTTATGCACCAATTGGTGTAGTTTGACACTAGCCCAATGTAGTTCTATTCAAAGCTATCAATACGGTAGTGATTGGCTACATTGAGAAGTGTATTGAGACTATGGTGGATCGACAAAGGATTTATCACTCCTAGGTACGGAAGAAGTTATCTCACTAGGTAATTCAGTAAATGGGAATGACACTAAATCTGTGGCCACAGTGGGATTGAGTTGATGCTCAATCCAATTTAATATTCTTGTCATTGGTCTAGTAACTGAATACAAACATGTCGAGGATATCTGAGGTTGACATTATTTCTGTACCTCAGTCTCGATGAGATAACAGTTGATGAAAGGATTTGATTGCACGATAACCATATCGTTGACAGGCTGCGGTTTCACTGAATCCAAATCTAACGGGTGGCCATGATGCCTTGCTAGGGGCCAATCTTGGTCTGTGTATAGTGAGACGATTAATTGGTGTTAATTGCGATATTACACACTGCCGATATGATGAGGAGCCTACGGGTTGCACACTTAGAAGATAATTTGAGGATCAATTTGTGAGAAGGGTATTTTTGTCTTTCAGGACAGACGGGTATTTTGGTAATCTCACAGTACAATTAAATTTGCTAAGGTTGTTGCTGTATTTAATTTTAATATTAAAATTAAATTAGTGAGATTATATTTAAATATATCTATGTATATATTTAAATGAATTATTATTATTAATTAAATGTTAATATATTATTATATGTATTAATTGATTTTAATTATAATAATAATAATTAATTAATTAAAACACCATAAAGGGTGTGTGTGGTTGCAAAGGTGAACTAGGGTTGGAGCCCATGGCTATTCCTAAGTGGAATAGGGTTTTAATTGTTGCACTATATAAGTGCAACTTAAAATTAAAACAAATAGAAACATTCATTCAATTAAAACCCTAGCCACCCTCTCTATCTCTCTCACACGTTTTCACCTTTGTGTGAAAAGAAAATTTTTCTTTTTCTTTTCATTGTTCTTGATTCTTGAAGTAGACAATTATTCTAGCAAAACAATTGTCGGTTCTGCGGATTATCTTCGTGTAGACTTTCGTGAGTGCGATCCTACATTGGATCGATTAGCGAAGAATCACGTGAATAGTATTCATGAACAGTGTATGTGAATAGTAAACAATGAACAGTAGCTCGTGAACAGTAACCGGTGAACAGGTTTGTGTCTGAAATCAGAGATATTCGGAGGAGCCTCCAAACATCGGTATGAACTAAATCCTTATATGGTTTTGTTTTTAATAAAGTTTTATTTTATGTTTTAGTTTATGCATGAAAATGTTATAATCTGTACTCGGATTTTGGTTTTGTGTAATTGATCGATTTGTTTTCGTTTTATATTATGCCTTTTTTCGCTGTGTGAATCCGGTCAATTACTAACATTTCTAGCTAAATCGATGGATCTAGTTGTTTCTGACCAGATCTATGGCTGTTAACGGCCAAAAGACCACATCTATGACCATTAACGGACTTGGATCTGGCCAACAATGGCTTGGGTGGGTGAGTGGGGATGATTTTGTTAAAAGTTAAACTTTTATTGTGGCTCGGGTGTTTTAGCAAAATCTCAAAAGTAAGGGGTTAAAAAAATAGTTCAAATAATGATGATAATAATAATATTAAAAAATAAGGACAATTCGGTAATCTATATAACATACCCACCAATTTATTCCTCCTAGTCAAACATATCATTGTAACATATCCATTAATTTATTCTAATCTAACCAAACACATTTAATATAATATTCTCAGTAATCTTTAAGGTAATCTATCTTCTCATTAATATAACATTCTCTAAACTAAACGCACGCTTAGGGAAGTGGGTTTTAACCTCTCTTTTCATTTGGATTTGGATCATCTTATTCTTATGGTGGTTTTGCCTTAGAGGTGGGCAAGGACCAGTCACTCATGGGCAATCCCATGAGCAAAATGAGGACCCGGACCGGTCCTATGGGCCCGGACAATTTTTTTCCCCCTGATCTTTTTTTTTATATTTTAGGGGCAAAACAAAATTTTGTAGGGGGGTTTTAGTATTTTTTAGGGGTAGATTAGTAAGTTTCTAAAAATTTAATTAATTTTAAAAAATAATTAATTAATTAATAGTTAATTTTAATTTTTAACATAAATTCACGTTTCACACATTCACGCTTCACAAATAAACAATTAAATAATTTTTTTTAATTAAATTATTCATTTTCATCGTCAACAATATTTACATCATTCAAATCTGTATTCCTAAAGAGTTCGAGTAGTTCGGGATCTTCAGGGTGCTGTTGTAGTCTTCTTTCTGCATGAGTCCAATCCCGTAAACAAGTTATCACTTCAATCATCTCATCGGTTAAAGAACTTCTTCTATCTTCAACAATCTGACCACTCGTTGAAAATGTTGACTCGGATGCAACTATAGAAACCGGCACAGATAAAATGTCACGTGCCATTTGGGCTACAATGGGGAATCGACTTTCATGTTGGTTCCACCATTGAAGAATATCCATATCATGTTGCTCCTTCATCGTCATAAAGGACAGGTCCACTTGTAGCTCATTTGGTCCATGTATATATGAGTTGGAGCTGCTACTTCTGCCACATTCCACATACATCCACTTGCTCGATCCTTGACGGAGGGCTGCATTAAGGTCCGGATCCCCTCTCCTAAAAGTTCCACTTCCATTGTACCTATTCTCATATAAAGAAAAAAGACTATCCAATTTTTGTTTAAGGTCAGTCAAATAAGACGTATAATCATATCCTAAATGTTGGCATATCTGAGTAATTATACAGTTAACTACGTGTAATTTAAACCTAGGATCTATAACAAGGCCTAATCCATATAAGAATGGAATATCTAACCAATATCTCTTATATTTTTTCTTCCATATTTAAAACAATTTCACTTAAAATATTATTATATCTATATTGAGCAAAAGTTTTAGCAATTTGAAGTAAAATATCTAATACTAAATCAGTAGTTGGATAATAAATACCACTTAATGTATTAGTAGCATCATAAAAAATTTGAAGAAATGAATACAAAAGTTCACAAACTACCCAATCATCATAGCTGATAACTTCCTCTGAACGGTTCTTCCAGTTAACGAAATCTGTAATTTGTTTCGCGGTTGGCAAAGCTTTTTCCAACAACAAGTAGGTAGAGTTCCAACGGATAGGCATGTCTATACATAACTTCAAAGGTCGAACCGGTGGGTCATCTTGCTTACAATATTTGATGTACTCCTGCCATCTTTTATTGCTACCATTGACGATAAATCCGAAAGCTCTGCGCACCCTCTCTATCTTCGAATGTATAGCATCGAAACTTACTTTAACTATCAAATTGATGATGTGGCAAACACATCTCTGGTGAATAAATTTGCCTTCACGACGCAGATCCAATCTCTTTTCAAATAAAGAGATTGACGCGGTGTTAGCAGCTGCATTATCAAGCGTTAGCGCTACAACTCTATCAGTTAATAAATATTCTTGCAAAACTTCAAGAATTGTAAAATAAATAGTTTCAGCACTATGTTTTTCATATAATGGTTTAAAACCTATCAATTTTTGTTGTAAACCCCAATTGATCTAAGAAATGTACTGTGACAGTTAAAAAATCGGTTTTTGATTAAAGCCCATGTTTGATGTAAGTGCAATAATGATATTCTAAATTTTGAAATTCTTTTTAAGTTTATTATTTATTTGTTAAAGTTTTAGTATATCTCTTCTACTTGTATTCTACTAACAGGGGTATATGCGGACAAAATGCATTTTAACCATGAATAAAAAAGATTTTCAATAAACAAATGAGAGTCCGTAGCAACTATAATCTTGCTATTTCTTCGTGCAACTGTGCATTGTTGCGCATGTTGATAGAGTTGAGGATTGTGGATTAAAATTAAGTTGAGTTTGAATTTGTCTACCTGATTGCTTGAAGATGCATCCGGCAACTGCATTATTGGGGGTGCTTCTTCTCCACTGTCGCCGATCGTCGAAGTTCCCTTCCAGGCCATAATGGTTCATAAAAATTATATCCCACACGATTCTTTCCCCTCCCATTGTCTATGGCCGTTTTGATTGGTGAAGTCGCCATACATGAACAGACCCTCTTTGACGATCGGGGGGTTGGGCTATGCCCGTGCGTTGACTCGCAGCTCCATGTGTTTGGCTACACTGTCCCAAGAAGGTTGTGGAATTGCAGCTTCTCCCTAGAGGAAATGGTGAAAATGAGTGAAGCCTTCATTTTTGGTGGATGGAACGTAAAATATTGGTGATTTGAATGATTGGAACCATTATAAATTAGATAAAATAATAAATAATTAAAATGAAAAGAAATTAATAATAATATGAAAAGAGATGATATTGAAAAATAGAAAAAATGAAAATATAAATAAATAAATATTATGAATAAATTATAATATAAATAAAAATTGAATGAGAATTTATTGGAGATTGGAGTGAGAGATGAGAGATGAGAGATGATTGGTGTGGAAAAAATGAAGATTAGGGTTATTTATAGTGTTAGTTTTTTTTTTTTGGGGGGGGGGGGGGGGGGGTGGGGGGGGGGGTTGTGGGAGAATTGTGAAAAAAAAAAAGGTTATAATAAAAATTATAACCGTTGGCTTCCGCCAACGGTTAGTAGAAAAAGTTAAAATTTTTTATTATTATTTTTATAAATTTTGTAAAATTTCATTTTAACCATTGTAATTTATGTTTATTTCAAAATTTATAAGGGGGTTTAGTAATTGTACAGGGGACTAAACTAAAAAAATGCAAAAAAAATTGGGCCTAAGCCCGAGCCTTGGAGGAGGGCCCAGTGGAAGGACCGAGCCCTCCTCCTTAGGCCTGGTCCCGTTTTGGGACCAGTCCTCCTAGGACCGGGTTTTTGGGTTGGGGTTTTGGACTTAGTCCCAAATGCCCACCTCTAGCGTACATTTTTGAAACCTTGAAGTTGACAATTAGGTGAACCCCTCAATGATCACCCTTATTAGCATCTATAAAAACTCTAATTCAAGAGCTCATAAGACTTAAATCCTAAAATTGACGATCAGATGAACCTCTCCTAATCACTCCTATTAGAGCTTGTAGGAACTCCAACTCATAACTCATAAGGTCATAAAACTCATTTTTACTCTTTTACCATTAGCTTACTCTATTTTTAATTTACTTAATTAATATTAAAGGCTCTTTTGCAATTCTCAATCGAAGTTTCCAATACTGTTTTTGGGATTGTAAATTTGAAATTATAGATAAAAACTAGACATGGGCACATGCGTTACATAGATATGTTTATTCAATGTTTTTGAAATAGATTGTAGACAAATTTATTATAACAAAGTAAATTAATTAAATTAAGACATAATAATTGTTAAATTATACAAATTTTAAAGTAAATATAAATTGTATATATATATAAAGTAGTGTCAAGATAAAATTAATAATTGTACGTATATAATTATTAATATCAATTATAGGTAAATGTCATTAAATCATTCATCCAACTTGTCAAAATTGAGTAATTGTAGAGCCACAAAACAGAATATGAAGAGACTAACTTTAATATTTATACGTTTTTGTTTTTTTTTTTAGATTTTTTAACACACTTATATACTTATATAATCGTTATTAATGATAAGAGCTTAAAAGTACACATTTAGTTAGTGGTTTTTGGGGGATTAATTGTGGGAAATTAGGCTTAATTTGGTAAAGTTGCTTAATATTTTCATAATTGCCTTTTACGGGATCACGGGTATTTTTGAGTGTTTTTCAGGTCACTAGTGCTTAAATGTTATGCTCGGATGAAGAATCATGTTGGAAACGGAATGAGTGACGAGTGGAAACAATTAATACACATCCAACGTGTCAAAATGGTTAGACTTTTGGAATGCAAATGTAATGTACCCATATAATTATTATTAATACTCATCCAACGTGAGAAGATAGAATAATTAATTCAAAGCCAACGTGTCAAGATGGAGAACTTTTAGTAGATTAATTAAACAGTAAATCCAATTTGTCAATTCAAGAAACAATTGTAGACCACAAAATGAGTACTAAATTTCAATCAACTAATGTGTAACATTGAGATAAAGATAAAGTTGAACATAGAGAATAATACTTTTATTATAAAAGAAATCAGTACATCGGTTTTTCATACTATGAAGTAGGTTTGGATGATGTAGGTGGTGTTTATTTTCTATTTCTCTTATAATTGTTCAGTTCCTCTACTGCAAATGCATACTCCCTTTGTTTATGTTATAGATAATATCCATGACATATTGCATGATTTCAAACATCTGGTCAATGACTTCTCGGAATTTCTCTCTAGTAGCATGTAGATCATCTAAATTGTTGTCAACTTTTTTGAGAATTTCTGTCAATTCTAGCATTCCTTGAACAATATCTAAATCAATTAGGGAAAAAAAATACAATCAAATTTTATAAATATATGAAAACGGTAATATGAATTTGTAAATATAATTATGAAATGAACTTTTGACATACCAAAAAAGGTTTTTTATTTTTTATTTTTTTTATGGTTTTTATATTCCCACAAATATGTATTATCGTTTGCCTGAAATTTTGTAATTTAGGATATAAAAGAGGTGGAACATTCATACCTTCAGGTTGCTTTGGTGGAGAATTATCATTGTTAAGGTTCCTACTGATATTCATTGCAGATTCTTTTGGTTGTGATGTTTTTTCAACCATTGTCAAATTAACTTGAGGAGAAGAAATGAACAATGAACGTGTATGGTATTTGAAGAAAGTAAAATGAGTGATTGCTGTAAGAGTAATATTTATAGGAGAAAAGGATACAAAGAGGTGCAATCTGAATAGACAACTGGTAATAAATAAACATGTCGATTGAAAAAGTGTTAATAATTGTTTGGATAAGGGAATATGAAACGTTAGTATACTATTCGTACAATATTAAAGAAAACTGTAACAAATATTTTGTTAAGTATGCAAGTCAGAAACGTCATGATGATACTATAATATATTAGTTAGGTAGTTAATGATGGTTTGACAAGATGGTTTTTAAAAAAATTTATATGATCTGGTATTTGATTTTATTTAATTAATGATGGAATGAATCTAGGTTATGCTATATTTAGACTGATGTTTATTGAACGTGTTTAATTCTCTGACATTCTCATAATATATATTCTTATGTGAATAGGAAATAAACAGTTAGAATATGAATTAAGATATTATAATAAATAAACATGGTGATTTAATAATAATAAAATCTTATCGATACATTTTAAAGGAAGGGCAATAGATATTTTTGTTAAATATCCAAGTCAGAGATGTCATGATGATGTCATAATATATTAGTTAATCTTTTAATTGTGGTTGGACAACATGGTTATAAAACATTTATATGGTTCGACTTGGGTCTTGTTTAATCAATAATGCTACAAAAGTTTTTTTAAATTTGTAATAGAAATGGTTATTTATAGTTTTTGTTAATAAGATTATAATATATTTAGATTGATGTTTGTTGAATATGTTTAATTTTTTAACATTTTCATAAACAGTTTTGTCTAATATTCTTATTAAATATCTATTAAAAATTAAATATTGTTTATGTTTTATCGAGCATTTTAGTCTTATAATTAAAATGTTGTTACTTCATATTAGAATATATCTTGATTTGTTTTATCTAAATAAGAATAGGAAACAAATAGACAAAATATGAATAGAGATGTTATAATAAATAAACACGGCAATTTAAGAAGAATAAAATCTTTTTCGCACAAGTTTAATAGAAATGATAATAAGAATAAATTGGAACTAATCTTTTATGCAAATTTTTTTGTCATGGTATAAGATTCAAATGCTTCCTTCATATCCATAATCCTCATATTAATTTTGAAAACATATGTCTATCCGTACAGTTCATCCAAAGCTTTTGGGATCATTTTCTAATCGTTGCCTTGTTTGTTTAGCAGTTGAGAACATGATAACCCAATCAATTTGGGGTACTGTATCAAACAATATAAAAGTTGTTCAGGGAAAATGAATAGACCTCTAGTAACAAATAAATAGTTGATTGAAAAAGTGTTAACAACTTTTTGGATAAGGGGATACAAAACGGTAGCAAACTGTTTGCACCACATTAAAGAAAAGTGTAATAAATAGTTAACAATGGTTCGGCAAAGGGGTTTCCAAAACATGTTATGGTTCAGCATGGGATTTCATTTAATTAATAATGGAATGGAAGTTTTTTTAGATATGTTATAGGAACGGTTATTTATAGATTTTGTCAATTTAGATTATAATATATTTATATTGATGTTTGTCGAACGTGTTTAATTCCTTGACATTCTCATAATTACTGTTGTTTAATATCTTTATTAAATATTGTTTATGTTTTATTGATCATTGTAATTTTGTGATTAATTTTTCTTTATAAGTTATTAAATATTTGGTTCAATTGTAGATAATCCAATGAGTTTTAACTTCTATTTTCAGATTAAATTAAAAAACATTTAAATTTTTACATGTGTAAGAAATTACATAAGAAACTTACTAAAAATTAAATTTCATACATACTATTTGGTAATCCACATTACATCTATGACATGTGATATTTTCTAGTGACGTTGATCTGTCCTAGTGTATACGATTTTGATTCTCCTTGTTGCAAGTCTCAAATATTCGTCTTTTAATGAGAATTGTGACAGCTAGAGTCATGGACTTGAATACTTCCTTGCAATATTTCAGTTTGTAGAAATAATTGGGTAGTTTTACTAATTTCATTAGAATTTGTATACCTTTGTTGTCATGTATAGTCAGGAGAGCAACGACAGTCTGATATATTGCTTGCATGTTATATTTTTTTGCAAACTGCAATCAGTAGTTGTAATCCTATATCTGTATCATGTTTCATGAAGAACAAATGTGTTCCAAGTAGTAGCAAATGACAGGCTTTTCGTAAGTATACGAAATCGCGCAAGTAATAAAGCTCGAGTAAACGAGTGTCGAATCCCAAGAGAACTATCTACCAAGTATCAAACTAGTCTATTTTATTGCTATTTGATGAAACAGAATTTCATGAATGACTTTAATGAAAAAGAAAACAAATTAAAATCTAAACGAAATCAGAATTTTAGAAGAACTTTGTTATAAAATCAATATGGCTAAACCCTAGGGCACAAATTTCACACCAATTTAATCCTATGTATTGATGATTATTACTAACCTAATTAAGCTTATTCTAAAGGCCAAACTCCCTAATATTCCTCTAATTTTCTCTCGAACAATTAGTGAATTAACCCTTAAACAACAACCCAAAATATCTCTAAGTTGGATTTAGAAGCTAAGAGATCATTAAGTTCTATGGAATTTACCAGAGCCTCATAGATCGCGGTAACCTATCTCTAACGTTCGCTCAATCTATGGTTTTATTACCTTAGACAAATCAGGTTTCATCTCTTGATCTCAACCCAACCCATGATATCATTCAACCCTCGGATCCTTAAGAATTGAAAGTATTACACACAATAATAAAACTTAGAATTAAGGCTCAATAAGAAATCAATAAAGATAATGTCAACACATATTCATAAATTGGGCTACATCTTTAGCCCTAGAAAAGAGATTTAGTTCATAGTTGCAATAATAAAAACCATCATTGTATCCAATAACATGAGTTCAAGAAAGAAAAATATAAACACTTCTCTAATTGGCGAACAGGAACTTCAAGAATTCCGATCTCCAAAATAGTAGTCGTCCTTTTTCCTTCTCTCCAAAACTCTCCCTAAAACTTCTTAAAGACCCTTATTTATACTCCTAGGGTTTTGATCTTACTTAGGAAAAGATTAAATGCCTTAGCCCATTCAGATTCGGACTAGGATAATGCATTAACCTAACAGGCCCGTGACCCATCGCCGCGGCGATAAGAACAGTCGCTGCGGTGATCGTTCTTTCTATCTAAGGAGTCTATGATATTAAGAATTTGGCAAAGTCATCAACGCAAAATTTGTATCTCTCTGAATAAGCTTTCCAACGCCACTAGAATCGTCGAATTTCAATTTCTACAGCTCAAGTTATGATAGAAACATCGAAGCATGCTCATCTTGCAGGATTTCCAGATTTTATGATCTTCGACGCGTCACAACTTTCTCGTTTTAACTCCGATTCTTGTACCGTTTGTTCCCACGCGTCATGAATTCCATCAACATCATTATTTTCCCTTCAAATATCTGTTTGAACCTGAAAATACTCAAAATACACCCGTGATCCTGTAAAAGGTATTTATTTATGAAAGAATTAATTCAAATTCCACAATTTAAACACATTTTTCCATAAATAAACCGATTAAATCACTAACAAAATATAAAATTTCAAGCTCTTATCAGCAAAGCATGTTTATTTTCTACTTCTGCAAGTGTCTTCAGAATTGAAAGTCCTATTGTTGTTATTGTTGGCAGTTTGTGTTATTATTTCGAGATGTCTTTTCTTTTTAAGACTTACTTCATGTTTGCTTGCTTGTTTAGAAATTTGCACCTGTAAATTGTAAAGTCAATAATGGTTTCGAAGCACAAGATTTGCAATAATAAAAAAAAAATTCAATAGTTGGGAATCACAATACCATTACCTGTATGATTCAGGAATTAACAATAAAAAAGTGTGCAAAATATGACTCAGTTAAATATCGATTCTAACACGCATTTTGATTTTTATGTATTAGAAAACTTTTAACAACTAAAGATACAAATGGTTCAGCATAACCATTTGTATGATTAACCATTATCTTAATAAGACGTCTGCCGAACAAACCTTTATCCTATTATTATTAGTTGTATGATTAACCATTTTGAATAAATATCATTTTCTGTATGACCAACAAAATAGTGAAATCAATAGATTAATGAAATATGATGATTTAATGAAACTTACGTTAACCGTATTGCTTGTAGAGCGGTGTCGTTTTTGTTAGTTGCTTTACAATGATTCGTTGTAGAATTTCTGATGGTAATTGTAATAGATTTGTGGGTTGTGTTTTTGTTCTTTTGTAAGGAATCACGATGTTTTGGTGGTGTTTTTTGGGTGCAAGTATATGGAAATTATGTTGTTGATATGGACTTTGTGGTTTATATAATTCCTATGTGGATAACGAACAGTTTTTTTTTATATATTTTGACTTCTTAGATAATGTTCTGTAAATTTTTAATGAGAGTCAGTGTTGTTATTAGAATCTGGTTTTTAGTATTTTTGTAAATTAATGATGGTATTTTTAGTTTACTGAACATTAATTATTCAATTTTTTTTATATCTATGAGATTAACGAATATAAAATATTTTGGTTTTAATCATTCAATGTTAACTATTAATTTAATATAAATGTAAACGGTTCACATTCATCTAAATTTCTATATAGGTATATTAAGCATTTGATACATTTGATTAGTATGAATTTTTTAAAGCAATACGAAACGGATCTCGTTACATTAACATAAATATATGCTTTTAGGAATTCCATTAATACCGTATAAATATCTACATAAACAGTACCATTTATTTCATTAACACTTTAACAAAAGCACTACATTAAGAATGACATTAAATATCAAAATATCAAACATCATCAAAATACCGAATACATCAATAAAAAAGTAAGTACATTAACCCATAGTTAAACCAAAATTCTAATTGCCTAGGGTGTGTTTGTTTTATTATTTTAGGTAGGATTTTTGAAAAAGTTGAGTTGGGTGGTTATTACGAGGTAGGATTTGAAAATTAACAAAACACCCCATAGGTTTGTTAATTTAGCTAAACACCCCTACAATAAAACATTAAAAATTAACAAAAACACCCCCACCAACCCATTAAACGTCGGAAGTCGGCCACCACCGCCGAAGGGTGGCCGACAATCATAGAAATGGCGCACGACCGGCTGGATCCGGCTGGTCGTGCGCCGATATCTAGTTGGCAAAGGCTAGATTTACGGCCAGATCTGGCCGTTGATGGCCAGATATGGCCACGTTAGATCTTTAGCGGTAGATCTAGCCGAAAACAGTGGATTTGGCCAGAAAAGGATAGATTGATGCACTACCAACAAATGTGGGTGGTAGGGGTGTTTTTGTCAATTTTTAAATTTTTTTTGGAAGTGTTTAGTTAAATTAACAAACCTAGGGGGTTTGAAAATATTTGAATAAAATAGAATTGGATTTTCAAAATAGGGAAGCAAATATGTATTTTGGGTAGGATAGGGACATGATAGTGTAAAAATATTAAAACGAACGCAGCCCTGGCATTAATAGTAATCTCACATTAAAAATATCATATAACAATACAATGCATTGATCAACAATAAATAAAGACAGTTATTTAATAATAATGATATCTTATTGGCACAGTTTTAAAGAAAACGGTAATAAATATCTTGTTAAATGTCCAAGTCAGAGATGTCATGATAATGTCATAATATATTAGTTAAGTAGTTAATTGTAGTTTGGCAAAATGGTTATAAAATATTTATGTGGTTCGGCATTGGTCTTGTTTAATTGTTTATATTTTATCGAGTCTTTTAGATTTTTAATTAAAATTTTGTTAATTCACATCAAAATATATATTGATTTGTTGTATTTAAATAGGAATACAAAAGAAACAGATGGAATATGAATAGAAATGTTATAATAAATAAACATGGCCATTTAAGAAGAATAATATCTTATTGCCACAAGTTTAATAGAAAGGATAATAAGAATAGATTGGAGAAGGCGGTAAAGATGTATATGACATTAATGCAAAATGGTTAATCATACGAATAATAATAATATAAAAAAAGTTGGTTATTGATATCACTTTAATATTATGTAACTTAATTATTTAAAATTAAAAATTATACTGATCTTTTGTGTAAATTTTTTTGTCATTGTATGCTTGCTTCATATCCATAATCCTTAAATTGAATTTGAAAATGAACGTCTATTCGTACAGTTCATTCAAAGTTTTTGGAATTGTTTTTTGACAATATAAAAGTGGCCTTGGGAAAATTAGTAGACGTCTAGTAATACATAAACACGTTAATTGAAATAATTTTAATAACTTTTTGGATAAGAGGATATGAAACAATAGCAGACCGTTTGCACAACATCAAAGAAAAGCGTAATAAATATTTTGTTAAGTATTCAAGTAAAAAATGTTATGATGATATTATAATATATTGGTTGGGTAGTTAATAACGGTTCGGCACGCAGGTTTCAAAACATCTCATGGTTCGGCATGGGATTCAATTTGATTAATAATAGAATGAAAGTTTTTTTGGATGTGTCATAGGAACGGTTATTTACAGATTTTGTTAATTTACATTATAATATATGTAGATTAATGTTTGTCGAACGTGTTTAATTCTCTGACATTCTCATAATTACTGTTGTGTAACATTTTTATTAAATATTGTTCATGTTTTATTGATCATTGTAATTTTGTAATTATTTTTTTTTATAAGTTATTAAATATTTGGATTAATTGTAGACAATCCAATGAGTTTTAACTTCTCTTTTCAGATTAAAATAATGTAAGATTTAATTCCTTTACCAAGTGAATTAAACCTAAAGCGGAATGGGTTGCTATGTTGATTTTAAGAGTTCTTTGAACATAAATATAAAGCAATAAAAATAAACCAAATTAACACAACACTAGATTTTTACATGGTTCGCAACATGCCTACATCCATGGGACCTCGTCCAAATGAAGCCAATCCACTATGGTAAACATTTATAGTTCAATTACAAAGCCAAAGTTAAGCATCAGTTACAAGAACACTCCTTGTTTTGCAACGCTTCAGACTCTACCCTTTGTCAAACTTCGAACCACCACAACAAGCTCCACGTTCACAAGACCACCTGGTCAACCTTGAGCTCCTCTTAAGGATCAACACCGAAGACACGCTTCAGCTCCAAAAGCTTGAAATCCCATCAAGCATCACCAATGGAAACCCACTTCCAGCCATGAACAAATAAACAAAGTTTATCAAAGGTATTTATAAGCCTACCTAAGGCATATGAAACCTGATTCAAACAAAAGAAACCTCAAGGAATTTTCAGAGTAATATCAGAGGAATAATCAGGCTTAAGAAGAATTGCATTGGAGGAGACGGATATATAGAAAACTTGGGCTCCAATGCAAAGGGGCAAGTGGCAAGGAATAACTTTATTGAATTCACCTTTATAAAAGTTTATTCCAATATCAAGATGCCACCTATCAAAGAGAATAAAACTTTCTAGCACATTGAATATAAAATTGACAAGTGTTATGGACCACACACATATCTCAAAAGAGAACATAACAGCTCATACATTCTAGAAGCATAACATGTGTTACCCAAATAAATCTGCCAAATACATTGTGATCACTCTGACTCAGAGGTGCTCACCCAATAAAGCAAATAACGAACACAAGAGAAGGTGGTCGCTTTAAACATGAGGTGATCATACTGGAAGTTTAAATAAAACAATTGTGCTAAGACAAACTGAGGTGTTCATTCATAAGTTGACAAAATAACTTACAATTAAAAGCATTTAAATTTTTACATGTGTAAGAAATTACATAATAAACTTACGAAAAATTAAATTTCATACATACTATCTAGTAACCTATATTACATCTTTGACATGTGATATTTTCTAGCGATGTTGATCTGTCCCAGTTTATACGATTTTGATTCTCCTTGTCGCAAGTCCGAAATATTCTTCTTTAAATGAGAATTGTTGCAGTTGGAGTCATGGGCTTGAATACTTCCTTGCAATTTTCCAGTTTGTGGAAATGATTGGATAGTTTTACCAATTTCATTAGAATTTTTATACCTCTACTGTCATGTATAGTGAGTAAAGCAACGACGGTCTGATACATTACTTATTGGTCATCTTGTTTGCAAGTGCAATAAGTAGTTGTAATCCTCAATCTCTATCATGTTTCATGAAGAACAAATGTGTTCTAAGTAGTAGCGAAACATATTTATTTTATGCTTCTGCATGGATCTTCAGAATTGAAAGTCCTACTATTGTTATCGTTGGTAGTTTGTGTCATTGTTTGAAGATGTTTCTTCTATGTAAGACTTCCTTTACGTTTGTTTATTTGTTTAGAAATTTGCATCTATAAATTGTAAGGTAAATAATGGTTTTGAAACACAAGATCCACAATAATAAAAAAGAAGTGTAAATAATGGTTTCAACAATTGGCAATCATAATATCATTACCTGTATGATTAAAGAATTAACAATAAAAAAGTGTGCAAAATAGGATTCAATTAAATATCGATTCTAACATGCATTTTGATTTTTATGTATTAGAAAACCATTAAGAACTAAAGACACAAGTGATTAGGCATAACCCATTTCAATTGTTGGGAGTCGCAATACCCTTTTTTGCATGATTAACAAAATAATGAAATCAACAGATTAACGAAATATGATGATGTTAGTAAAACTTACGTCAACCGTAGTGCTTGTAGAGTGGTGTTGTTATTCTGAGTTGCTTTTGCAATGATTCGTTGTACAATTTGTGATGGTAATTGTAATAGATTTGTGGGGTTTTGTTTTGATAATCCGTGAATTATACACTTTTCATTATACCTTTTTGTCGGATTTCAGGTACTTTCTAGTGCATTTTGACCTGAATTGTTGCTTAATTCTTTACTTTTCGTATTTCAGGTTAAAATGGACATTTTGAGCAAATAAGGACAAAATTTGATATTTTTTATTTATAAATTAGCGTATCTCAGAAGATAGGAGAGTTTTTGATCTGGATAAAGCACGATGAAGCTTGTTTCCAAGGGAGAGCACCGAGAATCGAAGAATCAACGAAGAAGCAAGCAGAGTGGCAGTTCTGTAATTTCAAAACTCTTCAAGAAGCTTCGCCCTGGCGAAGGAATTGTCTTCGCCGCGGCGAAGTAAGCCAGGGACGAGCGTGTCTGCTTCACTCTTCGCCGCGGCGACAGTCATTAATTTCAGTTTTGTTAAACGCACAGTTTCGTTCTGTGCATGTTTTGGTTGGGTTATTTGGACGAAGTATAAAAGAAAAACTTAGTTTTTTTTGCCCAGGGTCTTCGTTTGTTTTAGGGTTAGCTACTTTTGCACTTTTCTAAGTAACTTTGAGCGATTTGGTGTTGTAAAAGGGAGAAGACTTGATTTTGAAATAGAGGATTCATCTTTTGGGGAAATTTCTAATCTTTTATCTCAGTTTCATTATGTTGAACTTGTTTATTTCCGATTTTCGTTTTTGTATTATTGATTTAGCTATGAACTAATCTATTTTGGGTTAGGGTTTTGATGGTAGTTTGGATTTTAAATGGGTTAAGGGTTTGATTGTGTTATTTTCATATGAATATGCTTTGGTTGTGTGTTACTCTGATTTAAAATGCTGTATGTGATGAACATGGTGAGATTGAGAAATGAATCATGTTAGGCTTCTGGGTAATCACCATTATAGTATTGGATGCTAGAGATAGAATCAAGAATTAATGAAATCATTATAGGTTCTTGTGCTTAATGAGTTTGGAATTATTAATCTTCAATTTGTTGGGTGCGGAAGGTTAATAAGGATGAATAGGAAATATAGCCGAGAGGGTATGTTTAACATATTAGTGAGTTCGATTTACAACCATGCGTATGAATATGAATGTAGTGTAATTTTAGGTTTAAACCATAAAATCCAAATGAAGTCAAAACCCTACCCGTTTTGCTTGTGAATTGATTTCGTGTTTCACATAGCTTTCTTAATTAAGTTTTAGTCTTAGTTTAAATTTCATGTGGTTTTAATTAGAATTTGCTCCCACCAATCCAAAGAATCGATTGCTTCAACTTGATAACAATAGGAAACTCAGTGCTTTCTAACAATCCTCGGGAATGATACTCTTTTCATCATTTTATTACTTGAGGCGACTATATATGCTATATTTTGCATGTTGTAAGAAACACGCATCATGTTTCGTTCTTTTGTAAGGAATCATGATTTTTTATAATGCCCCACTTGAGGTATGTAGTTATTGTTTTTCTTTTGCTCTTATGTGAGTTGGTTTCTTGGTAATATTGTTGGTTGACCTTGATTGGTGTTATGTTGAATACTTGCCCTGAAATTGGTGGAAAATAGAAGAAGTTTAGTGTTTCAGTCTTCGCGGGGCGAAGAAGAATCTTCGCCGCGGCAAAGAGGTGTTGAAGCCACGGGGAAGCTGCTGGACAGTTTCGCCGCGGCGACAGAAGTTTCCTCGCCGCGGCGACTGGCCGACCAAAATGTTGTTAAGTTTTAGATATTTTCTTCTCTAAGGGCAATTTGACCATTCTACCCCTAATTAGAGAAAAGTGGGGAGTAAATTGAAAGGATTTTTCATGGAGAATATGTTGCTATGGGGGTGAGTTTGTAATGAATCAAAGGATATAGATAGAATTCCCAAAGATGAGTAAGGGCAAAATGGGAGGCTAGTGTATAAATTCATTAAAAGGAATTAAGACATTTCAAAACCCTTCATTCTTCTCTCCAACGCCACTTTCCTCTCTTGCTTCCTCTCAATTTCTTTCTTTTGTTCAATGAGTTTTGAAGGCTTTTGGAGTGATTAGGGTAGAAAATCAATCTAAGGCATCCTAAGGTAGGATTCTTGCTTTGGTTTTGAGCTTTGTGAGTTTTGAATATATTTGATTATTGAGGGTTTTTGTTCATTTGTTTAAGAGTAGAGAAAAAGTCAAGCTATCAAGTGAAAGGAAGAGCTAGTGAAACTCTCCATAACAAAGTAAGTAAATCCCAACCCAAGTTGAGATTTAGAATTTTCTTGATTAGGGTTTTGATAGCAAGATGTATGTATGTGATTAAATGTTATATGCCAGTATTATTGAGGCTTAATAGAGATTTCTAGTGCTTTGTGATTGTTTATGCCTTTCAAATATAAGAAGTGAGTTGTGGGTTGGAAAGGTAGTTTGAGATGGAATTGAAAGGGTATTGTGGGAACCCTTTTGGAAGTGTCTTTCTGGGCAGGTTAGTGGCTATGTGAGGGGCATTCTCCCCATTTTGGATGGTTAGAGAAAGATTTAGAATTATGTTTATAGTAGAGTTTTATTATGCACTTGAGTTGTTGATGAAATGCCTAATAGAGGTTGAGTATGAGTAGTGAACCTTAATTCTTCAACATTGCATGTTGGCATTTCATAAGTGCATTTGTGGAGATGAAACCATCCATAAGCATTAATTGTGCATTGAGAAGTGACCTAAGAAAGAGTAGGAAACTTTGTGTATGCACTTACTCTATGAGTAGAAGAACTTGGTGGATGCAACTACTCTAAGGGTAGAGAGATGAGAAGTGCTAAATAGAGTGAATGAGAAGAGTATTAGAAATGGGTTGATGCTTTGTGTCATCACCCGCAGTTAGAGAATCGGGTGGATGCTTTGGACATCACTCGACTAGCCATTAGAAATGGGTCGATGCTTTGTGATCATCACCCGATAAGTAGTAGAAATGGGTGGATGCTTTGTGATCATCACCCGGTTAGTTATTAGAAAGGGGTTGATGCTTTGTGATCATCACTCGACATTTATTAGAAGGGGTTGATGCTTTGTGATCATCACCGACAGGGATGGAACGGGTTAATGCTTGGTGATCGTTACCCGAAAGTAATGAGGAACGGGTAGGTGCTATGTGGTCCCCACCCGATAGCTACGAAAACCGGGTAGGTGCTTTGTGATCTCCACTCGGGAGTCACTAGGATAGGGTTGGTGCTATGTGAACTCCACCCGACAGTCATGAAGAGGGGATGGTGCTGTGTGAAAGCCATCCGGCGTACCTCGGTAAGATGAGGGCATGGACCGTTTAGTAGGAAACAACAGAAAGTGTGAGGAAAGAATTAAGAGTAATACATACGGGGATAGACAGATAAAGGGTTTTACTTACTGAGCATTATTTTGTGCTCACCCCGTTATTTTCCTTTGTGGATGCAGGATCTAGGTGATGATGCAGTCAGAGGGGCGTCGACAAGCGAGGAGCAATAGCTACACTGTTTCCCCTGTTTTGTCTTTTAAAATGGCATTTTTGTAAATGACGTTCTTTGTGTATAAAAGACATATGACTTATAATGAATAGAAAGTTTTTTGGGCCCAATTTTCTATCATTATTATGCATGCATTGTATTAGTTTACAGTAGTTGTTACATTTTTGGTGGCCTTTTTTGGTGTAAGTATATGGAAATTATGTTCTTACTACGGTCTTTGTGGTTTATATAATTTCAGTGTGGATATTGGATAGGGAACAGTTTTTTTTATGTATTTTGACTTTTTAGATAATATCGTGTTAATTATTAATGAGAGTTAGTATAGTTATTTGAATCTGGTTTTTAGTACTTTTGTAAATTAATGATGATATTTTTAATTCATTGAACATTAATTATTTGATTTTGTTATATCTATCAGATATCGTTGTTTCATTGTAGTTTCTATCGAGAAAAAAATTATTATTCTATTCAATGAATATAAAATTTTTTGGTCTTAATCATTCATTGTTAAGTATTGATTTACCTTAAATATAAACAGTTCACATTCATCTAAATCTCTATGTAGGTATATTAAGCATTTGATACATTCGATTAGTACGAATCTTTTTAAATGCATATAAATTTCGTTTTTTCACCAATTATAATTGTTGTTGACTATTTGATGAATGGTTTCAAAGAATTACGTAATTGAGTATTTTATTTGTCATTTATGTCGTTACAATTTAATCATAAGGATTTCTCTATTTTTAGTATATTATACTTATATATTTACATTTTTGTACTTTGAATTGGAAATATTGTTTCTAATTCATATTATTTTATGTATGGAACTATTATTGCTTATATTATTGAATTTGAAGTTTTATTGATTTTGTAATCGTTAGTCTCAAATTCATTCCTATTGTCAGATTAAGTATTTGATAGTGAGATTTTGAAGGAATCTTTGATTTTTCCTTCTTTTATAATTTTATGTTAAATTTCTATATTTTGAAACGACAATATTTTACTGACCTTGTTCAACTAAAATGGTAATATTAAAGTATTATAGTGCGTTGTTGTTTTGATTTTGTAAAATTCATAAGTGATGAAAACCGTTGTCGTTTAAAATGTTGTTGATATTTAAAGTAAATATGGGGATTTAATGTTTAGTATTTCACTTAAAGTAAATTCAGGGATTTAGGGTTTTCTCTGTTAGTTTCGGCATTAAGGCCATTTGTCACAGTTTGTTTGTTGTGTTTTTCGCATCCGTCTTTCCTCGTTGACTGAAGTTGAGATAAGTAAAGTAAATTCTCTTTAGTTATAGTGACAATGTCAAATTTTTTTTTTTTGTTTTACATTGTTTTAATTAATTTGTCATGGATTTTAACTTCGATTACAGTACATGTTATTCTTACAGAATTCTCACATTTGTTATCATAGTTGTAAGAAGTTGTTGTTAGATGGTTGTGCTCATAAGTTGTTGTGCTCAAGTTGCTTATTTGTTTCTCTTGTAGTCGTGTTGCACATTATTTTCTTAGTAAATCTATTGCTAAAATTGGTGTCTTTCTCATTACCATTTTGTTTATTATCTTGTTGTATCTAGTATAACTTGTAATATTGTCAATGTTTTATGAATTGATGTTATGAAATGTCAATGGTACAAATCCTTCAGAAGTTACCAGAATTGTTATAATCTAATTATCAATTTAGTTTTCGGAAAACTTAGCAAGGTTTTGGTGTTCTTTGTAATAAGTCTGAGATATTGTTGTTTCAATGAGAATTGTAGTAGTTGGAGTCATGGATTTGGAAACTTCCATGCAATTTTACATTTTGTGGAAACGGTTCAGTTGTTTTACTAATTTCATTATAAATTTTATACCTGTATTGTCATATATGGTGAGTATAGTGCTTGCAGAGTGCTTGCATGTTATTTTGATTTCAAGTTACAATCACTAGTTGTAATCTTATGTCTCTATCACGTTTTACAAGGAATAAATGTCTCCCAAGCAATAATAAAGTCTTACAATTTTTATTAAGTTGACGAATGATTTGTTTTCTTTGTTTTTTTCTATTTGATGAAATTTTATTTTTTAATTGTAGTAATGGTTCCAAAAAACTTGATGAAATTTATTCGAAGGCTTGATTCCAAAGTACTATATAAAAGAGGATCAAGTAATGATTCCAAGTTGGAATTGTTAACGCCATTACAGACTTCTGTTTTACTTGCATCAGTCTTCAACCCTATGAAACCTAATTCTTGTTCCTGCCATGTTGAAATGATTAAAGAAGAAGATAATCAGTCAGAAAAAATTCCATTATGTAAATTGGTGAAACGGCAGAAAACTTGTCAACAAGAGGGTCCAAATACGAATTCTGAACGAAAATGGAAAACTCTTTCTAAGGAAGATCTAGATAGGACAACATTTAGTTTGGGGAAAGAGTTAGGTAATGTTTATTTACTTTATCACTTATATAATTGAATATATACTTTATTTGGCATGGCGACATTAACGTGGTTTCATTGCTTTTGAAATAGGCTTATGAAGGTTTGTTAAAAATCAGAGAACGTTGGCTTGTTTCAGAAGATGTGATCTCAAATTTGAAAAAATAAAATGAAGACGTGATTTCTGAGGTTTGCAAATTGGAAGAATAGATGAAGATATTGAAGGAGGCGTTTGAAAAGGTAAAAACCGAATTGAAACACTGTCAAGAATCATTTAGTAATGCTGATCAGTCTTTTGCAAATGAGTGGCAGCAAAAGGAAGTCTTTAAAAAGAAAAGTAATGAATTGTTTGGTGAAAATAATAAGATCAAATCTTTACTTGCACAAGCTGAGAACGATAGAGAAGAAGCTTTTGATTCAGTGTCAGAAATGTTTTTGGCCACCAGAGAAGCTTGTGTGAAAGAATTTAAGGTAAGATTTCCAAATGAAGACTCTAGTTTTTTAGAGACATTTGTGTTGAAGAATGAGAAGATGTCGTCTAATAGAGATTATATTGACTGCAATGTTGTTGTACCTTTCTCCAGTCTACTTAATACCACTTCTGTAAATATTTACATAATTTAATTTGTAACATCCACATCAAGGTACATAATTTTACTTATGCCTTAATACCTTTCGTTGGATTTCTTTGAAGTTACTTTAGACAAATGTGAAGAAAATTCCTTAAAAGTTCATTAAGGCTAAAATAGTCTTTTCACTCAAAACTAGTTGAAATTGTGGGGAGTGAAAAGAGATAAATTTCATGGAGAATGCATTTAAAAATGAGGGCATTATGGTAATTGACTAAGGGACATAGATGAAATTTTAGCGAAAGTGCAAGGGCAAAATGGGAACACATGCTTATATTAATTGATATAAGGCTTTATTTGAAGAAACCCTAACCCATATCCAGCCCTTGTTCACGCCACTCTACCCCATTTTTCTCTCAATTTTCTTCACTAAACTTCAAAGGAAAATCATAGGATTTGGTCTAGATTTTTGGAGATTTCAATCTTCAAGCATCCTAAGGTAAAATTCTAGCAAAAGGAGTGTGATTAAACTTTAAAGTTTTAAATTCTTATGGTTTTTATATGATTTAGGTCCAAGAGGAAGAGATTTGGAGAAAAAGGGAAGTGATCTCAGATATTCAAGGTAAGTAACCCTTACTTTGAAACTTATTGAGCCAAAACATGTGTTGAATGAATTTTGCATGTTTGTATGTGATGGTATAAGAGAATTGTGGGTGTTTTTGATGTATTAATTCTAGCCATGAGAAGTAGTGTATGGTATGTGAAGATTTGGTGAAGTTGTGGAAGATTTGGTGTTGAAATTTGGGAAGTGTAGAGAATTATTGAAAATGGACAGGTTTGATGCTTAATTAGTGAGTTTTTGGCTCACAATTTGCTTGGGTTGAGAGTTGTGGAAGTGTAGCCACAAGGTAGTTGCATGTGCATATGAAGTGTTTGATGAAAATCCAAAGAGAAATTGCATGCATGAGTTGGCTAAACCCTAATGAGGAAAGGGTTAGAGAAAGGCAAGCCTGAAGTTTGAATGTATTTATTGATCTTTTAACCTGTTTTCACAGGGGAGAATGGTTAGGAAAGGTTAGGGAGTAAGTGGAGGTAAATAGGTATGGAAAAGCCTTAAAGTAGGCATGTTACAAGGTTGCCCTGTCAAATCCGTGACTTTTAAGTGATTTTTGGGCATCTTAGCTATGAACTGGGTTGAGTAGTAAACATAAAGTTGTAGCCTTTCTCTAAGTTTAAAATGAGACCAAGATCATAGCAATTGGAGGTGTATAACTCAAGATATGCCTTCTTGAATATGGCATGTGTAGAATGACTATCTCAAAAATGCTTCCACTTATTAGTTTATTTGTAGTCTAAAAATCTATAATTGATTCCAAGTATGAAAATGATGCTCAAAGGGTTGTGAAGCATGTTTGAATGAGTGGTCTTTATGATTATTAATGATTGTATGAACATATATATTTGATGTAATGAATGACCAGGAGGCTATGTGTAATAGTTATTACCACCTAAGTATGAGCTTGTGCATGTATAAACAAGCCTAAGGATGATATATTTCGATGAATTTATTATGATCCACAAAATGGTCATGATGAAATGATATGTTCATTATGGAAGTTTATGTTTTTAAAGAATGAAAGTGTAGAATTCCATAGCTGGAAATTCATGTTGAAATGGGCATATTATCTCTTTCTATTTCTTTCATATATGTATGATTATAAGGTTTTTGCGATGGGGAACCGTGAGTGACAAAGCTGCCCACAATACACGCTGCCACCGAGCAGAGCGACATCAATAGAGAGATACAGTATTTGTACAGTCGTGAGTGTGTATGTGGATGAGGACTGTACCCAGCAGAGCATACCTACATGCACACGTGTAACACCCAACATGAGGTACATGATTTAAATTATGCTGTATAGCCCTTAGTAAATTTTGTTAGAATTTTTAAGGATATGAAGAGAAAATGCCCTAAACTTGCATTAAGGGTAAAATAGTCTTTTCACTCAAAACTAGTGATTTGTGGGGAGTGAAAAGAGATAGAAAATCATAGAGAATACATAAAAGTGAAGGCATTTTGGTAATGACTAAGGGACAAAGATGGAATTTAGAAAGAGTAAGGGCAAAATGGGAAAGTGAGTTTATAAACTAAAATGTTAAGGGTTGTAAACCCTTATTTCGTTCATATCAACCCCACACCCTCCTCCTTTTCCCTCAAATTTTCATTCACTTTTCCAAGGAATTTGAGGGCTTTTGAGTAGATTTTCATAGGGTTTTGATTAAGGCATCAAAAGGTAAGGATTCATGCTCTTTATTCATGTTTTATTTGTATAAAGTTGAGTTCTTATGAAGTTTATGCTTGGGTTAGAGAAGATTTGAATCCAATAAGAGGTAAAGAGCTTAGGAGAGACTACTCAAGCAAAAGGTAAGTAAAATCACTCAAAATCCAACTCAAGCTAAAATTTAAGAATTAAGTGAGTACGAGATTTTTTTAAATATGCATATGTTGTGATTATGAGAAATTGAGATGAAATTGATGAATTATTGAGGAGTTTGATGATTAAATGAGTAGAATTTAGCCATGAGAAGTGGTTTTGGTTGTATGATGATTCATTGAAGTTGGGTGAAGTTAGAAAGAGTTGAGTAGATTTTGGGAGTGTATTGTTTTTGGCAGGTTTAGTAGTTGTTTGCTGGAGTTTTACTCCAAATATTGGTGGACTTGAGAAAGAGATAGAATGGTAGCCAAATTCGGATTGAGTATGCATGCAATATGTTTGTTGAAAAGCCTAAGTGAAAACTGCCCTGTCATGTCCGTGACATTCTGAGTGATTTTTGGGTATCTTAGAGATTGAACTGGGTTGAGACCAAAACATAAAAGTATAGCCCTGTCTCTAAGCTTTAAAATGACACAAAAATCGTAGCAATCCGATGTGTATAACTCAAGTTATGCCTTCTTGAATAAGACTGTGCAGAATGACTATCTTTGAGGCAACATTGCATTTGTGCATTCATAAGTGCATTTAAGTAAGAAATTTTAAACATGTGCCATCCATATGTATATAATTGTGTATTGTAGAAACATAAGAAAGAATAAAGAAAAGAATAAAGAAAGAAAGAATAAAACACTCTAAGAATAAAAAGAAAGGAAGAATAAGCATTAAAGAAATTAAAGAGTGTTAAAGAAAGTAAAGAATAGGTTGGTGTGATGGGGAACCGTGAGTGTAAGAAGAAATTCCCACATACATGTCACCTTGATTGAGTGGCATAAAGAAGAAGAAGAATTGTACGACCGTAAAGTGTATGTGGATGAGGGTTGTACCAAGAAGAATTCCTACATGCACGTCACCTTAATGAGTGGCCTAAGAAGAAAGAAGAATTTGTATGGTCCGTAAGAGTGCATGTAGATGAGGATGTACTCACTCACATGGCCAAGGTTTATGATCCATACACAACCGAGTCCGATTAGCAAAGAAAAGAAAAGAAAAGAAAAGAAATAGAACAAGAAAATAGAGATAAGAAAGAAAAAGCATTTTTGTGCATTATTGCATATGCATTTTATTCATGTACATTGCCATGAATTTCAACATGGTTAGGAAGAATAGAAAGAATAAGAAAGAAAGAATAGAGAGAAGTAGAAAGAAAGAAAAGAACAGTGAGAGTAAGAAACAGAGAAAGAAAAAGAAGAAAAAGAGTAGAGTAAGGAAAGAATTAAAGAGTGATGCACGGGGATAGCAGAGTAGAGGATTTACTTACTGAGCATTTTTGTGCTCACCCCATTGCTTTCTATGTTTTTGCAGGAAATAGGTGAGGATGCGGTCGGATGGACATCAGCAAGCGGAGAGACATGGCTACACTATCCACCATTTTGATAGTTTTTGTATATGTTATTTTTGTACCGTGTAAAGAATGTATATATTAAGTAAAGAAAAAAAAACTTGGGCCCAACTACTTTTTAGTCTATATATATGTATTTTTATTAAGTATCTTTTGTGAGCATATTAGTAGAAAGAAGTCATTACACACTGCCACGAGCGAGCGGCCATAGTAGAGAGATACAATACTTGCACAGTCCATGAGTAGTGCATGTAGATGAGGACTGTACCCACTCACATGGCCAGGGTTCCAAATCCATGCATCAACCTAGTCCGATCGGCAAACTAGAAAGAAGAAAGAAAAGAAAGAGAAACAGAGAAGAAAAGAAAGAGATACAACATAAGAGAAACAAAAACAGAAAAGAAAAGAAAGTTCTTTTCTCAGGAAAGTTTATTATTCTGCATATGTATTATGCTACTTACATGATTCAGTATTTTTATGTGCTCGACGATGTACAGTTTTATTTATTGTCTTTGCACGTTGGTAAGTAGCAAATCAGAGTATCAGAAAAGAATGCAGAATATCATAAAAGAATGCAGAATAACAGAAAGGAATGAAGAATATTAGCAAAGAATAAAGTGAGAAAAGGAAAATCAGAACATGAGTAACGGAGGAAGAATAGTCGTGCAGTTTGGTTTACTTACTGGGCAATTAGTGCTCACTCCGTTATTTTACTGTTTTGCAGGTGCTAGATGATTTGTGATCGGGTGGGACATCAAGAAGTGGCGGGAGTTTGGCGGCACTGTTCAAGATTACCTTATGTTTACTAAGTATATCAGTATTTTGTATATATATTTATACGAATTAAAATTAGAATTTTCGGATTTTACATTATGTAACTTTTAGTGGATTTTATCATATATTTTTCAAAGAATTACTAGCTATACAGTGTATTACATAATTGTAATATTAATGTTCAATATCTTGACAATGTTTGCCACGTAGGAGTTTGTAGTTGGGTTATTATTACGGACATGGATGTATTTAATTGATGTTAATTTTTGCGTATGTGAAGAAAACATCTCCAGCCTGTGTTATGTTACTTCTGTAAATATTTAAATTGTTTAACTGTAATATTAATGTTAAATATCTTGACAATGTTTGCCACGTAAGAGTTTGTAGTTAGGTTATTATTACAGATGTGGATGTATTTAATTGATGCTAATTTTGCGTATGTAAAAAAAATGTATTTATAACACATAACACATATAATGTAGCATTCATTGTATTCGACAATAATAATATAAAACGTATCAATATCTTTGTATTGAGGAATTTATGTTTCTGTATATATTTAAACATTTAATGTGACCTTTTCATATTCATATAAATATCTTTAATTTTTCACATTAATCTCTCATAAACAATGTGTTATATTATATACAATCTATCAATCCCTTCTGTTATAAACAATGAGTTATATTATATACAACATATCAATCCTCTCAGTTAAACACTTCTTTGAAAACAATATTTGTCAATGTCTCTGCTGATTCATCTTGTTCTAGGGCTAGCAGAATCTTGATACCTTGTCTTGAAGTTACTCTTGATAGTGCAACGTACAATTGACCATGTGTAATGACCTGATGTTTCATATATTATCCTACCATTTTGAGTGATTGACCCTGGCTTTTGTTTATTGTCATATGGAAGCTAATTGTCATAGGTAATTGTCTTCTTTTCAACTTGAAAGGCCACTTCATATCTACATTCGACATTATTATTCTGGGAATTGTAACAATATCACCAATATTTGACCTGGTAATAATCACTGTTTGTATGGACCACTTTCCTAAATGGGTTATAATCAATCTAATTCCATTGCAAAAACCATCAAATTGATTTAAATTACACAGTAACATAATTGGAATGCCAATTTTCAGATGCAATTCATGTTTGGGCATGTCGGAGCACATTAGAGAATTAAGAAATTCGGTCAAATAGAGAATGTCATCATTGTTTAAGATACTTGTTGCTTTGCAAGTGTTGTCTGAGCTGAAATATGTCTTTCCATCTGATGGCATACTCTGAGTGATATAGTTGTTCAATCTATGTACTATCTCATTTTTGGGTGTCAATATTGCTCTCTCTCTAATATAGTGAACATTATTTATCTAAGCAGATAAATCTGGAAAAATAGCATTCATAATTGTTTCTTCGTGATTGGTATGTTGAGCGATTCTCAAATCTTTAGGAATTCAGATGTAGCTTTCATCTTCTACAACGTCTCTTCCTTCTCCAATATCAAGTAACCATTTGTCAAAAGCCTTCAAGTTATCCAATTCTGTTGGGTTTACCAAGTTTGTCTTTAACCTCATGTTCTCTGTAAGTCTCTGTAACGCCCCACTTGAGGTACGCAGTTATTGTTTCTTCTTTTGCTCTTATTTGGGTTGGGTTCTTGGTAATATTGGTTGGTTGACCTTTGATTGAGTGTTATGTTGAATACTTGCCCTGAAATTGGTTGAAAATAGAAGAAGTTCAGTATTCCATGCTTTGCCGGGGCGAAGAATAATCTTCGCCGCGGCGAATAGGTTTTGAAGCCACGGGGAAGCTGCTGGACAGTTTCGCCACAGCGACAGAAGTTTCCTCGCCGCGGCGACAGGCCGACCAAAATGTTGTTAAGTTTTAGATATTTTCTTCCCTAGGGGCAATTTGACCATTCTACCTCTAATTAGCAGGAAAAGTGGGGAGTAAATTAAAAGGATTTTTCATGGAGAATATGTTGCTATGGGGGTGTGTTTGTAATGAATCAAAGGATATAGATAGAATTCCCAAAGAAGAGTAAGGGCAAAATGGGAAGGCTTGTGTATAAATTTCATTAAAAGGAATTAAGACATTTCAAAACCCTTCATTCTTCTTCTCCANCTCCGGTGATCTCAAGTCTAAGGATCACATGCACCACCATTCGTTAGAGGATTTGTTCCATAGACACTGGGGTTACCATCCATATGGAATCCTCTGGTGGGTCAGTCCAGTGAACTTGCTGCGGTATATCCGCCTACAACAAGCACCCATGTGTTGCACCAGGTTGTCACCAAACAACCTTGACAAGTGAGATCAGTCACTGCCTTTCGACAGGGTCGTTCAACACTATGATAACCTTGCTGTATTATTTGTGCCCTTACTTCAGAATAATACTAGGGCTACGGACATTTCTAGAATGGCCACCATATGTGCTTATAAGGTTCTCACTATCAAGATTTGAAACACTTGATACCCTCGTCACGGTTCTACCATTCTAAGGACATATATCAATACATATTGCAATAATAATGATTTATGTGATATAGAATAAAATGCCTTTTATTATTGATTAATGAACATTATTTCAAAGAGTCAATTCTATAGTAATTGATTGGCTCTAGGGCATCTACTCTAACAATATTAATTTTGCCATGATTGTTGACCATAAGAAGGTTTTTCCTGTTCTACCATGCTTGTAAACAAAGATTGGTGTTCCTCTTTGATTGTTAACCGAATAAAAAATTGAATCATATATGCGTCTCTGGCCATTGTTGAGACCCTTGTATAAATCATTGTGTATGTTTTGATGTTGTCGATATCATAATTTAATTCCTCAGCAATTAATCTATCTTGTGAATTTTCAAAAACAGAACAGTTTGGAAATGGCATTCCAGGGAAATCAACCAAGGATTTTCCTCCCTTTTTTAATCAGCTCTTCAATCTTGAACAATGCATGATTCTAAATCTGTTCCTTAGTGCATTTCAATTCTATTATCTGCATTTTCTGTTTAAGAATGTAGGGAATATCTTCAGATAAAAGTTCTGCATTTGCTCTCCATAAGTCTCTTGGACTTACCACTTCATTATATACAAGAATAGTTACAAAGAGCTATCCTAACTACCTTCCGGTAGCCCATGTTGATGCTTCATCTAAGCAATTATTCCACTCTTTATCATCATCTAGCAACCCTAATGCATAACACACATCTGTGAATGTATTGAATATTTCTCCATTGACAGTCCGAATATCTTCAAATGATGTCGCTCCTCTTACTAAGTTGAGAAGCATTCGCAAATAATATTTCTCACCACTACCTGGGAATGTAAAATACACCCTGCCAATATGCTGGAGTAAGTGCCCTAAAGCCAATCTATTATTGTAAAATTGACTCTGCAATAAAAGTTTATTTATCAATAAAAGGCATATTCTTCTATATCGTGTAAATCATAGTTATATGTAATAATATATGTCCTTAGGATGGTAGAACCGTGACGAGGGTATCAAGTGTTTCAAACCTTGATAGTGAGAACCCTATGATCACATATGGTGGCCATTCTAGAAATGTCTATAGCCCTAGTATTATTCTGACCGATGACACAGATAATACGGTAAGGATATCATAATTTTGAATGACCTTGTCGAAAGGCAGTGACTGATCTCACTTGTCAAGGTTGTTTGCCGACAACCTAATGCAACGCATGGGTGCTTGCTAGAGGCAAGTTCACTGGACAAACCCACCAGACGATTCCATATGGATGGTAACCCCAGTGTCTATGGAATAAATCTTCTAACGGATGGAGGTGCATGTGATCCTTAGACTTGAGATCACCAGAGTGCCTTGTGCACCAATTTCTGTAGTTTGACACTAGCCCAACGTAGTTCTATTTAGAGCTATCATTACGGTAGTGATTGGCTGCATTGAGAAGTGTATCGAGACTATGGTGGATCGACAAGGGATTCATCAGTCCTGGGTATAGGAGAAGTTATCTCACTAGGTAATTCAGTAAATGGCAATGACACTAAATATGTGGCCATAGTGGGATTGAGTTGTTGCTCAATCTAATTTATTATTCCGGTCATTGCTCCATTAACTAAATACAAACATGTCGAGGATATCTAAGGTTGACACTATTTCTGTACCTCAGTCTCGATGAGATAACATATGATGAAAGGATTTGATTGCACTGTAACCATATCGTCGACAGGCTATGGTTTCACTGAATCCGAATCTATCGGGTGGCCATGATGCCTTGCTAGAGGAAAATCTTGGTATGTGTGTAGTGAGACGATTAATTGGTGTTAACCGTGATACTACACACTGCTGAGATGATGAGGAGCCTACGGGTCACACACTTAGAAGATAATTTAAGGATCAATTTGTGAGAAGGGTATTTTCATCTTTTAGGACGAAAGGGTATTTTGGTAATCTCATAGTACAATTAAATTTGCTGAGGTTGTTGCTTGTATTTAATTTTAATATTAAATTTATATTAGTGAGATTATATTTAAATATATCTATGTATATATATAAATGAATTATTATTTTAATTAAATGTTAATATATTATTATATATATTAATTGATTTTAATTATAATAATAATTAATTAATTAAAATACCATAAAGGGTGTGTTTGGTTGCGAGGGTGAACAAGGGTTGGAACCCATGGCTATTCCTAAGTGGAATAGGGTTTTAATTGTTGCACTATAGAAGTGCAACTTAAAATAAAAGCAAATAGAAAGATTCATTGTAACGCCCCACTTGAGGTACATAGTTAAGTTATGGTGTATTGTTTAAATGTTTATTGTTTTGCTTTTATTTGGGTCGATATATTGTTAATATTGGTTGGTTGGCCTTAGTTGAATTTCTGTTAAAGTTATTTTGAGAAAAATGTAGAGAAAATCCCTTAAACTTTCATTAGGGGTAAAATGGTCTTTTCACTCAAAATTAGTTGAATTTGTGGGGAGTGAAAAGAGATAGAATTTCATAGAGAATGCATTAAAAATGAGGGCATTATGGTCATTGACTAAGGGACATAGATGGAATTTCAAAGAAAGAATAAGGGCATAATGGGAAAGTGTGGTTATAAACTAAAGTGTTAAGGGTTTGAAACCCTTATTTTCTTCATTCCACCGCCACACTCCTCCCCCATTTTCTCTCAAATTTTCATTCAATCCTCCAAGGTTTTTGAGGGCTTTTAAGTGGTTTTTCATAGGGCTTTGATTCTAGGTATCAAAAGGTAAGGATTCATACTCTTTATCTATGATTTATTTGTGTAAAGATTGAGTTCTTATAAAGTTTATGCTTAGGGTTAAGAGAAGATTGGAATCCAACAAGAGTAGAGAGTTTAGGAGAGACTACTCAAGCACAAGGTAAGTAAATTCCACTCAAAATCCAACTCAAGCTAAAATTTAAGAATTCAAGTGAGTAGAGATTTATTTTAAATATGCATATGTTGTGATTATTGAGAAATTGAGATGAGATGTATGATGTATTATGCTTATTGTTGGATATATTTGAATATGAGAAGTATATGTGATGATTTGATGATGGGTTGAAATTGGAAGAATTGGAGAAATTTTTGTGGAGTGTGTTTGCCATGTAGGTATGTGATGCTATAAGAGAGTTTTTCTCTCATTTTGGATGGTTTGAGAACTAAATGGAATGATAATTGAATTAGGGTTTGTTTATGCATATGAGTTGTTTGATGAAATGCCTAAGTGAAATCTGCCCTGTCACTGCCGTGACTTTCTAGGTAATATTTGGGTGACTTACGGTTTGAACTGGGCTGAGACCAAAACATAAAAGTTGTAGCCCTGTCTCTAAGCTTTAAAACGAGACCAAAACCGTAGCAATCCGAGATGTATAACTCAAGTTATGCCTTCTTGAGTGTGACCTGCGCAGAATGGCAGTTTTGATGCAATATTGCATTTGTGCATTTCAAAAGTGCATTAAGTAAGAAACTTTAAGCATGAACCATCCTTATGCATTAATTGTGCATTGAGAAGTAGTTTGAGAAAGAGTAAAGAACTTTGTGAATGGGCTACTCTAAAAGTAAAGAGAATGAGAAAATCTAAGAATGGTTGGTGCTTTGTGAACTCCAACCGGAAGTTACGAAAAGTGGGTTGGTGCTTTGTGAACTCCAACCGGAAGTCACGAAGAGTGGGTTGGTGCTTTGTGAACTCCACCCGGCCGTGCCTCCGGTAAGATGAGGCCGTGACATTCAAGTGAGAAAGAATGAGAAAATATGAGAAAGAATAGAGGAAGAGAATGAGTAGAAGTCACGAAGAGTGGGTGGGTGCTTTGTGATCTCCACTCAGCCGTGCCTCCGGTAAGATGAGGCCGTGACATACAACAGAAAGTTAATAGAAAAGAGCTATGTGAAAGAGAAACAGAAAGAGAAAATAAATGAGATGAGAAGAGTGTAAGGAAAGAATTAAGAGAAAGAGTTACGGGGATAGACGAGTAGAGGATTTACTTACTGAGCATTATTTTGTGCTCACCCCGTTGTTTTTCTTTGTGTTTGCAGGATCTAGGTGAGGACGCGGTCGGATGGGCATCGGCAAGCGAGGAGTAATAGCTACACTGTCCACTGTTTTTGATAACTTTTACTTATGATGCCTTACTTTGTATAAAGAAAGATTAAATGTATTAAAAGAAAATTTTGGGCCCATTTACTTTTGCTAATATAAATATATTTACTTGATGTATTTCTATACGTATCCTAGTATGAAGCAGTTATTACATTCATTCAATTAAAACCCTAGCCACCCAAAAGGTTCTCTCTCTCTCTCACGTTTTCTTCTTCAAGTGAAGAAGAAAATTTTTCAATTTTGATTGTTCTTGGTTCTTGATGCCGGTAATTGTTCTAGCAAAACAATTGTCGATTCTGTGGATTATCTTCGTGTGGACTTTCGTGAGTGTGATCCTACATTGGATTGATTAGCGAAGAATCACGTAAATAGTAGACAGTATACAGTAACCGAGTAACAGTAACCAGTGAACAGTATTCGTGTCTAAAGTCAGAGATATTCGAAGGAGCCTCCAAATGTCGGTATGCACTAAATCCTTGTATGGATTTGTTTTTATATAGTTTTATTTTACATTTAAGTTTATGCATGAAAACGTTATAATCTGTACTCGGATCTTGGTTCGTGTAATTGATCGATTCGTTTTAAAAATTACGTTTTTTCGCTGTGCGAATCCGGTCAATTACTAACAGTGGTATCAGAGCCTCGGGTACCAGATTATAATGTTTAATCGTTGATTGATAGCATGTATATTTGATTGAAAACATGTTGATGCATAAATTGATTGTTTTTAAATCTGTTAAATTTTGTTTAATTGATCAGTTGACTAATGATATGTTGATGAGTGACTTATTGGTTAGTTGATATCCTGGTCGAATGCTTGTGCATTCGATTTGATTTGATTTGGATCCATATCATTACATGAAAAACTGCAAAAGGGTTACTGTGTGATTCACTGTTTTGCGACGTTAGCCATGGCAAAATAACACTTCATCGTGGTAAGAGGTAGAAAGTGAATTTGGCTACGGCGAAATAAACCTTCACCGCAGCAACCTGCCGGAAAAGTAGATCTAGCCGCGACAAAATAAAACTTTGCTGAAGCAACCATGTGTTAAAAAGTATGAACTTCGCCGCGGCAAGAAAGCTACTATTCCGTTTGCTTTTCTGTTTTTCGCATAGGGGGCCAAATTGCAGTTTTTGAACCTATAAAGCCAATAATAATTCTGCACATATAAGAAGGGTAATTTAATAATTCCACCCACGCAAATTCAAAATGTTAATTTTGGATGTATGCAATGTTCTTGTTTGAGATTGCATGGTGCCTGGTACATGAGCCTTATACCTTTGGTATGTTTTTGTAATTTTGGGTTTACTTGTAATTTTATAAAGAAATAGGACCTACGGTCTTGCCTCTCTCTCTCTCTTATATCTCCATGTATTTCTTCTTCTCATCTTGCTCCCCTCGTATGTAATGCGAGATTTCTATTTTATCGATGTAAATTAGAATAGGGTTTTTATTATTAAATATTTTGTAATGATCGTGAAAAAGAAATGAAGGAGCTATGAAGAGGAATAGCTTGAAGACCCAAGATTTACTTTTAAACCCCTAGGTTGACCTACCGATTCCTCTAGGCTCAAGGAAATCGGTTTTAGTGGGCCATGTACCGGCACGTTTTATTTTGTTTAGAAGGCATGCTAAGGTTGAATGTTCAATAACATGTCAAACAATGACATTCTAACAAAGATAATAATTTGGTGAGACATTAAATAAAAACCCTCAACTTAAGTATATTAAGTGACGTATGCCTTCCATCACCATGGTTTTAATCAAACCACTATTTTTCGGAACCTTGTTCGCCAAAGCGAAAGATACACTTCTACCAGTGGGAGGTTAAAATTTATTGGAGTTTTCCTTAATGGTGATGGGTCGACTTAAAATGACAGTTTTGCTTGTTCGCCAAAGCGAAGGGTACACTTCTACCAGTGGGAGGTTAAAATTTATTGGAGTTTTCCTTAATGGTGATGGGTCGACTTAAAATGACAGTTTTGCTTGTTCGCCAAAGCGAAGGTTGATAAACACATCATAGGCATAGTAAAGTAGTACACATGTTCTATGTACATGACGACATGTAGTGTCCACTCTACTGATACTGGGAATCATACTTGAGGGCGACAGCTAAGCCGTTGGATTGTGTGATTGGCTTGTTGGCTTGCTTCACATTTGAGGTTGGTAGTTGGAGCTATCAACTGGTGTAGATTAAGTTTGTTGGCCTACCTAATCAACCCATTTTGGCTTGTTCGCCAAAGCGAAGGTTTGAGATGGGCTAGATGGGATCTTAGTCCATTAGGAAAGCCAACTGGCTTTCCCGAGTTAATAGTGAGGGCTATTGGCTTGAGGAAAATAATGGGAGCGATTATTTAATAAAAGGCCTTATTAAATAAAAATTAACATGATAATAATTTTTCTTTATTCTGCACTTGTAGTTTCACTTAATTGAGCAAAATGATCCCAACATCACTGTGACAAATCATCGAACTAGGAGAGAAATGGAATGGTGAGAATTTCGTTAACTGGTATAGAAGTATAAATAATATACTTCAATTAAACGATAGATTATACACTATTGAGCAGGCTTTGTCTCCAAAGCCTACTGATAGTTCTATCCATGAGACTGGGTATGTATATGTGAAGCATATACATGATGCGAAAGCAGAAATGACTACATACATTATGCTTGCATCAATGACACCATTGCGGCGACAGTAGTGCCGGAGAATGAACTTGGCTTCTATTCTTCATTTTCTTCAAGAAATGAGAAGCACATGGTGTCTCAGTCATTATTCAGATGTGGGATGGAAGAGGGTACCAAATTGGCAATCATATACTCAAGTTGACCGAGTATATGAACAGGCTTGAGATTTTGGGATGCAGACTTAATGAAGGTTTAGCAATAAACCTAATATTACAGTCTTTGCCAGATTCTTTGTAAACCCCACCGATGCATCCAAGGGTAAAATAGTCTTTTCCTTTTTATGTGTTAAGTTAACTACCATGCACATGCCTTAGGGGTAAAGTGGTAAAAGAATAATGATATTTTGTTGGCTTGACAAGATAAAGATGATGAAGGATTAAGGAGTAATTAATAGACAATTTTTGAGGGCAAAAAGGGAAATTATGTTATAGGACATTAAATGCAAAAGACAAATGTCAAATGAATAATTTTTAGCAAAAAAAGAAAAAAAAAGAAAAAAAAAAAAAAGATATTAGGTGATAAGAGTCGGCCAACATGTCTTCTACCACTTTTCATTTCTTTTCTTCAAGTTTTCTACAAGCTTCCATATTTTCTTCACTTCTCCATTAAAGTTTCAATTCTTTTAGTTGCAAATCTCTCAAGTGTCTTATATTTCTCCCTTTATTAAGGATATTAGGAGGTAAAGTTCAACTCCTTATCTTATATAAATATTGTGTATTGCAAGTTATTGAAGTTTCCTTATAATTTATGTTAGGATAAGGGTCAATTGGAGATAAGGAGGAGGAAATTTGCAAAGGAGTGTGGTTTCTTGACATAAGGTAAGGGACACCTCCCTTTACTTTAATAGGAAATAAGAATTAGGTTTCTAGGGTTAGTATTAGGGAACCTTAATTCTTGTCACACAATAGCAATTGAGCTTAGTTTGATGCTATAATTGATGGATTTATATGTGAATTGTAAAAACAATGAACTTTGATGACAATCAATGGAATTAGTTGTGACATGATTTTTTTTACATATTACAAGGGAGGTTATTATTGATCATTTAACATGTTTTCACAGGGGAGAATGGTTAGGAAAGGTTAGGAAGTAAGTGGAAGTAGATAGGTAAGGAAAAGCCCTAAAATAGGCATGTTACCCTGGTTGCCCTGTCACAGCCGTGACCTTCTAAGTGATTTTTGGGCATCTTAACGATTGAACTGGGTTGAGACCTAAACATAAAAGTTGTAGCCCTGTCTCTAAGCTTTAAAACGAGACCAGGATCATATCAATCCGATGTGTGTAACTCAAGTTATGCCTTTTTGAATCTGACCTGTGCAGAATGATTGATTCCAAGTATGGAAATGATGCTTAAAGGGTTTTGAAGTATGTTTGAATGAGTGATCTTTATGATTATTTAGTGATTGTATGAGCATATATAGTTAATGTAATAAATGGCCATGATGAAATGATATGTTCATATATGGAAAGTGTATGTTTTTTTTAGAATAAAGCATGTCAAGCATATTAATGATGAAAAAGTGGGACTTGATCCCAAGTTTGAGCAAAATACTTCCAAGGTACATAGACATGCATTTTTGTGAAGGAAAATGATTTGTAAATGTTATGGAAAATGTTGGCATGTTATGGGGAACCTGAGCTCACTCATGCACATGTCTAGACCGAAAGAAATGAACAGTCCATAGCGTGCATGACCATGGGGACTGTGTTATAAGTTAAGCTTAGCTCATTGGCCAAAGGTTCCATAATCCATGCCTCAGCTTAGTCCGATCGGTAAACAGTAAAAGGTTTTCAAAGAAAAATTTATTTATACATGCATGACATTGATGTGCATTATTCATGAACATTAAAGGAAAGCATTGCGTGAATTATATTATGCATTATGATATGGATTGAATATGCTATGTTATATTACTTTTATGTTATAAATGTTTGGTTCATGTACAAGTAAATAAGATGCTTCCTAAGTTTAAGAATGTTACATAGGGTTAAATGATCGATACCCTTACTGAGTGATTAGCACTCATCCCCCTAGTTTCCATGTTTTGCAGGTAATGGTTAAAGCGGTAACGGCGAGTGGCGGTCAAGGAGGCTTGGGGCATGCATGTTTTTGTTCTAGCTAAACTTATGATGTTATATAAAGGATGTTGCTTTTGAATTTAATGTATATAGTTTAATGTTTATAATCTAAGTTTCATGAAATAGTAAATATGTTTTGCTTATAAATAATGGGAGATATTTTATATTTGCTTCCGCTATTAAAACAATTGATGTTGTTATTTTCTTTAAACCATATTTTTCATATATAGTCATGTCTTGATAGGTTAATTAAGAAAGTGATATAAATGAGAGGAGAAGTTTTTATTTATTTATTTTCATATAGTACATGTTAATAACCAGGATTTACGTTTTACAATACACAACCTTCCAGGCGTGAATTCTCTAATTTTTCCATCCTAATGGAATACTTAGAGGGTACCCGGCTGGAGGGGGGGTGTTACATTCTTACTCTCAATTTGTCTATGACTTCATTGAGGATGATAAGAAGAATACCCTTTCTGAGCTTCTGGATATGTTGAATGCTACTGAGTTAGGCATGAGAATGTCAGAAACATTGACATTGGTTAAAGCCAACTCAAGTGAGAAGGTAAGGGCTCAGAAGTTGTTAGAAGGAACTACTATAGATAGAAAGGGCGTTTGTCCTCACTGTGGGAATCCCAGCCATTGGAGGAAACATTGCAAGGCCTTTCTAGCAAAAAAGAAGAAGAATGTTACTTCTTCGTCAGGTATGTTCTTGATTGAGATTAACTTCTCCCGTCAACATCTTAGGTCATTGACACAGGATGTGGTACTCACATTTGTTCTAATGTGCAGGGACTACGGCAGAGTAGATTGCTCATCGAGGGAGAGGTAGACCTACTAATTGGAGATGAAGCACATGATGCTGCAAGATCTTATTGTCTGATTTTGCCTATAGGCTTGTTTCTTGGAACTTGTGGATTGTTATGATATTCGTTCAATTTCTAGAAATAATTTTCCTGTGTCCACTTTGGACAAGTAAGAATATTGATTTACTAATGGATTGTTGTCTTTTAGTATAAATAATATTCTATGGAATTGTTTCATAATAATATGTTTTCAAAAATGGACAATAAGAATATTCTCAAAGTCACATCTACGCCGAATGTGACAAGTTGAGTTAAACATACCTGAAGGAATGTGGGAGTTAGGTCCATGATAAGGTTTTTGTGATCTACCCACATAATTGTGGGGTGCTCTAGAGACTATGATCATGCACTAGACCTTGTAACGCCAAGGTCTGTAGATAAGACTCTATATGAATAATAAAGTGGGTGAAAGTCCTGCTTGTCTTATCTAAGGATTTGGGGTTACGAAGCTTATGTCAAAAAATTGACTTCGAACAAGCTGGGCTTGAAATCCTGGGAAAGTGTATTTTTGGGGTATCCTAAGGAGACCAAAGGATACTATTTCTACCATCCAGAAGAGCACAAAACCTTTTGTTGCTCATACTACTGTCTTCCTAGAAAATGAATTTTTTCTAATAAGTACTAGCGGGAGAAAAGTAGAACTCGATGAAGTTCTAGTACCATAAGATACATTAGACAAAGGACGGGATGATGTGCCACAGGAAGTGGTTGAACATTAGCAAGAGGTTACTCCACAACTTGTGGATCAAAGTGAACCACCTCAGGTAGCACAAGAGCTACATAGATTTGGGAAAGTACATTGTGAGTACGAGAGATATGGTTCTCTCATGACTCAACATGGTGACATACTAGTCTACAGAGTCAATGAACCCAGAACCTATGATGAATCTATATTGGATCCATATTCCATTAAATGGCTTAAAGCCATAAAATCTGAGATTGACTCCATGTACCGGAACCAGTCATGGTTTCTGTTGAATTCACCTGAAGGGGTAAACCCATAGGGTGTAAATGAGTCTTCAAGATGAAGACTGACATAGATGGCAAGGTGCATACTTATAAGGCATGACTGGTTGCCAAAGGTTTCAAATAAATTCATGGTATTGACTATGAAGAAACCTTTTGCCGGTTGCCATGATTAAATCCATCTGGATTATGCTTGTGACTGCTACATATCATGATTATGAGATTTGTCAAATGGATGTCAATGATGCTTTTCTGAATGGAAACTTTAAAGAAGATGTGTATATGGCACATCCCAATGGTTTCATTTTTTATGGACAAACTAAAAGGATATGCAAGTTGTAGAGGTCCATTTATGGACTCAAGCAAGCTTCAAGGAGTTGGAACATTCGTTGTGATGAAGCCATAAAATACTTTGGTTTCATCAGGAATGAAGATGAGACTTGTGTTCACAAAAGGGTGAGTGGGAGCGTAGTGGTATTCCTAGTGTTGTATGTAGATGACATACTTCTGATAAGGAATGATATGCCAAACTTGCAGTCGATAAACACTTGGTTATCCAAGTGATTCTCCATAAAGGACTTAGGAGAAACAGCTTACATTCTCGGAATGAAGATCTATCGTAATAGATCAGGAAGTTTGCTTATGTTAGAGTAGATGCCCTAGAGCCAATCAAGTATTGTAGAACTGAATCTTTGTAATAATGTTCATTGATTAATAAAAAAGGCATTTTATTCTATATCGCGTAAATCATCATTGTATGTAATGATATATGTCCTTGGAATGGTAGAACCGTGATGAGGGTATAGTGTATTTCAAATCTTGATAGTGAGAACCCTATGAGCACATATGGTGGCCATTCTAGAAACATCCGTAGCCCTAGTATTATCCTGAAGTAAGGGCACAAATAATACGAAAAGGCTATCATAGTGTTGAACGACTCTGTCGAAAGGTAGTGACTGATCTCACTTGTCAAGGTTGTTTGGTGACAACCTAGTGCAACACATGGGTGCTTGCTATAAGCAAGTTCACTAGACTGGCCCACCAGAGGATTCCATATGGATGGTAACCCCAGTGTCTATGGAACAAATCCTCTAATGAATGGTGGTGCATGTGATCCTTAGACTTGAGATCACCGGAGTGCCTTGTGCACCGATTGGTGTAGTTTGACACTAGCCTAATGCAGTTTTATTCAGAGCTATCAATACGGTAGTGATTGGCTACATTAAGGAGTGTATCAAGACTATGGTGGATAGACAAAGGATTCATCACTCCTGGGTATGGGAGAAGTTATCTCACGGCGTAATTCAGTAAATGGCAATGACAATAAAACTGTGGCCACAGTGGGATTGAGTTGTTGCTTTATCCAGATTATTATTCAGGTCATTGGTCCAATAACTGAATACATACATATCGAGAGTAACCAAGGTTGACACTATTTCTATGCCTCAGTCTCATCTAGATAACAGATGATAAAAGGATCAGATTGCATGGTAACCATATGATTGACAGGTAGTTGCTTCGTTGAATCCGAATTTATCAGGTGGCCATGATGCCTTGCTATGGGCCAATCTTAGTCTGTGTGTAGTGAGACAATCAATTGGTGTTAATCGCGATGCTACACACTACTGGTATGATGTGGAGCCTATGGGTCACACACATAGAAGATAATTTAAGAGCTAGTTTACAAGAAGGGCATTTTTGTCTTTTTAGGTGAAAGGGTATTTTGGTAATTTCACAATGCAATTAAATTTTCTGAGGTCGTAGCCTTTATTTAGTTTGTTAATAAAATTAAATGAGTGAAATTATATTTAAATATGTGTTCGCATATATTTAAATGAATTATTGTTACTATTAAATGTTAATATATGAAATATATATATATTAATTGAATTTAATTGAAATAACAATAATAATTATTAAAATATCTAAATGGGGCTGTTTGGACATAGGGGGCTGTTTGGGTTGATGCCCAAGCCTATTCCATGAGGGAATAGGGCATTATGTGCACTATGTAAGTGCATATTTTTGTGGAAAAGAAACAACATATTTTTCAATCATTTAGTAAAACATTCTAGCCCCTCTTTTTCTCTCCCATGCTAGTTTGCATTTTTGCTTGAAATCAAGTTTGCTTGATATCTTCTTAGTTCTTGAAGACTAAAGAGGATCTAGCAAATCCCTCTTTAGTTCCTTGGGGTTATCTTCATGTGGACTACATTGGTTCGATCCTACTCTTGGGTCGGTAGCGAAATAAATTCAGAGACAAGTTAGAGGAGCCTCCAAACGTGCGTATGATTTCTTAAACTCTAAACTGAAATTCTGCAGATTCTAAAATTATGTATAAACTATAAATTTGTGCCTTGATCTTGGTTCTAAGGAATGATCTATGATGTAAATTAATTTTGTTTTCCGCTACTAGGTATGATCATTTCCTAACAGCTTAGCCTAAGTCGGAGTACATAGACAAGGTACTGAAGAGATTCAGTGTGGAAGAATCCAAGAAGGGATCTCTTCCAGTGGCATATAGTGTCTATCTCTCTGAGGATATGTGTCCTAAACCACACATTGAGGGAGATAGAATGAAGAGGATCCCACATGCTTCAGCAAGTGGATCTATCTTGTATGCTTAGATGTATGTCTCATGTGCATCAAGCACTTTTAGGGGATATCAATCAGATCCAAGAGAGCGACGCTATGATTGCATGCTCGAACAGATATCTTATGTGCATTAAGCACTTGCAGAAGATATCAATAGGATCTTAGTGAGCAATGTGTTATATACTCAGATTGATGTCTTATGTGCATTCAGCACTTGTAGAACATATCAATCAGATCCAAGTGAGTGACACTGGATAAGTGTCAATGGATATCCTTAAATACCTAAAAAGGGGCTAAGGATATGATCTTGGATTATGGAGGGGAAGATGAGCTCACTGTAAGAAGATACAATGATGCTAATCTCCAAACAGATAAAGATGATTTTCGCTTACAATCCTAGTTTATATTTTGTCTCAATAGAGTTGCAGTGAGCTATAAGAGCTCGAAGTTAAGTACTTGTAACGGATTCTACAATTGATGCTAAGTATAACGTATTGTTTAATGCAGCCGTATAGGTGGTTTGGATCAAGAAGTTCATTACTGAACTTGATGTGGTTCCAAGCATTGTTGATCCAGTAAAGTTCTACTGCGATAACAATGGAGCCATTGTTATGGTTGAGGAATCACGGTCTCACTAGTAATCCAATCACTTACATAGTCGATTCAATCTGATCTGAGAAGTCAATCAGAAAGAGAATGTGCAGTTTGCAGAATACCTACTAACCCATTGTTGAAGTTTCTGTTGGAGCAGAAGCATGATGAACACTTGGGTCATTCGATGTTAAATACGTGAATGATTGGCTATAGTGCAAGTGAGAGATTGTTGGAGTAGGTGCCGTAGAGCCAATCTATAATTGTAAAATTGACTCTATATAAATGTTTATTTATCAATAAAAGGCATATTCTTCTATATCATGTAAATCACAGTTATATGTAATGATATATGTCCTTAGGATGGTAGAACCGTGACGAGGGTATCAAATGTTTCAAATCTTGATAGTGAGAACCCTATGATCACATATGGTGGCCATTCTAGAAACATTTGTAGCCCCAGTGTTATTCTGACCAAGGACACAGATAACATGGTAAGGCTATCATAGTGTCAAACAACCTTATCGAAAGGCAGTGACTGATCTCACTTGTCAAGGTTGTTTGCCGACAACCTAGTGCAATGCATGGGTGCTTGCTAGAGGCAAGTTCACTAGACAAACCCACTAGAGGATTCGATATGGATGGTAACCCTAGTGTCTATGGAATAAATCCTCTAACGGATGGTGGTGCATGTGATCCTTAGACTTGAGATCACCGGAGCGCCTTGTGCACAAATTGGTGTAGTTTGACACTAGCCCAACGTAGTTCTATTTAGAGCTATCAATACGGTAGTGATTGGCTACATTGAGAAGTGTATCGAGACTATGGTGGATCAACAAAGGATTCATCACTCTTGGGTACGGGAGAAGTTACCTCACCAGGTTTTTCAGTAAATGGCACTATTCAAAGCTATCAATACGGTAGTGATTGGCTACATTGAGAAGTGTATCGAGACTATGGTGGATCAACAAAGGATTCATCAGTCCTGGGTACGAGAGAAGTTATCTCATTGGGTAATTTAGTAAATGGCAATGACACTAAATCTATGGCCACAGTGGGATTGAGTTGTTGCTCAATCTAGTTTATTATTCCGGTCATTGGTCTATTAACTGAATACAAACATGTCGAGGATATCTGAGGTTGACACTATTTCTGTACCTCAGTCTCGATAAGATAACATATGATGAAAGGATTTGATTGCACGGTAACCATATCATTGATAGGCTGCGGTTTCGCTGAATCCGAATCTATCGAGTGGCCATGATGCCTTGCTAGAGGCCAATCTTGGTCTATGTGTAGTGAGACGATTAATTGGTGTTAATCACGATACTACACACTCACGATATGATGAGGAGCCTACGGATCACACACTTAGAAGATAATTTAAGGATCAATTTGTGAGAAGGATATTTTCGTCTTTCAAGACAAAAGGGTATTTTGATAATCTCACAGTGCAATTAAATTTGCTGAGGTTGTTACCTGTATTTAATTTTAATATTAAAATTAAATTAGTGAGATTATATTTAAATATATCTATGTATATATTTAAATGAATTATTATTATTAACTAAATGTTAATATATTATTATATATATTAATTAATTTTAATTATAATAATAATTAATTAATTAAAATACCATAAAGGGTGTGTTTGGTTGCAAGGGTGAACAAGGGTTGGAGCCCATCACTATTTCTAAGTGGAATAGGGTTTTAATTGCTGCACCATATAAGTGCAACTTAAAATTAAAACAAATAGAAAGATTCATTCAATTAAAACCCTAGCCACCCAAAAGGATCTCTCTCTTCACGTTTTCTTGTTCAAGTGAAGAAGAAAATTTTTCAATTTTGATTGTTCTTGATTCTTGATGCCGACAATTGTTCTAGCAAAACAATTGTCAGTTCTGTAGATTATCTTCGTGTGGACTTCCGTGAGTGTGATCCTACATTGGATCGATTAGCGAAGAATCACGTGAGCAGTGTTCGTACCGAAGTCAGAGATATTCGGAGGAGCCTCCAAACATCGGTATGAACTAAATCCTTGTATGGATTTGTTTTTATATAGTTTTATTTTATATTTCAGTTTATGCATGAAAACGTTATAATCTGTACTCGGATCTTGGTTCGTGTAATTGATTGATTCGTTTTAAATATTATGTTTTTTCGCTGCATGAATTCGGTCAGTTACTAACACAATACACCTTGCTTTTTGTCGTGGAGACCATTGTCTTTCTGTTTTGTTCCAAACCCATTTGCTTGGAAAATCAAAATAAGTCAATGATCTTGCAGAACGGTATCGTTGATTACACTTCATCCATTCAGTTAATTTCGTTTGTGTAACAACTTTGCTTTCTAAAAGTTTAACCAAACACTTATTTGGATCGAAAATAACTGTTTGTTCCTTCTCTAAGTGCAATGGCAATCTTTCAACAGTCGGTTCTCTATAATACATGTCAAATGGAAATATCCTCCAGCGAGCTTCCATGGAATATATATATATCTGTAATTTTTTTGATTGAATTAATTAATATCATATTTATAGCAAATATCAACAAACAATATAAAAATATTATATTTGATGCATTTTGTACAAACCTACAATCGAGTTAAGCTTTTATTTCATCTTTCTCCTATAAAATCTTGCATTGATTATTCTGTTTACCGTTGTTTTCAATTTCCATAGAAACTGTCGTTCTGTCTAGCCCTTTGTTGACATACTTGAATAGATACTTGATTGATCTATGTTGATTACATATTTCAATATTCATGTGAGCATCAAACTTAACCAAAAGATTCCTATTATAAGGAACAGCAAAACAGTTATCTAGTTTGAAACCCTTTTTCTCAACAATGTCTTCTATACATTGGGTATCTGTTGTCATCTACAGATGTTTGATTGACAAATTTCTTTGGAAAATGTTTTTTACATTTGCCTTTCTCCATGCATGGTGAATTCTTTTTAACATCACCACATGGATCGTGGATCATGTGGTTCTCGACAGTTGCAAAGGCAACATGATCAGTTTCCTTATTCGATATTTCAGCAGAAACTATTGCCTCTATTTTAGATGTCGAAGGATTCTTATATTCGGGTTATAGAAAAACCAATATATGAGCATGTGGGAGGCCTCTTTTTTGGAACTCGATAGTATAGATGACTGACAAAAAAATCATAATGTTTTCAGCAACAGTTGGTATAGTATAATTTCGTATTATAAATTATAAATGAATTACAATTTTTAAAGAAAGTAGAAATATTATTCATTACATTACTTAATTGCCATGGTTTCACCAAAATATTTATTTGTTTTTATCTCTCGTTCAGCTCAAGCAATTTGATCTCAAAAACTCTGCAAATTGCAATTACTCTACCTTCTTGATCACATTGTCCAATACAATTCTGTAGATATTGTATTTTTGGCCACTTGGAATTATAGGTGAACGTCAAAAAGAAATACCTGGATATCCAAAACATCTGCAAATTGCCATTGCATCTTGATAATTCTGAACACGGTATTGGGGACTGCCTGTGTGAGATGAAGGAAGCAACATAGATTTCCCTAGATGCTGTGCATTAACATCACCTTTTGAAATGGCATCCATCAATCTGTTGTACAAATCACTCCTTAATTTTTTCTGATTGTTTCTAATTCAACAAAAATTTTCCTCTTCAACAGCCATATATGCATCGACAATATATTGCTATAAAATCTACCAGATCTCATCAGAGTATGCCCTTCATACTACAATCAAAATGCATAATATTCTCTTCTGCTTAGCCTATTTCTCTTTGAAGACTTTTTGTCAAGAAACTCCTTATGGGGTATGTTAATCTTGTATCCATCTTCTCCATATGGGAATAATATTGGATAACTTAATGCCATAAAGCTTGGATGCAAATCAGAAATCCTTTGAAGACCCATTTTTGAATGATGAACAATGACATCTTTTCCAGTTTCTGAAATTCCAATATCACCAACAATTAAACCTACAATTTCATATGTAGTTGGCAAATTGTACTATCTTCCATATTTTTCCCTTTTCATTTTTAACTGCAAATGCATATTTGTAATATCATTCCAATGAAAGTAACTGACCGGATTCGCGCAGCGGAAAAACTTAATATTTAAATCGAATTGATCAATTACATGAACCAAGATCCGAGTAAAGATTATAACGTTTTCATGCATAAACTGGAACTTAAAATAAAAATGTATTAAAAAACAATCCATACAAGGATTTAGTTCATACCGACGTTTGAAGGCTCCTCCGAATATCTCTGACTTCAGACACGAACACTGTTCACAGGCCATTATTCGTTGGTTACTGTTCATCGGGTACTGTTCACTGGCTACTATTCATTGGATGCTGTTCACTTGATTCTTCACTAATCGATCCAATGTAGGATCGCACTCATAGAAATCCACACGAAGATAATCCGCAGAACCCTTGATTATTTTGCTACAACAATCAAAGGCTTCAAGAATCAAGAAAGAAGAACAAGAAAAATTTTCTTCTTCACACAAGAGTGTAACAGGAGAGAGAGACAAATAGGTTGGCTAGGGTTTTTGATTGAATGAATATATCACGTTGTTTTAATTTTAAGTTGAACTTATATAGTGCAACAATTAAAACCCTATTCCTCTTAGGAATAGCCATGGGCTCCAACCCTAGTTCACCCTTGCAACCAAACACACCCTTTATGGTATTTTAATTAATTATTATAATTAAAATCAATTAATATATAATAATATATTAACATTTAATTAATAATAATAATTCATTTAAATATGTACATAGATATATTTAAATATAATCTCACTAATTTAATTTTGATATTAAAATTAAATACAGGCAACAACCTCTGCAAATTTAATTGCACTGTGAGATTACCAAAATACATTTTCGTCCTGAAAGACCAAAATACCCTTCTCAAAAATTGATTCTTAAATTATCTTCTAAGTGTGTGACCCGTAAGCTCCTCATCATATCGATAGTGTGCAGTATCGTGATTAACACCAATTAATCATCTCACTATATACAGACCAAGACTGGCCCCTAGCAAGGCATCATGGCCACCCGTAGATTTGGATTCAACGAAACCGTAGCCTGTCAACAGTATGGTTACCGTGCAATCAAATCCTTTCATCATCTGTTATCTCATCGAGACTGAGGTACAGAAATAGTGTCAACCTCATATATCCTCGATATATTTGTATTCAGTTAATGGACCAATGACCGGAGCATCAACTCAATCCCACTGTGGCCATAAATTTAGTGTCATTGCCTTTTACTGAATTACCCAGTGAGATAACTTCTCCTGTACCCAGGAGTGATGAATCCTTTGTCGATCCACTATAGTCTCGATACACTTCTCAATGTAGCCAATCACTATCATATTGATAACTCTGAATAGAACTACATTAGGATAGTGTCAAACTACACTAATTGGTGCATAAGGTGCTCCGGTGATCTAAAGTCTAAGGATCACATGCACCACTATCCGTTAGAGGATTTATTCCATAGACACCGGGGTTACCATCCATTTGGAATCCTCTGGTGAGTCTGTCTAGTGAACTTGCCTCTAGCAAGCACCCATGCGTTGCACTAGGTTGTCAGCAAACAATCTTGACAAATTAGATCAGTCACTGCCTTTTGACAGGGTCATTCAACACTATGATAGCCTTACCGTATTATCTATGTCCTTAGTCATAATAATACTGGGGCTACAGACATTTTTAGGATGGCCACCATATGTGATCATAGGGTTCTCACTATCAAGATTTGAAACACTTGATACCCTCATCATGGTTCTACCATCCTAAGGACATATATCATTACATACATGATATAGAAGAATATGCCTTTTATTGATAAATAAACATTTATTACATAGTCAATTTTAGAATAATTGATTGGCTCTAGGACACCTACTCTAACACAATGCACATATGTCGAGCACAACAAAACTTTCCAGTAACAACCTTGACAAGTGAGATCAGTCACTGCCTTTCGACAGGGTCGTTCAACATTATGATAGCCTTACCGTATTATCTGTGTCCTTGGTCAGAATAATACTAGGGCTACTGATGTTTCTAGAATGGCCACCATATGTGATCATAGGGTTCTTGTAACGATGTCTTTTTACTAGTATACTTTTAGAAAATATACAATGAAAACATACATATTTAGCATATAAAAAGTAGTTGGGCCCAAATTTTTTTCTTTACTTATAAAATATAATTCTTTACATATACCAAAATAACATGTACAAAAACTTGAGTAACGATGGACAGTGATGCCATTTCTCTTCGCTTTTCGATGTCTATTCGACCGTTTCTCACCTATTTCCTGCAAGCCATGGAAAAACAACGAGGTGGGCACAAAAATGCTTAGTAAGTAAATCTTCTTCTCTTCTATCCACACAACTTTCTCTTGATTCTTCCCTTACTTAATTCTTTTCTTCTTCATGCTTTCTTAGCTCTTTCTCTTTTCTTTCGATGTTTCTAGTTCTCACTATTCTTTTCTTTCTTTCTAATTCTTCCTTTCTATTCTTTCTACTCTTTCTTTCTATTCTTTCTTTCTAATTCTTCCTTTCTATTCTTTCTACTCTTTCTTTCTATTCTTTCTATTCTTACTAACCATGATGAAAATCATGGTAATATGCATCAATGCAATGCACATGCAATAATGCATAGAAATGCATTTTCTTTCTTCTTTTCTATTTCTTATTCTGTTTCTTTTTTGTATGCTCAAGCTTTCTCATTCTTTCTCATTCTTTCTTTTTCTTTCTTTCTTCTTTTTTTTTCTTTCTTATTCTATTTCTTATTCTTTCTTATTCTTTGCCAATCGGACTCGCTTGATGCATGGATTCGAAACCCTGGCCGTGTGAGTGAGTGCAGTCCTCATCTACATGCACTCTTGCGGACTGTACAAATTCTTTCTTTCTTCTTAGGTCACTCAATTAAGTTGGCGTGCATGTAGGAATTCTTCTTGGTACAACCCTCATCCACATACACTCTTACGGGTCGTACAAATTATTTTTCTTCTTATGCCACTCACTTAAGACGACGTGTATGTGGGAAATTTTTCTTAGCACCCACGGGTTCCCCATCGCAACAACCTATTCTTTTCTCTTCTTTAACACTCTTCTTTCTCTAATTCTTTAGTGCTTTTCTTTCTTTTTCTTTATTCTTATGAATTTTTATTCTTTTTTTAAATTCTCATGCATATGTAAGTATATGCATATGGATGACTCAAGCTTATGTTTCTTTCTTAAGTGCAATTATGCAATGCAACTATGCTATGTTGCACAAAAATAAGTTTCTCTACTTATGCACAAGCTTCTCTTAGGCATTTCATCAAACATCATCCATGCATACTTTAATTCTATCTTTGGTAAATCTCTACTTCTTTCTTAAACCCTCCATTCATGGAGTAAAACACTTCCACAATAAATCTAAGCATGGCTAAGAAAACACTTCAAATATTCTACTCAATTCCTTTCTACATGCAACCGAACTTCAATTGGTCACCACAATCTCAACTCTACTTCTCATGGCTCAACTCTACTTATCAAAAGCCATTTACTCATCATCATCAACATTCTCAACAATCAATTTCAAGCTCATAAGCATAAACATGCATATCAAATCATTTAGTTGCTTAAATCTTAGCTTGGGTTGGATTTACTTACTTTTGCATGAGTTCCTCCACTAGAAGCTCTTTATCTTTGTTAGACTTGCTTCTTCTCTCAAATCCTAACCATAAACTTGATAAGAATTCCATACTAACTTAAATTAATCTCATATAGAACAAGAATCCTTACCTCTTGATGCTTAGGATCAAATCCTTATAGAAATCCAACCAAAAGCCGTCAAATTAACCTTGAAAATTTGATGGAAAGATGAGAGAATTGGGGGTAGAGGTGGAGTGTGGAATAAAGCAAATGAGAGGGTTTGTGTACTTGAATGCTTAATATCTCATATAACTAAGCCTTCTTTCCCATTTTGCCCTTACACTTTCTTGGAAATTCCATCCTTATCCTTTAATTCTTTACAAATTCATCCCCATTCCAAAATATTCTCCATGAAATTTTCTTACATTTTACTCCCCACTTTTCCTGCTAATTAGGGGTAGAATGGTCACTTCACCCCTATGGAAAAATTTCTAGAACCTTTGCAAAGAAAATCAGCCAGACCTTCCCCCCGGCGAAAAAATATAGAGCCTACATCGCCGCGGTGACGATTCTTCTTTGCCGCGGCGAAGTCTGCATTTCCCAAAATCTGCCAAGCCTTCACCAAATTTAGGGCATCCAAGCAATTCTAACAGCTTACCAACTTAACCAAGGGCAACCCAATAACAATAACACATATCAAGTAAACTTAGGGCCAACAAACAACATGTAAAAGGCAAATGAACATGAATCAAAATGTACCTCGAAGTGGATGTTATAGTTCTCACTATCAAGATTTGAAACACTTGATACCCTCGTCACGGTTCTACCATCCTAAGGGCATATATCATTACATATAACTATGATTTACACGATATAGAAGAATATGCATTTTATTGATAAATAAACATTTATTACATAGTCAATTTTTACAATAATAGATTGGCCATAGGACACCTATTTCAACATCCAATACATATGATTCCTGACAAAACAAAAACTTTTAACCAATTCATTGTTTGTATCAAACATCAATTGCAATTCCCACACTAATTCCCTATCAAGAGTACCATCATCTAGATTACCTCATATAGTTTTAATCTGCGACTGGTTTCATACTCTATGTCATAAATATAAAGCTGCGTAGACTAAGGTTTCTTTCCTTCAAGTGGAAGCAACGATCCTATTCGGTGGTAATTCTGCCCGCAAAGTTTGAAAATGTATGGGCCACCCCTTTGGTTAATCTCATGGTTAACATGCCTTCCCATTGATGTAAATGAGAACAATGAATTTTATATTCTTATCTTGCCTCTGAAACTAATCCACTTATTACCACTGACTACATCTAATAAACCTTCTAATGGTTCAGGCGGTTCTTTCAATAACGGTAACTGAACTTTGCCATCCATACAACATAATCAAAACAAAGGAATGGTTGGCTTTTGGTTCTTAACAGTTTGCTTTTCGTACCACATAACTGATCCACAATGAATGCACTTGTAGGATGGTTCACCAAAGTTCTAGGGCTCTTTTTCCACTGTGGAAAGAAATAATGTGATATTTTTAGATAGTAATAAAGTTAATGCTTAGATGTGTACTGTTAATTTGGAAACTCACAATGATATTCTTTTATTCGAGTGACTTTAACGTTTGAGTTAAGATTTAAACATATCTAACTAGCAATATGATATTTGTTATCTCTTTCTGTTGAGCAAGATTTTCAACCTCTATTTGTCTTTGATAAAGATTTCTTTTATTTTTTCAATGTGTGACATCGAATTGAAAATAATAAAAAAAGATCATCACAATATTGAACGACACTTGCAATTTAAAAATGGTTCACCAAAGTTCCATGCCTTTATTTTCACGATGCAATGAAATAATATTATGTTTTTAAAATATAACAAACTGAATGTTTAAATGGATGTTATCAAATTCAAAACTCACGATTGTATTGTTTTGCATCAGTAATTAGAATATTAGAATTAAGCTCTATGAAAAAGATACATTTAGTAAGCCAATTTAATTTATGATAATCAAGAAAACATAGGTAACCACTGATATGATATTTCTTACCTCTGTTCCTTTTCAATTTAGACATTCTCTCTTTTCTAATTTTCTCGCATATCTCATTTCCATTTACAAAAGCATTTAAAGAACTTGTTGAACCCTTTTTTGTCTTCAATACACGTTGTTTATGCTTAACCTAGATTTCAAAATAATAATAATATGATTGAGACTATATTATGCAACAAATTATATCATCAAAAAGCTTAACCGAAAGGCAAAAACATTAATTAAATATCTCATTTATATTTACAGAAGCATTTAAAGAAATTATTGAACCTTTCTTTGTCTTCGATACACATTGTTTTTTCTTTTTAGATGCCTCACCTGGAATTCAAAATAATAATAATATGATTGAGACTATATTACACAACAAATTATATTGTTAAAAAAAACAATGTCAGATTGCATGGTGTGCCCAAGACTATAGTATCAGATAGAGATTCCAGATTTGTTTCAGCCTTCTGGACAAGTTTACAGAGGAGTTTGGGTACCCGTTTAGCATTCAGTACTACCTATCATCCTCAGACAGATGGCCAAACCGAGAGAACGAATCAGGTGCTCGAGGATATGTTGAGAGCCTGTTGCATGGATTATAGAGTATCCTGGCATGAGATGTTACCCTTAGTGGAATTTGCCTACAACAACAGTTATCAGTCTACAATTAGAATGGCGCCTTACGAGGCTTTGTATGGTAGACGGTGTAGGTCTCCGCTTCATTGGGATGAAGTAGGCGAAAGAGATGAGTTGAGTACCGCTCTTGGGCCAGAGATGACTCAGAAACTAGTAGAAGATGTGAAGTTAATCAGAAATAGAATGAAACAAGCCCAAGATCGACAGAAGAGTTATGCCGACTTGAAGAGGAAAGAGGTAGAATTCCAAGTGGGCGACAAAGTGTTTCTGAAAGTTTCCCCCTACAAGCGAGTAATGCGCTTCGGAAGCAAAGGGAAGTTAGCACCGAGGTATGTAGGTCCTTTTGAGGTCTTGCAACGAGTAGGAAAGGTGGCCTACAGATTGGCACTACCACCTAGCATGGACAGGGTGCATGATGTCTTCCATGTCTCGATGCTACGGAAATATGTAAGTGATCCCCTCCACATCCTGAGCGTAGAGGACGTTGAAGTAACAGAGAATCTAGTATATGAAGAACGTCCAGTTCAGATTTTAGATCGAAGGGTTAAAGAACTTCGGAACAAGAGTGTTCCGCTAGTGAAGGTCCTTTGGAGGAATCACAAAGTGGAAGAGGCCACTTGGGAAGTAGAACGGGACATGCAGAATCGTTTCCCAGAGTTATTTGCATGAATTTCGGGGACGAAATTCTTTTAAGGGGGGAATAATTGTAACGCCCCACCTGAGGTACGTAGTTATTGTTTCTTCTTTCGCTCTTATTTGAGTTGGTTTTTGGTAATATTGTTTGATTGAGTGTTGTGTTGAATGCTTGCCCTGAAATTGGTTGAAAATAGAAGAAGTTCAGTGTGCCAAGCTTCGCCGGGGCGAAGAAGAATCTTCGCCGCGGCGAAGAGGTGTTGAAACCACGGGGAAACTCTCTGGACAGTTTCGCCGCGGCGACAGAAGCTTCCTCGCCGCGGCGACAGGCCGACCAAAATGTTTGTTAAGTTTTAGATATTTTCTTCCCTAAGGGCAATTTGACCATTCTACCCCTAATTAGCAGGAAAAGTGGGGAGTAAAATGTAAGGAATTTTCATGGAGAATATGTTGCTATGGGGGTGTGTTTGTAATGAATCAAAGGATATAGATAGAATTCCCAAAGAAGAGTAAGGGCAAAATGGGAATGCTTGTGTATAAATTTCATTAAAAGGAATTAAGTCATTGCAAACCCTTCATTCTTCTTCTCCATCGCCACTCTCCTCTCTTGCTTCCTCTCAATTTCTCTTTCTTTTGATCAAGGAGTTTTAAAGGGCTTTTGGAGTGATTTGGGGTAGAAAATCAACCTAAGGCATCCTAAGGTAAGGATTCTTGCTTTGGTTGTGAAGCTTTGTGAGTTTTTGTATATATTGAATATTGAGGGTTTTTGTTCTTTTGTTTAAGAGTAGAGAAAAAGTCAAGCAAACCAAGTGAAAGGAAGAGTTAGTGAAATCTCTCCATAACAAGGTAAGTAAACCCCAACCCAAGTTGAGATTTGGGAATTTTCTTGATTAGGGTTTTGATAGCACTTATGTATGTGTGTTATATACATGTTATATGCCATGTTATTGAGGCTTAAATAGAGATTTCTAGTGCTTTGTGATTGTTTATACCTTTCAAATATAAGAAGTGAGTTGTGGGTTGGAAAGGTAGTTTGAGATGGAATTGAAGGGGTATTGTGGAACCCTTTTTGGAAGTGTCTTTCTTTGGCAGGTTTTGTGGCTATGTGAGGGGGTTTCTCCCCATTTTGGATGGTTAGAGAAAGACTTAGAATTATTGTTATAGTAGAGTTTTATTATGCACTTGAGTTGTTTGATGAAATGCCTAATAGAGGTTTGAGTATGAGTAGTGAACCTTAATTCTTGCAACATTGCATGTTGGCATTTCATAAGTGCATTAGTGGAGATGAACCATCCATAGGCATTAATTGTGCATTGAGAAGTGACCTAAGAAAGAGTAGGAAACTTTGTGTATGCACTTGCTCTATGAGTAGAGAACTTTGTGGATGCAACTACTCTAAGGGTAGAGAGAATGAGAAATGCTAGAATAGAGTGAATGAGAAGAGTATTAGAAATGGGTTGATGCTTTGTGATCATCACCCGACAGTTATGAGAATCGGGTTGATGCTTTGTGATCACCACCCGAATAGCCATTAGAGATGGGTTGATGCTTTGTGATCGTCACCCGATAAGTATTAGAAACGGATGGATGCTTTGTGACCACCACCCAATTAGTTAATAGATAAGTAGGTTGATGCTTTGTGATCATCATCCGACATTTAGTAGAAGTGGGTTGATGCTTTGTGTCCATCACCCGACAGTGACTAGAGACGGGTTAATGCTTGGTGATCGTTACCCAAAAGTCATGAGAAACGGGTAGGTGCTAGGTGGTCTCCACCCGATAGTTAGGAAAACCGAGTAGGTGCTTTGTGATCCCCACTCGGTAGTCACTAAGAACGGGTTGGTACTGTGTGAATTCCACCCGATAGTCATGGAGAGTGAGATGGTGCTGTGTGAACGCCATCCGGCCGTACCTCTGGTAAGATGAGGCCATGATATTTAGTAGAAACAGAAATAGTATAAGGAAAGAATTAAGAGTTATACATACGGGGACAGACAGATAGAGGATTTTACTTACTGAGCATCATTTTGTGCTCACCCCGTTATTTTCCTTTGTGGATACAGGATCTAGGTGTTGATGCAGTCGGAGGGGCGTCGACAAGCGAGGAGCAATAGCTACACTGTTTCCCCTGTTTTGTCTTTTAAAACTGAATTTTTGTAAACAGTACTCTTTGTGTATAAAAGACATATGAATTATAATGAAAAGAAAACTTTGGGCCCAATTTTCTATTGTTATTATGCATTGTACTAGTTTTCAGCAGTTGTTACAAAAAGAAAGTTCTTTTCTCAGGAAAGTTTATTATTCTGCATATGTATTATGCTACATACATGATTCAGTATTTCATATGTGCTTGATGATGTACAGTTTTATTCATTGTCTTTGTATGTTGGTAAGTAGCATATCAGAATATCAGAAAAGAATGAAGAACATCAGAAAGGAACGAAGAATATTAGCAAGATTAAAGTGAGAAAAGGAAAATCAAAACATGAGTAACGGAGGAAGAACAATAGTGCAGTATGGTTTACTTACTGAGCAATTAGTGTTCACTCCGTTATTCTATTGTTTTGCAGGTACTTGATGATTTACGATCGGGTGGGATGTCAAGAAGCGGAGGAGTTTGGCGGCACTGTCCAAGACTACCTTGGACTATCAGTTATTTTGTGTATAGATTTATATTAATTAAAGTTAGAATTTTTCGGATTTTACATTATGTATATATGTTTATAGAAGTTATTTAGTATATTTTGTTATATTTTTCTTAAAGAATTACTAGCTAGAGAGTATATTACATTACATCAGATCAGGACAATTATGTGATTTAAAATTGATAAATTTGGTTCACTTTTAGTTTATTCAAAAATTTTATATTATTTTTATTGTTGTTGACATGTTTTCCGGATAGGGATTTCCAGCTTATTTGGAAATTAAGAGGTGATGGCTTCTCTTTGATAAGGTCATTACAAATTTGGAAACAAACAAAAAAAAGATTTGTTGTTCACAGGGAAAAAATTACGATGGAAAAGATGGTTTAGAAAAATAGTTGGTAGAAGCAGTGAATGAGTTAAAGGTTAATAAGGAGAAATTATCAGTTATTGAACAATCATGTTTAGATGCGAAGTTAGAAAATGATGCTCTTGAAAGAAAGGCGAAAGAATTGTTGGACTCCAATAGCAAGCTAAAATCTACCCTTGTTGCAGTTGAAAAGGAAAGAGATAAAGCTTCTAATGTTGTCTCACACATGTTCTTGAATACTCGAGAAGTCTATTGTAATGCATTTAAGTTGAGATTTCCATATGAAGATTTTAGTTTTTTAGATAATTTGGTTCTACAAGACAAAGAGATAGACGTTGTTATTACTAATGTTTCGTCTGATGTTCCTCATCCTTGATGCGTAGTATCTGATAAGACTTGTACAAACTAATTTTCATAATTTTTTATTGTCAATGTTGATATATTAGATATGTTTGTAAAAATGTTCCCAAATATATTATTACCAAACTGTGTGTGGAGTTATTCTAGCTACTATATTTGATTAATGACTGGTTCATTCTTAAGAACAATAGTTTAGGTTGTATCAGCAAATATTGAAATACTGTTATTGCCATATTACGAACCAATTGTTTAACCAACACAAAATAATTTCAAAGAGTAAATGAAAAAAACAATTTATATGAGAACAAAGATTTATTTAATATCAAAATACATGTGTACCTTACTTTATATATTTATCAAGGTGCAGCCGATGGTGTAGGTCCAAATTCTATACTCATCTGATCAGAAGTTTTCGATTCTTCTTTTTTGAGACTGACCCAATACTCTCGTGTATTAAGATCAGCAACAATAAGCATAACATCATCCATGATATCAAACAAAGCATGAATCATATTGTTGCATTTTTGTGTTGTACCATTTAGATTTTCTAAGTTGCTGCGAACATTGGGTAGTATTTCTTTGAACTCTATTTGTCTATCACCCATTGCCGCATAAACAGGTTTTAAAAAACAATGAGTTTCAATAAATATTTAAATGTGTTATAAATACAAATTCCATTATATATATAACCGGATAATATAAACTTGATAAAGTTGAATCCCAAACAAATAAGTCAATAAATGACAGAGAATTTATAATATTTTTTATTTAGTTTTATATGACACAAAATTTGTATTACCTTTTCTCTTGATGGTTTCCCATTCCAAGTTGCTCTTCATCTGCAGAAAGCAAAGCGTCCTTTGCTTTGAGATCTGAAACAACAGCAATTATAGAATTCATGATGTCAATTAGAGAATGCATGACTTCTCTTAGCTTTGTTCTCACAGTATTTATATTGGTAACACTGTGGTCGATTGTAACGCCCACTTTGAGGTACATTGTTTACTCAAGTTTATTTGCCTTTTAAAGTTGTATGTTGGCCTAAGTTAAATGGATATGTGTTATTGTTGCATTTATGCCCTTAGTTTTGGTTATTTCAAGGAGAAAGATTGAAAAATCGACATTTGCAAACTTCGTCGCGGCAAAGGAATCTTGTCGCAGCGGTAATGAACTTTTTCCTAAATTGGTGTCAGAACTTCGCCGAGGTGAAGAATCGTGAGAAAATTTTAGAGAAATCTTCCTTAGGGATAAAATGACCATTCTACCGCTAATTAGTTGAAAATATGTGGAGTGAAAAATAAGGAAATTTGATGGAAAATGTAATAAAGGTAAGGGTATTAGTGTAAATGACTAAGGGACAAAGATGTAATTTCCAATATAGTGTCAAGGCAAAATGGGAAAGTATGCCTATAATATGAGATATTAAGGGTTCAAGCACAAAGACTCTATCATTCTCTACTCCCTCTCACGCCAACTTCACTCTCCATTTCTCTCATCTCTTCATCCATTTGGTAAAAGAAATTGAGGGCTTTTGGTTGGATTCTTATAAGGATTTGATCCTAAGCATCAAAAGGTAAGGATTCTTGCTCTAGACATAAGATTAAGTTGTGTTAATGTTGAATTCTTATTAAGTTTATGCTTAGGGTTTAAAAGGAAGAACAAGTTCAACAAGGATAGACAACTTTTGTGCAATTTTTCAAGCATAAGGTAAGTAAATCCAACCCTAACCCCTTGTTTGAGCAAGTAAAGCATAAAGATTGTTTTATGTGAATTTTATATGAAGTCCATATGCTTGAGATTTGTGTATGAAACTTGTTATTGAGTTTGATGATGATCCATGAATGGGTTTTCTTCATGAGAAGGATTGGTTGAGTTGATAAAAGTTAGGTTGAATTTAGAGGGAGTTTAAGAGCATTTATGAAGTGTATTTTCTTGGCTAGGCTTTGAGATGATTCAAGGGAGTTTTACTCTCATTATGGATGGTGTAAGAAAGAAGGAGAAGTATAGTTAAAGTAGACTTGAAGTATGCATGCATGATGTTTGATGAAATGCCTAAGAGAAGCTTATGCATAAGTAGAGAAACTTATTTTTGTGCAACATAGCATAATTGCACTTAAGGAAGAAACATAAGCATGAGCCATCCATATGCATATACTTACATATGCATGAGAACCTAAAGAAAGAATAAAGAACTTTAAGAATAAAGAGAAAGAAAGAAAAGCACTAAAGAATTAAAGAAAGAAAAGTGCTAAAGAAGAGAAAAGAATAGGTTGTTGCGATGGGGAACCCATGGGTGCTAAGAAGAATTTCCTACATACACGTCGCCTTAAGTGAGCGGCATAAGAAAAAGAAGAATTTGTATGTATGTGGATGAGGGTTGTACCAAGAAAAATTCCTACATGCACCCCACCTTAATTGAGTGGCCTAAGAAGAAAGAAAGAATTTGTATAGTCTGCAAGAGTGCATGTAGATGAGGACTATACTCACTCACACGGCCAGGGTTCCAAATCCATGCATCAACTGAGTCCGATCGGCAAAGAATAAGAATAAGAATAAGAATAAGAAAGAATAAGAAATAATGAGAAATAATGAGAAATAATGAGAAAGCTTAAGCATACAAGAAAAGAAAAGAAGAGCTTGAGCATACAAGAAAAGAAACAGAATAAGAATAAGAATAAGAAATAGAAAAGAAGAAAGAAAATGCATTTCAATGCATTATAGCATGTGCATTGCATTCATGCATATTACCATGGTTTCCATCATGGTTCGTAGGAATAGAAAGAAATAGGAGAAAGAATAGAAAGAAAGAACAAAAAGAATTAGAAAGAAAGAAAAGAACAGTGAGAACTAGAAACAAAGAAAGAATGAAGAAGAGAAAGAATAGAGTAAGGAAAGAACCAAAGAATAAGTTGTGGGGATAAAGGAGTAGCGGATTTACTTACTGAGCATTTTTGTGCTCACCTCGTTGTTTTTCCATGTTTTGTAGGAAATAGGTGAGAAGCGGTCGGATGGACGTCGAGAAATGGCATCATTGTCCACCGTTGCTCAAGTTTTTGTGCATGTTATTTTGGTATATGTAAAGAATTATATTTTATAAGTAAAGAAAAATTTGGGCCCAACTACTTTTCATATGCTAAGTATGTATGTTTTCATTGTATATTTTCTGAAGTATACTAGTAGAAAGAAGTTATTACATCAATGTCGTTCATAATCCGTTTCAAGTCAACTTTTCCTTCAGCTATTGTCGAACCAATTAAAGGTAAAAGTGATAATGAAAGTCTACAAACGTATGAAAGTTATATGAATACAAGTTAGGATTGATACTTATATAGACATACGGTTTGGAGAACAACTTAAATAAGAAGAGAAAACGAACATATGGAAATTGATAATCCTAGGATTATACTGTTTTATCTATGCTTTTTGGCTGGATTTTGGATACTTCTTCTTAAGTTTGTGCCTGAATTGCAACTTAATTTCATATATTTTACGTTTCAGGCCAAAACGTGCAGTTGGAGCAAAAACTAAGCGGAATTGAGTTTCTGGACCCAGAATCAAGCGAATTTTAAGAATCGGGAAAGTTCTGATGCGGATTCGAAGCACTATGAAGCTTGTTCCTATTGGGGATCACAAAGATTGAAGATTCAAGCAAAGAAGCAAGCGGAGGGCAGTTTTGTAATTTTAAAAAAGTTCAGAAAAGTTCGCTGCGGCGAGAAAGTCTTGGGTCAGATAGTGAAATAAAATCCAACTCGATGCTGTGGTGAAGTTTATTCTTCGCCGCAGCAAAAACTACAATTTTTAGTTTATTAAAACTATGCGTTTTAATTGTATGAGATTAGTCTTAGGGTTTTGGGGTCGACTATTTAAGAGGGACTTGGTTATTTTTTGGGGGCTTCGACACTTTTTGGAAGGAGAGGAGAAAATTGGAGATTGGAAGCCTTTGGGTTCATCAAATAGGGAAGAATTTATTCTCTTTTCGTTATTCTAGCATGTTGAGCTCTGTTTTTACAACCTTTCTTTTGATTTGCTTTATTTTTAGTATGAACTAACTCAATTTTGGGTTAGGTTTTGATGTAATTGAGATTTTAATGTCTAATCAATAAATTGATATTGCTTTCACATTCTATTGCTTAGATTATGTATTTATTCCTATTCTAATTGAAATTAATTGTTGAGCATGATGAGACTGAGAAGTGAATCATGTATTAGCCTCTTAGAGTAAATACCATTGATTGATTGAATGCTAGAGATAGGTTCGAAGATCCATGAAATCAATTTAGGATCCCACTTAGCTTAATGGACTTGGAACTATTAACCTTCATTTTGTTGGGTGCGGAAGTTTAATAGGGATAAGTAGGAAAACATGGCCTGAGAAGGTATGTTTTATAGGTTAGGGTGTCCGATTTATAATCCTTGCATGTGAACTTAGAAGCAACAACAATCGTAGATTAAATCATAAAATCCTAGTGAAGTCAAAACCCTAACTGCTTTGTCTTAATCGATATTTTCTTGAATTGATATTGCTTTCATTAGTTAGCTTTTAAATTACGTTGTGGATTTTGTTTTAACTTCAGCTTGATTTTTCTCCCACAAATCCAAACATTTTTTCATTTACTCCAACTTGATACAAAACTAAGACAATCAGTGCTTAACACGCAATCCTCGTGGGAACGATACTCTACTTATCACTTTATTACTTTTTGCGACTAGTGCACTTGCTACACTTTGCATGTTGTGAAAAAAATGCATCAAGTTTTTGGCGCCGTTGACGGGGATTGATTTTGTGTTAATATTGAATTTTTCTGGTTTTAGCTAGATTGGAGTTTAATTTTAGTTTTAATTGTTTTCTAGTTAATTTTTGTTGTTTCTTTTTTGTTCGCTTGTGATCTCATGCTCTTTTTCTATTTGTGTATTTTATGCGAAGAGCTAGACGTCATCCAGTGGTTCCTATTGATTTAGAGATTGAAAGAACCGCAAGAAGACTTAACAGAGAGAGAAGAGAACGAGAGGCGATAGTCATTGAGATGGCTAAAAATAGAACGTTGAGGGAATTCTTAGTGCCCTCGGTTGATGGTAGTGGTCCAAGTATAACTAGGCCACCGGTGCAAGCCAACAACTTTGAAATAAAGCTAACAATGATCCAAATGATCCAACAATCAGTACAATTTGGGGGAGATCCAAAGGAAAACCCAAATTCACACATTGCAAACTTCTTATAGATTTGCAACACATTCAAGGCAAATGGGGTGTCGGATGATGCAATCAGGTTAAGATTGTTTCCATTCTCATTAAGAGATAAAGCAAAGGGATGGTTAATGGCACTACCAACAGGAACAATCACCACTTGAAATGAATTGGCACAAAAGTTCTGACTAAATATTTCCCACTAGCGAAATCTGTAAGGATGAGAAATGACATCACATCATTTTTACAGGAAGAGAATGAATCATTTTATGAAGCTTGGGAAAGATATAAGGAACTGCTGAGAGAGTGTCCACACCATGGTTTGTCGGTTTGGATGCAAGTCCAAACATTCTATAATGGGTTGATGATAAATGTCCAAACGATGGTGGATGCAACATCTGGAGGGGCATTGCAAAACAAGACACCTGAAGAAGCTTATGAGTTACTTGAAGTCCTAACAAGTAACAACTATCAGAAACCCAATAAGAGAATGCATTCAAAAAAGTCTATGGGTATTCATGAAGTTGATGCTTACACGACCATGTCACCCCAACTTACAGCACTTCAGAAGCAATTAGGAGGTATGCAGGTACATTCTATTCAAACACCTCAAATGATATGTGATTTTTGTGTAGGTAACCATGCGAGTAATGAATGCCAAGTGGGGAATACCTTTGTTTCAGCTTCATCATCATCAGAACAAGTTGGCAGGGAATTAGAGACAACAAAACAATCATTTCTCCAACACGTACAATCCTGGTTGGAGAAATCATCTAAATCTATCTTGGGGCAATCAGAATAATCAATGGAACCAAAGAAATGCGCCAAACAATCAAGTTGGGATGAATCATCAACCAGGGGATCAAAGATTGACAAAATTGGAAGATATGTTTAGGAAGTTCATGCAAGAGACCACAGGTTTCATGAATGAGACGAGGGCAAATTTCAGAAACCAAGGGGCGTCCACTTGAAACTTGGAAGTATAGATGGGGCAAATAGCCAAAAAGTTGAATGAGCGACCTCAGGGTTCCCTACCAAGTAACACAGTGACAAATCCACGAGAACAAGCAAATGCAATAACTTTACGAAGTGGAACAGTTTTGGAAGGGGTTGAACAGAAAAGGAAGGATGAGAACCCACCAAGTAAAGCGAAGGAAGAATTCGATGAAGAATTCAAGGAAGAAGTCATGGTTGAAAAGAAGCCAACGAGTCCTAGAGAAGAAGAATCGAGGAGGGAAGAGAGGCCAAACCAAAAGAAAGAAAAATTGCCATTTCCTGAGATACCACCGGAGTTGGCACATCATACTCCTCTTGTTCCTTTTCTTCAGAGGCTTAGAAAGAAAAATCAGCATAAGCAGTTCACGAAATTCCTTAAGGTATTTAAAAAACTACATATTAACATTCCTTTTGCAGATGCCTTGCAACAGATGCCGAGCTACGCAAAATTGATCAAGGAAATTATGTCAAACAAAAGGAAGTTGGAAGAGGAGGAAACAATGATGCTTACAGAGGAATGCAGTGCCATTCTACATAAGAAGCTACCATCAAAACTCAAGGATCTAGGGAGTTTCACTATCCCTTCTGTTATAGGAGATATTACATTTGATAGAGTTTTATGTGATCTAGGTCCAAGCATTAATCTAATGCCTTATTCTATTTTTAGAAAACTAGGGATTGGTGAAGTGAACCCAACAACAATATCTTTGCAACTTGCAGATAGATCCATCAAGCATCTGAGGAGCATAGTTGAAGATGTACTGGTTAAGGTGGACAAAGTCATCTTTCCTGTAGATTTTGTCATATTGGATATGGAAGAGGACAAGGAAATGCCTCTCATCCTGGGGCGACCATTTCTTGCCACCGGAAGAGCCTTAATTGATGTACTAGAAGGGAAATTGCTTTTAAGGGTCCAAGATGAAAAAGTGACATTCAATGTCTTTGAGGTCATGAAATTTCCATCAGACTCAGATTCATGCTTTAGTGTAGACTTGGTAGATAGACTTGTAGCAGATGCTATCGAAGAAAACACCCCTCAACTACCTTTAGAAGCTTGCATTGCCCAATAAAAAACAACCGAGGTAGGTGAGCCGGCGAAGAATAAGTGTGCTAGGCTTTTGGAAGCACTTCAACTGATAAACGTGATAATCCGAGGATTATACTGTTTTATTTAGGCTTTTTGGCCAGATTTTAGATACTTCTTAGTTCGCTTATGCCTGAATTGCTACTTAATTCTATATATTTTATGTTTCAGGCCGAAACGTGCATTTTTAGCAAATAATGAGCGAATTGGAGTTTCTGGACCCAGAAGTAAGTGAATCTCAGAATTTGGGAAAGTTCTGAAACTAAGTGAAGCACTATAAAGCTTGTTTCCATGGGAAAGCATCAAAGATCGAAGATTCAAGCAAGGAAGCATGCGGAGGGCAATTTTTTAAATTTAGAATTTTCCAAGAAGGTTTGCCTCGGCGAAAGAAGCTAGGCATGAGATTCACTTTAGTTCGTCGCCGCGGCGAAGTCTGCGAAATTTCATTTTCTCCAAAACACACAATTTTATTTTAGGAAAAGTTTTAGGTTTTTGGGCGAATTATATAAGAAAAACCATGCCATTTTGGTGGGGGTTCGTCTAGGTTCATCTTGATTCATCTTTGTTTGAGAATAGCTTTGATATTTTTGAAAGAAAGGGAGAAGATTTGGGATTTAATCTTACGGATTCTTCAACTCGGGGAGATCTCTGTTCTTTTCTCTTTGTCTCAATATGCTGACTGCTATGTTTATTGTCCTTCTAGCTATTTGTGTTAATTTAGTTATGAACTAATCCATTTTGGTTAGGGTATTGATGTAAATCGGATTTCTATGGATTAATCAATTGTTTATTATTGCTTTTACATTTTATTGCATAGATTGTGTGGTTGTTCTGATTTTTATTGATTGTATTTGCTGAACATGATGAGATTGAGAAATGAATCATGTTAAGCTTCTTGGGTAATCACCATTGTAGTATTGAACCCTAGAGATAGGTTTGAGAATCAATGAAATCAATCTAGGATTCCATTAGTTTAATGAATTTGGAACTATTAATCTTCAAATTGTTGCATACGGAAGTTTAATAGGGAAAAGTAGGAATTCATAGCCTGAGAAGGTATGTTTGACAACTTAGCGAATTTGATTTACAATCTGTGTATGTGAGTGTAAAAGTAGCATAATCCACAGAATTAATCCATAGAGTCCGAATGAAGTCAAACCCTAACTGTTTGCTTACATTGATATTACTTTTATGTTAAATCTTGCTTTCGGTTAAGTTTAATCTCTCCCATAAATCCAAACAATTTTCGGTTTCTTCAACTTGAAAACAAATAGGAAATTCAGTGCTTAGCAACCAATCCTCGTGGGAACGATACTCACTCATCAATTTATTACTTTGTGAGACTAGTGCACTTGCTATATTTGCATGTTGTAGTAAGTTTTTGGGGCCGTTGCCCGGGATTGATTTTTGTGTTAACATTGAGTTTTTCTTGTGTTAGCCAGATTGGAATTTTATTTTTTGTTTTAATTGTGTATTAATTAATTTTTGTTGTTCTCTTCTGTGAAGTTTATGCGAAGAGCAAGATGTCAGCCAGTGGTTTTTGTTGATCTAGAAATTGAAAGAACCACTAGAAGACTTAACAGAGAGAGAAGAGAACGAGAGGCTACAGTTGAACTAGAGGCCATAGTTGTTGAGATTGCAGAAAATAGAACATTAAGGGAATTCTTAGTTCCCTCAGTTGATAGCAGTGGGTCAAGTATTACTAGACCAGCAGTACAAGCCAACAACTTTGAAATAAAGCCGGTAATCATCCAGATGATCCAGCAATCAATACAATTTAAAGGAGATTTGAAGTAAGATCCAAATCTGCAACTTGCAAATTTTTTGGAGATTTGTGATACCTTCAAATCCAACGGAGTGTCAGATGATGCCATCAGATTAAGACTGTTCCCATTTTCATTGAGGGACAAAGCAAAGGGATGGTTAATGGCACTACCACCAGGGACGATCACTACATGAAATAAATTAGCATAGAAGTTCCTGACCAAATTTTTTCCTCCAGCAAAATATGTGAAGATGAGAAATGATATCACATCTTTTCTATAAGAAGAGTCTGAATCATTATATGAGGCTTGGGAAAGATACAAGGAACTACTAAGGAGGTGTCCATACCATGGGTTGCTAGTTTGGATGCAAGTTCAAACGTTTTACAATGGATTGATGGTTAATGTGCAAACCATGGTGGATGCAGCATCGGGAGGAGCATTGCAAAACAAGACACTGGAAGAAGCTCATGAGTTGCTTGAGGTTTTGGCTAGTAATAACTATCAAAGACCGAATGAGAGGATACAAATGAAGAAATCCATGGGTCTTCATGAAGTTGATGCATACACGGCCATTTCAGCCCAACTTACAGCACTTCAGAAACAATTGGGAAGTATGTAGGTAAATTCTATTCAAGCACCTCAACTAACTTGTAAATTTTGTGCAGGTAGTCATATGCGCAGTGAATGTCAAGTAGGAAACACGTTTGCTTTAGTATCTTCATCGTTAGAACAGGTTAACTACTTGGTAGGAAATCAAAGGCAACCGAACAATCCGTACTCCAACACATATAATCCTGGTTGGAGGAATCATCCGAACCTATCTTGGGGCAATCAGAATCAACAGAATCAGTAGAACAATCAATGGAACCAAAAGAACGATGCCAAACAACCAAGCGGGGGTGAAAAATCAACCGGGAGAGCAAAGAGTGACAAAACTGGAGGATATGTTTGGAAAGTTTATGCAAGAGACCACAAGTTCATGAATGAGACCAGGACGAATTTCATAAACCAAGGGGCATCCATTAGGAACTTGGAAGTACAGGTGGGTCAATTGGCTGATAAGCTAAATGAGAGATGATGCGTTGTTGCTACAACATGCATAAATAGCAAGTGCACTAGTCGCACAAAGTAAAAAAGTGATGAGTGAGTATCGTTCCCACGAGGATTGGTTGCTAAGCACTAAGTTTTCTACTATTTTCAAGTTGAAGCAATCAAGTTGTTTGGATTAATGAGAGAAAAATAAACTTAAAACTAAAACAAAATTTCTAAACTTTCAAAGCTAAATTATGAAAGCAAGATTAAAAACAAGGTAATATCAGTTTAAAACAACGGGTAGGGTTTTGATTTCATTCAGACTCTATGGATTAAACCTACAGATTATGCTATTTCCATATTCACATGCATTGATTGTAAATCAAATTCTCTAAATTGTAAACATACCTTCTCAGGCTATGTTTTCCTACTTTTCCCTATTAAACTTTCGCACCCAACAATTTGAAGATTAATAGTTCTAAGCTCATTAAGCACCTAGAATCCTAAATTGATTTCATTGATTCTTAAATCTATCTCTAGCATTTAATACTACAATGGTGATTACCCAAGAAGCTTAACATGAATCATTTCTCAATCTCATCATGTTCATCAATTAATAGCATTAAAAACAGAATAACCCCACAATCGTTGCAATAGCATATGAAAATAATAAAAATCAATTGCTTAATCCATGAGAATCCGAACTACATCAAAACCCTAACCCAAAATGGGTTAGTTCATAGCTAAATCAATACAATAAGTAAGAAAAACGATAAACATAAAGTTCAACATGATAAAAATGAGAGAAAAGACAAGAGATCTCCCCTAATTGAAGAATCCATCGGGGTTAATCCCAATCTTCTCACTATTTCAACACAAATTCGTCCAATCTAAAACTAAGAAGATGAAAAAGTTGTTCTAGCCTAAGGAAAACGCGACTCCCTCTCAAAATGGTAAAGTTTCGCTTTTATACCTCACCCAAAAACCTAAAACTTTGCCTAAAATTGAAACTGTGCGTTTTAAAGAAACTGAAAACTGCAGACTTCGCCGTGGCGAAGAAGAAATCTCGCCGCAGTGACGAAGTGAACTGGATTCTCATGCGTGACTCATTTCAACGCGGTGAACCTCCATGAAGAATTCTAAAATTACAGAATTGCCCTCCGCTTGCTTCTGTGCTTGAATCTTTGATCTTCGATGCTCTCCCATGGGAACAAGCTTCATAATGCTTCACTCTACTTCAAAACTCTCCCAAATTTTGAGATCCGCTTACTTCTAAGTCCAGAAACTCCAATTCGCTCATTATTTGCTCAAAATGTCCATTTTAACCTGAAACACAAAATGTAAAGAAATAAGTAGCAATTCAAGCATAAATGAACTAAAGAGTATCTAAAATCTAGCCTAAAAGCCTAATAAAAACAGTATGATTCTCGGATTATCAAATACCCCTAAACTAAAGACATGCTCATCCCCGAGCATCAGGTACAAAACAAAATGAAAGAAAAACAACAAACGCCCAAATAAATGCAAAACAGCAAAATTAACAAAAATTAAAAAGAAAAACATAAGATTCAACTCAACACACAAACTGCTTAGAATTTATACAAATCTCAAAGGTTGTTGCAAAATTATTACTAGAAAAATGTTTAATACTCCAAGAAGTTATAAGTAACATCGACTATCTTTCTCTACTGGTCCCTCGAGTAGGTAATCCCCACTTCAATCCACCTTTCGACTCCCCAGATTATTTTATGCAGAAACACAAAGTTTATCAAATGGCGGTAGACTCCATAAGCCTAAATATCGAACTACTCTCCACTAATGAGGATTAGACATCGCTAAGAATCAAAAGGTCATTATAAGCTTATAACGTTAGGCTCAGGTAGTGGGCTCCAAAGGGAAGGAAAAAGATAAACAAACAAAAGAATTTGGTTTCCTTAAAGCAAACACTAAGACTTAATCAACTCCCACTTCCTTTCTCAACCATCACTCAATATGTCAACCAATTAACAACCCTTAACCATGCACAATTCTTATTTTTGCTTCTGCAATGCAGTCCTAAAAATATTTTATTTTATTTTATTTATTTTTTTAAACATAATAAAAATAATTCAAATTGAGTATAACTACCTCTCTTATTCTTTTTGCTCATCTCTGTTAGGAAACGACCCAGTTGCGCAGTGGAAAAACAAAAAATTTTACAACAATGGATCGTTCCTTAGAACCCAAAATCAGGGCACAGAAATTACAGTTTATATATAACAAGAATCTGCAGAAGAATAAAACTAGAGTTTTAGATCCATACCCACGTTGGAGGCTCCTCCAGTATTGTCTCTGAACGTGTTTGCTACCGATCCAAGTGTAGGATCAAACCCACGAAGTCCACACGAAGTCCACACGAAGACAATCACAAGGAACTAGGGAGAGATTTGCTAGATCCTCCTTAGCCTTAAGAAATCAAGAAGAAGAAAGAGAAATATTTGATTTTTCAATCAAACAGTGAAAGTGGCGTGGGAGAGTGTGTATTGGCTGTTGTGTGTTTTCCTTTTCAATCTAAAAATTCATATTAAAATCACACACACACTTTTCTTTTATAGGCAAACTAAGTTGCCCTATTCCCATATGGAATAGGCTTGGGCTCCAACCCAAACACCCCATGTTACCAAACACTCCCAATTAGATATTTTATTTATTTCATCATTATTTCAATTAAAATCAATTAATACTTAATTAACATTTAACAATAATGATGATTTAATTAAATATGTGTGAACACATATTTAAACGTAATTTCACTTATTTACTTTTTCTAACAAATTAAATAAAGGCTATGACCCCAGCAAATTTAATTGCATTGTGAAATTACCAAAATACGCTTTCGCCCAAAAAGACAAAAATGCCCTTCTTTCTTCCTGGCTCTTAAATTATCCTCTATGTGTGTGACCCATAGGCTCCTCATCATACCGGCAGTGTATAGTATCGCGATTAACACCAATTAATTGTCTCACTAATACACAGACCAAGATTGGCCCCTAGCAAGGCATCATGGCCGCTCGATAGATTCAGATTTAGCAAAGTAGCTACCTGTCAACGATATGGTTACCGTACAATTCGATCTTTTCATCATTCTGTATCTCAACGAGACGAAGGCATAGAAATAGTGTCAACTCCGGTTACTCTCGATATTATGTATTCAGTTTCTAGACCAATGACCTGTATTATAATCTGGATATAGCAACAACTCAATCCCACTGTGGCCATAGTTTTAGTGTCATTGCCATATACTGAATTGCGCAGTGAGATAACTTCTCCCGTACCCGGGAGTGATGAATCCTCTATCAATCCACCATAGCCTTGATACACTCCTTGATGTAGCCAATCACCACCGTATTGACAGCTCTGAATAGAATTGCGTTAGGCTAGTGTCAAACTGTACCAATCGGTGCACAAGGTGCTCCGGTGATCTCAAGTCTAAGGATCACATGTACCACCATTCGTTAGAGGATTTATTCCATAGACACTGGGGTTACCATCCATATGGAATCCTCTAGTAGGTCAGTCCAGTGAACTTGCTGCGGTATATCTGTCACGGCAACGAAGTGAACTGGATTCTAGTGTGTGACTCATTTCGCAGTGGCGAAGAACAAATTTCGCCATGGCGAACCTCCATGAAGAATTCTGAAATTACCTCTGCTTGCTTCTTTGCTTGAATCTTCGATCTTCGATGCTTTACTATGGGAACAAGCTTCATAGTGCTTCACTTTGCTTCAGAACGCTCCCAAATTCTGAGATCTGCTTACTTCTGAGTCCAGAAACTCCAATTCGCTCATTATTTGCTCAAAATGTCCATTTTAGCCTGAAACACAAAATGTAAAGAAATAAGTAGCAATTCAGGCATAAATGAACTAAAGAGTATCTAAAATCTAGCCTAAAAGCCTAATAAAAATAGTATAATTCTCGGATTATCAAGAGACCACAGGGTTCCCTACCAAGTACATAGTGACAAACCCATGTGAGCAAGCAAATGCAATAACTCTGAGGAGTGGGACAGTCTTGGAAAAGGTGGAACAGTCAGGGAAATAAGAAAGCACATCAAAAGAAAAGGAAGGTTCCGATGAGGAAGTTGACGAAGAAATAATTGTTGAAGAAAAGCCAACCAGTTATAGGGAAGATGAACAAAAGTGGGAAGAGAGGCAAAGACGAAAGAAAGAGAAATTGCCATTCCCCGAGATACCACCAGAGTTGGCACATCACACTCCCCCCGTGCCTTTTCCTCAGAGACTCGAGAAGAAAAATCAGGATAAGTAGTTTACCAAATTCATTGAAATATTAAAAAAACTACATATTAACATTCCTTTTGCAGATGCATTACAACAAATGCCAAGCTACGCGATATTTCTTAAGGAGATTTTATCAAACAAAAGGAAGTTAGAAGATGAGGAAACAGTGATGCTCACGAAGGAGTGCAGTGCCATTCTGTAGAAGAAGCTGCCCTCGAAACTCAAAGATCCAAGGAGTTTTACTATTCCTTGTATTATAGGAGACATTACTTTTGAGAGAGTTTTATGTGATTTAGGTGCAAGCATCAATCTAATGCCTTTTCCTGTTTTCAGGAGATTGGGAATTGGTGAAGTGGAGCCAACGACCATGTCGTTATAGCTTGTAGATAGATCCATAAAACATCTAAGGGGTATAGTTGAAGATGTTTTGGTGAAGGTGGATAAAGTAATTTTTCCAGCAGATTTTGTTGTATTGGACATGGAAGAGGATAAGGAAATGCCTCTCATTTTGGGAAAACCATTTTTGGCCACCAAAAGAGCTCTCATTGATGTGCAAGAAGGAAAGTTACTGTCAAGAGTCCAAGATGAGACAGTAACGTTCAATGTTTTTGAGACTATGAAATTTCCATCTGAGTCGGATTCATGCTTTAGTGTAGACGTGGTGGATAAACTACTGGCAGAGGCTATAGAAGAGAACACCCCTCAACTACCTCTAGAAGCATGTATTGCCCAATCGAAAACAATAAAGGTAGATGAACCGATGAAGAATGAGTGTGCTAGATTTTTGGAAGCACTTGAGCCGATTAGTGAGAACCAAGATCTAGAATTTGAGGAATTTGATTTTGAGAAAGAGAAGGAAAAGGAAAGAAAAGAAGCACCTCCAAAACTTGAACTAAAGGCTTTACCTTCCCACCTCAAATATGTGTAGGTTGGTAAAGCAAAAACCTTCCCAGTGATCATCAATTCAAGGTTAAGTAAAATGGAAGAAGAGCGGTTGATTCGAGTGTTAAGGGAACATAGATTAGCAATTGGATGGACTATTTCAGATATTAGAGGCATCTCTCCATCTTTTTGCATGCATAAGATACTTATGGAAGATAATGTCAAGCCTAGGGTGTAACCACAACAGAGATTGAATCCTTCGATGAAGGAAGTAGTGAGAAAGGAAGTGGTGAAACTTCTAGATGCAGGCATAATTTATCTTATGTTAGACAGTCCATGGGTGAGCCTAGTGCAAGTGGTTCCGAAGAAAGGAAGTATCACAGTAATAAAGAATGAGAGCAATGAATTGATACCAACTAGGACAGTCACAGGTTGTAGAGTGTGCATTGACTACCAGAAATTGAATGAAGCAACAAGGAAGGGTCATTTTCCACTTCCTTTCATCAATCAAATGTTGGAGAGATTGGCAGGGCATGCTTACTACTGTTTTCTGGATGGTTTTTCAGGATATAATCAAATTGCCATTGCTCTTGAAGATCAAGAGAAGACAACTTTCACTTGTCCCTATGGCACCTTTGCTTATAGAATGATGCCCTTCGGGTTGTGCAATGCACCGACCACATTTCAGAGATGCATGATATCTATCTTTAGTGACATGGCGAAATGGTTTATAGAAGTCTTCATGGATGACTTCTCTGTTTTTGGTTCATCTTCTGACAATTGCTTATCTAATCTTTCATTTGTTTTTTAGCGATGTCAGGAGACGAACTTGGTGCTCAACTGGGAGAAATCCACTTCAAGGTACAGGAAGGAATTGTACTTGGTCACATAATTTCAAAGGATGGCATCGAAGTGGATCAAGCAAAAACAGAAGTGATAGAGAAGCTGCCCCCACCTGCAAATGTTAAGGCAGTTCAGAGTTTCTAGGGGCATGCGGGGTTTTATAGACGGTTTATCAAGAATTTTTCTGAAATCTCTAAACCCCTTTGCAATTTACTGATTAAAGATGTTGCTTTTGACTTTGATGATAAATGCATGCATGCTTTTCAAACTCTTAAGAAATTGTTAGTGTTTGCACCTATTTTTGCAGTTCCTGATTGGGGACTACCGTTTGAATTGATGTGTGATGCTAGTGATTTTGCACTAGAAGTAGTATTAGGACAGAGGAAAAACAAAGTGTTACATGTAATTCAGTATGCTAGCAAGACACTTACCGATGCACAATTGAATTACACCACTATTGAAAAAGAGCTATTAGCTGTGGTTTTTGCATTTGACAAATTTCGTTCTTACTTGCTAGGTGCTAAGGTGACAGTCTTCACGGATCATTCGGCACTCAAACATCTATTGGCTAAGCAAGAAGCAAAACCATGACTGATAAGATGGATCCTACAACTACAAGAGTTTGAGTTGGAAATCCGAGATAAAAAGGGGTCGAAAAATATGGTGACGGATCATTTGTCAAGGATTGAACGACCAAGTCAGGGAAGTGAAGAGGAACCCCAAATCAAAGAAACCTTCCCGGATGAGAAATTGATGAGAGTGGAAGAAGCACCGTGGTATGCAGATTTTGCAAACTACTTGTCATCGAGAGTGCTCCCAAGTGGAATGACCTTTCAACAAAAGAGGAAGTTTTTCTCTGACTTGAAGTATTATTTATGGGAAGAACCATTTCTGTACAAACACTGTGCTGATCACATGATACATAGGTGTATACCGGAAGAGGAGATGGAGAGTATTCTATGGCATTGCCATGAGTGAAAAGTAGGTGGTCAGTAGGACAGCGGCCAAGGTCCTTCAATCTGGGTTTTATTGGCCAACCCTATTCAAGGATGCCTTCGGGATGGTTCAGGAATGTGACCAATGTCAACGGCGTGGAAATATTTCGAAGAAAGATGAGATGTCGTTGAACAATATCTTAGTTGTTGAGATATTCGATGTGTGGCGAATTGACTTCATAGGTCATTTCCCAAATTCTTATGGGAACATGTATATTTTGGTAGCAGTGGATTACGTATCAAAATGGGTGGTAGCAGTTGCATTGCCATCCAATGATGTCAGGGTGGTGGTTAATTTTGTGAGAAAGAACATTTTCTCAAGATTTGGGGTACCATAGGCAATCATCAGTGATGGAGGATCGCATTTTTGCAATAGACAATTAGATGCGCTGTTGGGAAAATATGGAGTGAAACATAGAGTTGCGACACCATACCATCCACAGACTAACGGGCAAGTGGAATTGTCGAACAGAGAACTTAAGGGAATTTTAGAAAAGACAGTGAATGCATCTATGAAGGATTGGTCACGAAAATTGGATGATGCATTATGGGCCTACCGCACTGCATTTAAGACTCCAATTGGTATGTCTCCATTTAGGATGGTCTATGGGAAGGCATGTCACTTGCCGATAGAACTCGAGCATAAGGCATACTAGGCAGTCAAGCAGTTAAACATGGACTTACAAGCTGCTGGGGAGGAAAGGATGCTGACTTTGAATGAACTCGATGAGTTCCATCATGAAGCGTATGAGAATGCTCGGCTTTACAAAGAAAAGACAAAAAGGTGGCATGACAAGCATATTAGGAAGAAGAACTTTGAAGTGTTAGTAAACGGTCCCATATACGTAGCGGAAATAAAACAAATATAATATAGAGATCGTTTACATGAGCCAAGATCAAGGGTATAATTTTACAATTCATATTAAAGTAAAATCTGCAGAAAAATAAATCTGAGTTTAAGGAAGACAAACGGATGTTGCAGGCTCCTCCAAATTTGTCGACGAATGTTTTCCTACCGATCCAAGTGTAGGATCGAACCTGCATAGTCCGCACGAAGAAAATATCAAAAGATCCAAAAAGGGATTTGCTAGATCCTCTTTGGCTTTAAGATTAAGAAGAAAAGAAATCAAAGGAATTTGATTTAGGCTAAAACCCAAATCTGGCGTGGAAGGAGATGGGGTTGCTGTGTGTGTTTTAATTTCAAGAGAAATCAATTAATTAAAAAACAATTAACACACACTTTTCATTTTATAGTTAATTAAGTTGCCCTAATCCCATATGGAATAGGCTTGGGCTCCAACCCAAACGCCCCATGTTGCCAAACACTCCTAATTTGATATTTTTATTTTCCATCATTATCTCAATTAAAATCAATTAATATATATTTAATATATATTAACATTTAACAATAATGATAATATATTTAAATATGTGCGAACACATATTTAAACGTAATTTCACTTATTTAATTTTTCTAACAAATTAAATAAAGGCTACGACCTCAGCAAATTTAATTGCACTGTGAAATTACCAAAATACCCTTTCACCTTAAAAGACGAAAATGCCCTTCTTTCTTCCTAAGTCTTAAATTATCTTCTATGTGTATGACACATAGGCTCTTCATCATACCGGCAGTGTATAGTATCGCGATTAACACCAATTAATCGTCTCACTAATACACAGACCAAGATTGGCCCCTAGCAAGGCATCATGGCCACCGGATAGATTCGGATTCAGCAAAGTAGCTACCTGTCAACGATATGGTTACCGTGCAATTCGATCATTTCATCATACATTATCTCGACGAGACGAAGGCATAGAAATAGTTTCAACCTTCGGTTACTCTCGATATTATTTATTCAGTTTCTAGACCAATGACCCGTATTATAAACCGGATAGAGCAACAACTCAATCCCACTGTGGCCACAGTTTTAACATCATTGCTATATACTGAATTGCACCGTGAGATAACTTCTCCCGTACCCGGGAGTGATGAATCCTCTATCAATCCACCATAGTCTTGATACACTCCTTGATGCAGCCAATCGCCACTGTATTGACAGCTCTGAAAAGAACTATGTTAGGCTAATGTCAAACTACACCAATCGGTGCACAAGGTGCTCCGGTGATCTCAAGTCTAAGGATCACATACACCACCATTCGTTAGAGGATTTGTTCCATAGACACTGGGGTTACCATCCATATGGAATCCTCTGGTGGGTTAGTCCAGTGAACTTGCTGCGGTGTCATCGCTTACAGCAAGCACCCATGTGTTGCACCAGGTTGTCACCAAACAACCTTGACAAGTGAGATCAGTCACTGCCTTTGGACAGGGTCGTTCAAAACTATGATAGTCTTACTGTATTATTTATGCCCTTACTTCAGAATAATACTGGGGCTACGGACGTTTGTAGAATGGCCACCATATGTGCTCATAGGGTTCTCACTATCAAGATTTGAAACACTTGATCCCCTCGTCACGGTTCTACCATTCTAAGGACATATATCAATACATATTGCAATAATAATGATTTATGCGATATAGAATAAAAGGCCTTTTATTGATTAATGAACATTATTACAAAGAGTCAATTCTACAATAATTGATTGGATCTAAGGCATCTACTTTAACAATCTCCCACTTGCACTATAGCCAATCATTCATGTATTTAATACCAAATGATCTCAAGCGCCTTTCATGCTTCTGCTGCGACAGAGGCTTTGTTAGTGGATCTGCGAGATTGTCGTCAGTATGCACTTTACTAATCTGCACGTCTTTCCTCTCAACTATCTCTCTGATGAGATGGAATCGTCTGAGTATGTGTCTGGACTTCTGATGAGACCGTGGTTCCCTAGCTTGAGCAATTGCTCCATTGTTGTCACAATAGATGTCTATAGGATCAACAATCGTAGGAACCACACCAATTCAGTAATGAACTTCTTAATCCAGACTGCCTTCTGGCCGCATCTAACAATGCAATATACTCACCTCCTTGTAGAATCCGTTACAGGTGCTTTGCTTGGTTTTCCAACTCATGCACCCCCATTGAGACAAAATATAAACCCTGATTGCGATCGATAATCATCTTTGTCGTTTGGAAACTAGCATCACTGTATCCTTTTACATGAGCTCATCTTCCCTCCATAAACCAAAAACATATCCTTATCTCTCAGGTACTTAAGAATGTTCTTGCAGCCATCCAGTAACGCTCACCTGGATCCGATTGATATCTACTACAGGTGCTCAAAGCACATGAGACATCATCCGATACATAACATGCATACATGATGGATCCAATTGCTGACCATATGGGATCCTCTTCATCTATCTCTCTCATTGTGTTTTAGGACACAATTCCTTAGAGAGATAAACACCATGACATCGAAAGAAATCCCTTCTTGGATTCTTCCATACTGAATCTTTTATTACTTTCATTATGTACTTATTGGCCAAGCAACCTACCGATCTATCACGAAGATCTTTATACCAAGGATGTAGGTGCTTCCCCTAAGTCCTTCATGGAGAAGCACTTGAAACCAAGTCTTTACGACTGCAAGTTCGGTTATCATTCTCATCAAGTATGTCCATCGACATACAAACTAGGAATGCTACTGCTCCCCCTACTTTCTTGTAAACACAGGGCTCATCTTCTTCTTGATAAACCAATTTTTTTAGCTCATCAAACGAATGTTCAGCTCTGAAGCTTGCTTGAGTCCTAAATGGATCCTGCAACTTGCATACCTTATGTGTTGACTATCAAGAACGAAACCATAAGTATGTCATTACACATCCTCCTCAAGGTTTCCATTCAGGAAAGCAGTTTTGACATCCATTTGCCAAATCTCATAGTCATGATATGCACATTGCAAGCATCATCGGATGGATTAATCATGGCAACTGGAAAAGGTTTTCATAGTCAATGCCATGAATTTGTTTGAAACCTTGGCACAGCCGTGCTTTATAAGTATGACCGTTGCCATCCATGTCATGTCTTCTTCTTGAAGACCCTTTACACCTATGGGTTTTACCCTTTCTGTTCTACTAGAGACCACACTTGGTTTTGGTACATGAGTCCATCTCAGATTTCATGGCTTCAAGCCATTTACAGAATCTGATCCGATAACGTCTTCGTAGGTTCTGGGTTCAGTCTTGGTGAACAGTACGTCACCAGGTTGAGTCACGGATAACCTATCTCTCGGGCTCATGGCGTACTCTCCCAATCTACATAGCTCTGTGCTACTGAGGTGGTTCCTTTGATCCACAAGTTGTGGAGTAACCTCCTCATGATGCTCACGCTTCCTGTGGCACATCATCCCGTCCTTCTCTAGTATATCTGTGTGTTCTAGAACTTCATCAAGTTCTACTTCCTCCACTAGTACTTCTTAAAAAATATCCTTTTCTAGGAAGACACCAGTTCGAGCAACAAAAATTTTGCGCTCTTCTGGGTGGTAAAATAGTATCCTTTGGTCTCCTTTGGATACCCCATAATATACATTTACAGGATTTTGGGCCCAACTTGTTCGAAGTCAATTTCTTAACATAAGCTTCGCAACCCCAAATCCTTAAAAGACAAGTTGGGCTTTCGCCCACTCCATAGCTCATATGAGTCTTATCTACAGACTTTGACGGCTCATGGTTCAAAATGTGAGTCGCAGTCTCTAGGGCATAACCCAGAACGATGCAGGTAATCACTAAAACTCATCATGGACCTAACCATGTCAAGTAGGTCCTATTCCTCCTTTTTGACACTCCATTGTTGGGGTGTATAAGGAGGGGTAGTTGTGATACTATCCCACATTCTTCAGGTACTCTAACCCCTGAGCTTAAGTATTCACCTCCTCGATCCGACCGAGAGAGTTTAATACTTTTGCCCAACATATCTGTACTTCATTATGATTCTTCAATTTATCAAAGGCTTCAGATTTATGTCTCATAGGTAGACATAACCATATCTATTGAAATCATCAGTAAATGGAAAAGTAGGAATATCCACCTCTACTGAACTGTTAGTGGACCAATACATCACATGGATATGCCTAACACTCAGTAGCCCTTTCACCTTGTCTTGTGAAAGAGACTGGTCATCTTGCCTAACAGGCATGACTCGCATACCTCAAATGACTGAAAGTCAAGGGTCCAAACTCCATCCCTTTGAAGTTTTACAATGGGTCTTATTAACATACACAATCTACATGCCAGAATATGTCTGGTTTTGATCGCTATGTTTAGCTCTCTTGGTTTCATATGAGAATATCTTTATTGTTAAATCAAGAACATATAATCCATATATAACCTTGCAATCCAAATAGAATACCATTCAAACTAAAGGACAACAATCCTTAGATATCTCAAAATGATACCCAATTACCAAAGGGATACTGAAATAATATTTCTAAAATAGAAGGTAGTGATAACAGTTATGTAGTTCCAATAAAAGCCGTAGGCAAAGATAAACAATATTTCCTACGCCAATGCAGCCACATTGTCTCATTTCCAACTCGTAGGTCCACATCCCTTGGCGAGCACTCTACTCTGCCTTAGTCCCTACACATAGTACAAATGTGAGTACCATATCCTATGTCAATGACCCAAGATGTTGAGGGAGAGAAATTAATCTCAATCATAAGATACCTGAAGTCGTAGCCTCTGACTTCTTCTTGCTTGCGAGGAAAGCCTTGCAGTATTTCCTCCAGTGGCAGGCTTGCCACAAAAAAGCATACTACCTTGCCCTTCCCTATGCCACTCCAGGCCTAAGAGCAACCTGTCCTTTGGGCTTGGGCTTGGCTTGGGCTTGGCTTGGCTGGCCTTACCCTTGCTGTACCCTTTGGTTTACGCAGCAAACCAGTAAACAGGCTTGGACTTTTTCAAGTCCTGCTCTACTCCCAAGCATGTTTAGAAGTTCTGACGGTTTTCTCCATCGTGTTCTGTAACGCCCCACTTGAGGTATAGTTAAGTTATGTGATGTTTAAATGTTTATTGTTTTGCTTTATTTGGTCGATATATTGTAATATTGGTTGGTTGGCCTTAGTTGAATTTTGTTAAAGTTATTTTGAGAAAAATGTAGAGAAAATCCCTTAAACTTCATTAGGGGTAAAATGGTCTTTTCACTCAAAATTAGTTAAATTGTGGGGAGTGAAAAGAGATGAATTTCATAGAATGCATTAAAAATGAGGCATTATGGTCATTGACTAAGGGACTAGATGGAATTTCAAAGAAGAATAAGGGCATAATGGGAAAGTGTGGTTATAACTAAAGTGTTAAGGGTTTGAAACCCTTATTTTTCTTATTCCACCGCCACACTCCTCCCCCATTTCTCTCAAATTTTCATTCAATCCTCCAAGGATTTTGAGGGCTTTTAGTGGTTTTTCATAGGGCTTTGATTCTAGGTATCAAAAGGTAAGATTCATACTCTTTCTATGTTTATTTGTGTAAAGATTGAGTTCTATAAAGTTTATGCTTAGGGTTAAGAGAAGATTGGAATCCAACAAGAGTAGAGAGTTTGGAGGAGACTACTCAAGCACAAGGTAAGTAAATTCCACTCAAATCCAACTCAAGCTAAAATTTAGAATTCAAGTGAGTAGAGATTTATTTTAATATGTCATATGTTGTGATTATTGGAAATTGAGATGAGATGTATGATGTATTATGCTTATTGTTGGATATATTTGAATATGAAGTATATATGATGTTTGAGATGGGTTGAAATTGAAGAATTGGAGAAATTTTTTTGGAAGTGTGTTTGCCATGTAGGTATGTGATGCTACAAGAGAGTTTTTCTCTCTTTTGGATGGTTTGAGAACTAAATAGAATGATAATTGAATTAGGGTTGTGTTTATGCATATGAGTTGTTTGATGAAATGCCTAAGTGAAATCTGCCCTGTCACTGCTGACTTTCTAGGTAATTTTTGGGCAACTTACGGTTTGACTGGGCTGAGACCAAAACAGAAGTTATACCCTGTTTCTAAGCTTTACAACGGACCAAAACCGTAGCAATCCGAGGTGTATAACTCAAGTTATGCCTTCTTGAGTGTGACCTGCGCAAATGGCAGTTTTGATGCAATATGCATTTGTGCATTTCAAAAGTGCATTAAGTAAGAAACTAAGCATGAACCATCCTTATGCATTAATTGTGCATGAGAAGTAGTTTGAGAAAGAGTAGAACTTTGTGAATGGGCTACTCTAAAAGTAAAGAAATGAGAAAATCTAAGAATGGTTGGTGCTTTGTGAACTCCAACCGGAAGTTACGAAGAGTGGGTTGGTGCTTTGTGAACTCCAACCGAAGTTACGAAGAGTGGGTTGGTGCTTTTGAACTCCAACCGAAGTCACGAAGAGTGGGTTGGTGCTTTGTGAACTCCACCCGGCCGTGCCTCCGTAAGATGAGGCCTGGACATTCAAGTGAGAAAGAATGAGAAAATATGAGAAAGAATAGAGGAAGAGAATGAATAGAAGTCACGAAGAGTGGGTGGGTGCTTTGTGATCTCCACTCAGCCTGCCTCCGGTAAGATGAGGCCGTGACTAACAACAGAAAGTTAATAGAAAAGAGCTATGTGAAAGAGAAACAGAAAGAAAAATAAATGAGATGAGAAGAGTGTAAGGAAAGAATTAAGAGAGAGTTACGGGATAGACGAGTAGAGATTTACTTACTGACATTATTTTGTGCTCACCCGTTGTTTTTCTTTGTGTTTGCAGGATCTAGGTGAGGACCGGTCGGATGGCATCGGCAAGCGAGGAGTAATAGCTACACGTCCACTGTTTTTGATAACTTTTACTTATGATGCCTTACTTTGTATAAAGAAAGATTAAATGTATTAAAAGAAAATTTTGGGCCCATTTACTTTTGCTAATATAAAATATTTACTTGTGTATTCTCTACGATCCTAGTATGAAGCAGTTTATACATGTTCATATTGAAATTCATTATGAATGGAGCATAAGAGTCAGCAAGGATTACAGAATTAAATCTATTTGTAATTCTGCATCCAAGCCACATCCCAAAGTCCCAAGCCCTTTATGTGCTCGATCATCTTGAGCATATGAGGACCAACTTGGGCTCCCTCGGTCAGACGACTCCCCAGTGCTTTCGACACCTTGTATCTCTCATGTCGAGCATTTGTTTCGTAAAGCTCCTTGAGATGTAGAATAATGGAAGAAGCATCCATATTCTCATGCTACTTTTGCAGCATAGGTGTCATCGATGCTAACATCAAACATTGAATGCTATCAGCATCATCAAGGAACTTTTGATAAGTATCCTTAACTTCCTGAGTGGCATCAAGATCAAGCTCAGCCATGTATGGCTTTTCAACGATATACAATTCTTTTCTGACTTGAGTATAATCCGAAGATTACGATACCAGTATGAGAAATTGGATCCATCCAACCTATTTTCTTTCTCGATTATCGGTCGCAGGTTCATATTGCTCATTTTGGTGAATCTACAATTGCAGAAAAGAGAAAGTTATTATAAAGTTCATTATTATTTAATATGGTCTTTTATTAAACGATGCTCCACTATTTTACTCAAGCCAATAGCCCTCCTATTAACTCGGGAAAGCCCGTTGACTTTCCTAGTGGATCGAGATCCCATCCTGCCATTTCAAACCTTCGTTTTGGCGAACAAGCCAAAATGAGTTGATTAGGTAGGCCACAACTTTCCACACCATTGATAGCTCCCACTATCAACCTCAAATGTGAGAAAGCCCAAGCCAATCACACAATCCAATGGTCAACCATTGTCCTCAAGTGTGATTCTAAGTATCAGTAGAGTGGACACTACATGTCACCACGTACACATAATATGTGTACTCTCTACTATGCCTATCGCGTTTATCAACCTTCGCTTTGGCGAACAAGCAAAACGTCATTTTAAGTCGACCCATCACCATTAAGGAAAACTCCAATGTATTTTAACCCTCCACGGTAGAAGTGTACCCTTTGCTTTGGCAACGGTTTCGACGAACAGTGGTTTGATTAAAACCATGGGGATGGAAGGCTTACTGACTTAATATAATTCATTAGGGGTTTGTTTAGTGTCTCATCAGATTATTATTTTTGTTAGAATGACATTGTTTGGCATGTTATCAAACATTCAACCTTAGCATAATTCTAAACAAAAATTAAACTGCCAGTACATGGCCCAACTAAAACCAATTTTCTCGAGCCTAGAGGAATCGGTGGGTCACCTAGGGTCCTGTAAAACATCTCGAGTCTTCAAGTATGGTTGCCTCGTTCTTTGCTCCATCTTCAAGTACATACAAAACTTTTAAATTTACAAAAGAATAATAACACAAAATTCTTTACATCAATAAATTTAGAAACCCGATTTACATTCGAGGGGATTAGATGAGAAGAGAATGTCATCAAGAAAGGAGAAGGCAGGACACGCATGCCCTATTTAATAAAATACAACCATACATACCCAAAATATTTAAAACAATCACCCTTAGGTCTAAGGCTCATGTACCGGCACCATGCAATATACAAACAAGTACAAAGCATACATTTCAAAAATAATCAATTTTTTGAAATTAGGGGTAATTACAATTTACCCCTGACAATTTGCAGATCTATATTTGGTCCAAAAGTTTTGAAACTTGCATTTTAGCCCCCACACACTCGGAAGTACGCTCGCTGCGCGATGAGTTAGATCGTTGTGACGTACGTTGGTTATGCTGACGCCCATGCTCTACGTACTTCGCCGCGGTGATTTGGTACAGCGCACGTCCGAAGGACGATCGCCGCGGCGATTTGGTACAGCGCACGTCTGAAGGACGATCCCACAGCGAGCACTGTTTTCGTACAGCGCTTGTCCAGAGGAAGATCGCCGCTCGATGGTTTATATCGCCGCGCGAGCGTACACAGATCTGTAGCTCCGGATCGTCATACAGCACCAAAACACTCTAACTGATTTTGCAATCAATCAAACACATTGATCTCAACAAAAATCCATCATGCAATAAACCAAACGTGCAGTTCATCAACAACTCAGATTAATGATTAATCAATTTCTCAAAACATGATTTAGACAGATTTTAAGCAGATTCTATATGGCAACATATCATCAATCAAACGCATGTTATCAACCATCCATTTAAAAATTGTAAATTCAGTACCCTAGGCTCTGATACCACTGTTAGTAACAGTCCCATTACGCAGCGGAAACAAAAACAAATAATTCAGGGATCGTTTACATGAGCCAAGATCAAGGGTATAATTTTACAATTTTATCATAATAAGAATCTGTAGAAATATTAAACATGAGTTATGAGAACAAACGCACGTTGAGGCTCCACCAAATTTGTTAACGAATGTTTTGCACCGATCCAAGTGTAGGATCGAACCCACGTAGTCCACACGAAGATATCTCAAAAGTACCAAAGAGGATTTGCTAGATCCTCTTTGGCTTCAAGATTAAGAAGAAAGGAAAATAATTGATTCTAGGCAAAATAATCTGCGTGGAGAGTCAATAGGGGCTGTGTGTTTTTGGTTTTACAAAGAAAAATACTAAAAGAATTAACCCCTTTCTTTTACTTTAACTTTTCTTTATAGTAAACCTTAATGCCTATTCCATATGAATAGGTTTGGGCTCCAACCCAAACACCCCCTAATTAGATATTTTATTAATTTCATCATTATCTCATTAACTCAATTAAATATATTTAATAAATATATTAACATTTAACATAATGATGATTTAATTAATATATGCGAACATATATTTAAACGTAATTTCACTTATTTAATTTTTTCTAATAAATTAAATAACTACGACCTCGCAAATTTATTGCACTGTGAAATTCCAAATACCCTTCGCCTTAAAAAGACAAAAACGCTTCTTCTTCTTGATCTTAAATTATCTTCTATGTGTGTGACCCATAGGCTCCCATCATATCGGCAGTGTATAGTATCACGATTAACACCATTAATCGTCTCACTAATACACAGACCAAGATTGGCCCCTAAAAGCCTCATGGCCACCCGATAGATTCAAATTCAGCAAAGTAGCTGCCTATCGATATGGTTACTGTGCAATTCGATCATTTCATCATACATTACCGACGAGACGAGACGAGGCATAGAAATAGTGTCAACCTTCGTTACTCTCGTATTATTTTTCAGTTTCTAGACCAATACCCGTATTATAACTGGATAGAGCAACAACATCAATCCCACTGTGGCCCAGTTTTAGTGTCATTGCCTATACTGAATTGCGCCGGTGAGATAACTTCTCTCCCATACCCGGGAGTGATGAATGCTCTGTCAATCACCATAGTCTTGATCACTCCTTGATGCAGCCAATCACCGTATTGACAGCTCTGAAAAGAACTATGTTAGGCTAGTGTCAAACTACACCAATCGGTGCACAAGGCGCTCTGGTGATCTCAAGTCTAAGGATCACATGCACCACCATTCGTTGGAGGATTTGTTCCATAGACACTGGGGTTACCATCCATATAGAATCCTCTGTGGGTCAGTCCAGTGAACTGTTGTGTGTATCGCCTACAGCAAGCACCCATGTGTTGTACCAGGTTGTCACCAAACAACCTTGACAAGTGAGATCAGTCATTGCCTTTGACAGGGTCGTTCAACACTATGATAGCCTTACTGTATTATCTGTGCCCTTACTTCAGAATAATACTGGGGTACGGACGTTTCTAGAATGTGCCACCAATGTGCTCATAGGTTCTCACTATCAATTTGAACACTGATACCCTCGTCACGGTTCTACCATTCTAAGGACATATATCAATACATATTGCAATAATAATGATTTACGCGATATAGAATAAATGTCTTTTATTGATTAATGAACATTATTACAAAGGATCAATTCTACATAATTAATTGGCTCTAGGCATCTACTCTAACAGTAATTTGTGTAGCAAGGGAACTGAAGCATGGAATTTATTAAATATACAGATTTGTTCAGCTCTTAGGTATCCTCTCACTCTATTCAATTTCTTTTTTGGGTTATTATGTAAATTAATTGTTGTGATTGGTGATTAATGGATCTTATTTGATGTCAATTTCTGCAGATATATCTCAGAGTTGCTTTGGGATCAGGGTGTGTACAGCGGCGAAGGAATCATCAACTGAATAGCTGTTTAGAAGGTTTTACGCTTCTTTTTTGCATGTTAGTTTCCGTTGCTTTATAAACATTTCTAAATAGTCAGCTTTTGCTTTAACTTCCCTTAAGTCATATATATTTATTATTTATTGCACAAGTTTGAGAGGTTGAGTGGATTTTTATTCAATGTAATAACTATAAATGGAATGGAGATGAAAAAATGAAATCTCGAATAAGGAGATATGTATAAAGCGGTGCCTTTTGGAGGGTGTATGAAATCTGGGTTGGTTTTTGTTTTGTATTGGTTGGGGGTGTGAAAGAGAAAGAGGAAGAGATGGGTTAAAACTGAAAACTTAAAATGGTGGGTGTTGGGTTGGTTAAGGTAGTTGAGGTTAAGGGGAGAAAATGGTTTGTTTTAGTTTCGGTGTTTTGTTTTAATGGGGTTTAAGAGAGGGATGAGAGATTGTGATTTGGAGAGGGTATATTTTAGCCTAATTTTAGATGGGAGGTCCTGATTATCAGTTGATACCCATACTTTTTGTTTTGTTTTGTATTGGTTGCGGTTGGGAAAGAGAAAGAGGAAGAGATGGGTTAAAACTGAAAACTTAAAATGGCGGGTGTCGGGTTGGTTGAGGTAGTTGAGGTTAAGGGGAGAAAAGGGTTTGTTTTAGTTTTGGTGTTTTGTTTGAATGGGGTTTAAGAGAGGGATGAGAGGTTGTGATTTGGAGAGGGTATATTTTAGCCTAATTTTAGATGGGAGGTCCCGATTATCAGTTGGTACCCATACTTTATATAAGGCCTATTTAAAGATTTTTTTTTCTTTTTCCTATAGTGGAGACATGATCAAAAACATTAGTAGAAAGTTTGAGTGCTTTAGATGTGGATCTTCTATTTTTTTTATTGGTTTTCTTTTAAATTGATTTACTTAAAGTAACTGCTATTAGTATCAAAGTTATTTTCTTGCACAACATGACCATGTCTTTGAAATTTAAATTCTATTTTTTTTGTGCCTGAAGTTTAGGTCTTTTATTTATTTATTCCTGCTGTTGTTTCAATAATTGTTCTGAAATTAGTGAACATATTTCAATTATCCTTAGAAAAAAGGACCAATCTTCTAATGCTGTTGAGCTTTGTGTGGATGGTAGAAGATGGTGCTTATTGCTATTGTTGCTTTATGTATATAAATGTTCAACAACATAATAATTAGACATTCTGGGATATATGAAGGCCGACCCTACGCAGAGTCATTTACCAAATTAAGGACCATAAAAATTAGACAATGTGATGAGTTAGAGCATATCTTAATCTCCATGGCAAGAAACCTTTCACATCTCCAAAAAGTCGAAGTGACTGATTGCAAGAACCTAGAAGAGATTTTTGGTGATGAAGAAATTGAATAATCTACTAAACATGCTGATCAAAGGGTATGTTTTTTCTATTTTTTCAAGTATTTTAATACATTTCTAAGTTTGTTTACAGCACAAGAATTGTGTCTGCAGGTTGTATTCCCAAAACTTTTAAGGTTGACTATGAAGGTATGTCATTCTTTGAAATTTATATTTCCATCTGCTGTGGTTGAACTCCCAACGTTGAATGCAATTCACATTGAGGGTTGTTAGAGTTTGAAGACATTCTTCTCCAAGAAAGAATGTGAAGAAATCAACTTAGAGAATGACACCACTGTTATACATCCTTTCTTTGATGAAAAGGTATTTTTTTTTTTTTTTCAGAAGCTCATGGAAAAGAATACATGGACATCTTATTCATCTTCTGCTTCATGTTATACAGGTTCATTGTCCAAGCTTGGAGAAGACGATACTCTCATAGTTGGATAACATCTAGTTAATATGGCACAATAAACTCGAAGCAGATTCTTTTTGCAAACTCAATGTTTTGAGAGTTGAATTTTGTGGAAAATTACCCAGTTTTGTTCCTCCTGACACACTCAGAAGATTACCAAAGAATCCACAAACATTTCACACCTTTCAAAATCTAGATTACAGAATGTTGGAGCATGAAAAACCTCTTCCCAGTCTCTATAGCTGCAGGTCTCTGAAAACTTAAAAGAGATTGAGATAAACTCTTGTGGGTTGGAGGAAATTGTTGCCATGGAGAAAGTAGAAGTGCCTCCTAAGTTTGAGTTTCCTCAACTTTTCAACAACCTGGTAAAAAAAAAAAAACATTAAACCAAATTTCAAGAACAAAACATTATATTCTAATTCATAAATATTGAAAACATAACTTTTATTTATAAAATAGGATAAAATTAATATTACTTCTTTTAAAGATAATGGGTGTGTTTGGTGTAATATTTTTACTCATATTCTCAACCGATTTTACAAATAGCGTTCGGTTCAATATATACACAATGCTGTCCTGAAAATAAAATCCTGACAACTATCTTGACAGTTTTTTGATCGTTACATTTTGTAGTCCTGCTTTTATTTCACAATCTTGTTTTCTTCACTGCTTTAGTGCTTCACCATTTCACTTTCTCAGTTTCTATTACCAGCTTCAGTGCTTCACCATTTCACTTTATCAGTTTGCATTACCAGCTTCAGTGCTTTACCACCGTCACTTTCTCACTTTGCATTACCACCTTCGTAGCTTCACCACCGTCACAAACCATCTTTCTTCTCCAACATAATCTTCCACCTGCAAATACAAAACAAAGCACATTAGAATTCTGACCAGCCACCTGAATCAGAAAACCACCCCACAGCACCACCCAATCAATCTTCCACCATCATCACAACAGAACCGCACAGCCACCACCCATCACCATCTTCCACCATCATCATATTACCACCCCACCGTAACCACACATCACCATCTGCCGCCATTATCACAACACAAACGTGACCGGAATCAAACCATCATCCACTGCATCACCATAATCACAAAACCCACCACCGTGAACCCGCCATGAACCCACAGATTTGTCACAAACCCACCACTTTTAACCCACCGTGAACCAACAGATTTGTCACAAACCCACCACCGTGAACCCATAGATATGTCACAAACCCACCATCGTCAACCGTCACAAACCCACCAGCGTGAACCCACCGTCACCTATCATCACAAACCCACCACCGTGAACCCACCATCACCAATTGTCACAAACCCACCACCGTGAACCCACCGTCACCGATCGTCACAAACCCACCACTGTGAACCCACAGATTTGTCACAAACCCACCACCATGAACCCATCGACGTCGCAAATCTGTCCATAGGGAAAGGTGTTTTTGATTTTTTGTTTTGTTTGGCAGGTTTTTAAATCTCGTCTACACGCATGAATTTGTGATTGTGTTTGATGTTTATTTGTCTCAGGGAAGGGAAAGAGACCTGCGAAGTACCCAAATCCAGTTTGTGAGCTTCCGTTACCTATTTGTTTTCAAGACACCGAGACGCAATTTTCCTCATTTTTTATTTTATTGGAAATAATTTGTTTTAGTATTGTTTTTTCTTTTCATTAATCCTTTTAATTTGGACTTCAATAATGTGTTTTATAATTGGTTGACTCAAACTGATATCTGTACATGAGCTACTTGGATCTGTGGATTTGTTTGTGGGGTTTAACGGTTACAGCATATGCTATGTTGCTTATAATGTTTAGCACATGCATCAAAATATTGTGCAGTTTCATATGTTTTGTATGTAGCATGCTGTATGTAATGGATAAATTTTGGGAGTAAAAAATTATTGGATTATTAGAAATATTTTTTTTTTGGATTTCACTAATTGATATATTTGTTCTGTAGATTTGACATCGTTCTTTAATCGTAAAAACAAATTACGCTCATATGCACAGATGTCAGTATAATTTGTCTCGACGTCGCAGGATCGATTACTACTTGCAGCAGAGGCAAAAGTTTTGACGTTTTTCCAGACTTGGAGTTCGTCATACACCCTGTTGGTCAACATTGTTTGTATCTTCTCCTGCATTGACGTCTTCAAGCAGTGTCAGATCGAACAAGGTATAAGTTTATCAGTGTTTACTTGATTACGTTAACATGTGAGTATTATATTTTATAATGTGATTGGTGATTCGTATGGTGTCCTAATGTTGGTTGTCGTTCTCACCGTACTGTCCTTAGATGAGTGATTTTGTGGTCTGGTCCGTTGAGATGACCCATAAATTTCTGGTGCTGTTGTCTGAGCAGGCCAAAACTTCGCACGATACTTCAATAAAAACAGCAGATTACCAGGAAATGTTGGACGACATATCATCAGTGGTTGGCAGGAGACTCAACGTCACACAACTAACCTCTAAGTTCTTTCGCCTACGAAGAGTATATCAAGCATGGCGGAAATTGCTACAACACGCGGGGTTCGAGTGGGATCATGAGTTGCAAAGTCCAACTTGTCCCGTAGAGATTTGGCAAGAATATGTCAAGGTAAATTTTCATCTTTTTTAACTAATATTAATCAACGACACCGTAATTGTATGCATTTTTTTTCGGACTGCCAAATATTAATATATTATTCTTTGAACTTACCAACAAAACCGATTAGCGCAACAATTTTACCATTAGGGACTTCCTCACTAGGAGCTTTATGAAATCATATTTGAGAACCAAATTGCCACTAGGAGATATGCGTACATATCTATATCTCAACCGATGGAGACATCCATTTATTCCAATCAGGGCACGGTTCCCATGGATGATAGCGACTTTGAACCTGATCTAGATCGGACGATAGGGGAAAAACGGCCAAACACATATGGCCATGGAAAAGCGAGAAATAGGAGGAACAGAAGCGTCCCGGGACAATCACTTGTGGATGTCATTGGTAGATTGACAGATGAGCTTGTAAAGAAGCGGACTATGAGATCGAGGGCTAGCAATCACAGTGCAGATGAGAGGGACGAAGAGAACACCAGTGGTCCATTTGATCTGTTTTCCATGAGCAATTTATCGACATCATGACGGCCATGCAAGTACCCACAGAGTTTTACATGCCGGTTGTCAAGTACTTATATCAAAATCCAGGGTGGCGGGAGATATTCGTGAAACTCCCGCCTAAGGAAAAGGCTGACTGGATTTATAACGACTTTCACAATTTTTAGATGTTACTATATTTCCTAAGTGTTTGCCAACAATTTTATATGCGTCAGTGGGCACTTGTCATTACAATTAGAATTTATAACACTATTGTATGAACTTATTAATTATGGTACTGTTTTATGTGATATTACATGTTTCAACCCCATTTTGGATTGTCATTAGAATTAAATATTGACTGTTATATTTTGCTAAGTAGTACAACAACTGTTAATTGTTGATCAATGTATTGCAAATGTGCAGGTTTAAATGGCGTCGTCTAGCCATATAGGAAGAAGACGATATGCTACAGATGACGAAGAAGAAATACTAACAGATATAGCCATTGCACTCTGCGGTGTTGCCGCGTTAGAAGCAACTGGGCGTCAACTACGACATACATCCGTATTAACTGGTCATGAGTACATGTTGGAAGTACTCAATGGTCATCCTGACAGGATCTATGACAAGTGCCGCATGGACAAAGACTGTTTTACATACTTATGTGAAATTTTGTTCGATTAAGGCAAATTGCGACCAACCAGGAAGACGAGTTTGGAAGAATAAGTTATGATATTTCTAACAATCGTTGGAAAAAACGAGACAATCAGAATGATGATGGAGGATTTCCAACATTCGGGTGAGACGATCTCTAGACATGTTGGCGCAGTTTGTGAGGCTATATGTGAGTTGAAGACAGAGTTTATCAGGCCACATGACTTCAATGATGTTCCATGGGAAATATCAGCCAACAGAAAATATTACTCTTTCTTTAAGGTACTGGTTCATTATGTTTTCTATTAGTGGATAGTTCATTGTGTTATTAACTTTGATAGTCGGTTAATATGAGGAAAATTCAATTTTGAAGATAGGACTTTATTAGAGCCATTGATGGCACACATGTATACGCTTCGGTTCCACATGAATTTGCCGATAGGTATCAGAATCGCAAAGGAACGTTGTCACAGAATGTAATGGCTTTATGCGACTTTAGGATGATGTTCACTTATGTCGTAACTGGGTGGGAAGGATCTGCGCATGATTCAAGAGTTTTAAATTCAATTCTTGATGATCCTAATTCTGGATTCCCACATCCTCTATCAGGTATAAGTATTTTCTTGGACGTATTATAGCGTATTTGCTCCACTGTTGAGGCCTTGTAATTCAAATAAAATGTCTGATATTATTACAAGGAAATACTATTTGGTTGATGTGGGTTATCCAAATAGAAATGGGTTCCTCGCCCCTTATAGGGAGTGGCTTACCATATTTCTGATCACCGTCGTAACCGAAGGGGGCTGTAACACCCACATCAAGGTACGTAATTTTACTTATGCCTTAATACCCTTCGTTGGATTTCTTTGAAGTTACCTTAGACAAATGTGAAGAAAATTCCTTAAAAGTTCATTAAGGGTAAAATGGTCTTTTCACTCAAAATTAGTTGAAATTGTGGGGAGTGAAAAGAGATAGAATTTCATGGAGAATGCAATAAAACTGAGGGCATTATGGTAATTGACTAAGGGACATAGATGGAATTTTAGCGAAAGTGCAAGGGCAAAATGGGAATACATGCATATATTATTTGATATAAGGCTTTATTTGAAGAAACCCTAACATACTTCAGCCCTTGTTAACACCACCTATACCCCATTTTCTCTCAATTTCCTTCACTAAATTTCAAAGGAAAATCATAGGATTTGGTTTGGATTTTTGGAGATTTTCAATCCTAAAGCATCCTAAGGTAAGATTCTAGCAAAAGGAATGTGATTAAACTTTAAAGTTTTAAATTTTTATGGTTTTTATATGATCTAGGTCCAAGAGGAAGAGATTTAGAGCAAAAGGGAAATGATCTCACATATTCAAGGTAAGTAAACCTAATTTGAACCTTAATTTGAGCAAAACTTGTGTTGAATGAATTTTTGCATGTTTATATGTGATGGTATAAGAGAATTGTGGGCTGTTTTTGATGTTTATTGATGTATTAATTCTAGCCATGAGAAGTAGTGTATGGTTATGTGAAGATTTGGTGAAGTTGTGGAAGATTTGGTGTTGAGATTTTTGAAGTGTAGAGAATTATTGAAAATGGACAGGTTTGATGCTATAATTAGTGAGTTTTTGGCTCACAATTTGGTTGAATTAGAGAGTTGTGGAAGTGTAGCCAACAAGGTAGTTGCATGTGCATATGAAGTGTTTGATGAAAATCCAAAGAGAAAGTGCATGCATGAGTTGGCTAAACCCTAATGAGGAAAGGGTTAGAGAAAGGCAAGACTTGAAGTTTGAATGTATATTATTGATCTTTTAACCTGTTTTCACAGGGGAGAATGGTTAGGAAAGGTTAGGGAGTAAGTGGAGGTAAATAGGTATGGAAAAGCCTTAAAGTAGGCATGTTACCAAGGTTGCCTTGTCAAATCTGTGATATTCTAAGTGATTTTTGGGCATCTTAGCTATCGAACTAGTTGAGTCATAAACATGAAAGTTTTAGCCATTTCTCTAAGCTTTAAAATGAGACCAAGATCATAGCAATCGGAGGTGTATAACTCAAGATATGCCTTCTTGAATATGACATGTGCAGAATGACTATCTCAAAAGTGCTTCCACTTTATTAGTTTATTTGTAGTCTAATAATCTATAATTGATTCCAAGTATGAAAATGATGCTTAAAGGGTTGTGAAGCATGTTTGAATGAGTGGTCTTTATGATTATTTAATGATTGTATGAACATATATATTTGATGTAATGAATGACCATGGAGGCTATGTGTAATATGTTATATATCACCTAAGTATGAGCTTGTGCATGTATAAACAAGCCTAAAGATGATATATTTCTATGAATTTATTATGCATCCACAAAATGGTCATGATGAAATGATATGTTCATATATGGAAGTTTACGTTTTTTTAAAGAATGCAAGTATAGAATTTCCATAGCTTGGAAACTCATGTTGAAATGTGCATAGTATCCCTTTCTATTCTATATTATGACATAAGGTTTTTGCGATGGGGAACCCGTGAGTGATAGAGATGCCCACATACACGCCGCCACGAGTGAGCGGCATCAGCAGAGAGGTATAGTATTTGTACAGTCCGTGAGTAGTGTATGTGGATGAGGACTGTACCCAGTAGAATATACCTACATTCACGCTGCCATTATCTAGCGGCCACATCAGAGAGATACAGTACTTGTACAGTCCGTGAGTAGTGCATGTAGATGAGGACTGTATCCACTCACATGGCCAGGGTTTGAAATCCATGCATCAACCTAGTCCGATCGACAAACTAGAAAGAAGAAAGAAAAGAAAGAGAAACAGAGAAGAAAAGAAAGAGATACAACATAAGAGAAACAGAAACAGAAAAGAAAAGAGAGTTCTTTTCTTAGGAAAGTTTTATTATTCTGCATATGTATTATGCTACTTACATGATTCAGTATTTTATGTGCTCGACGATGTACAGTTTTATTCATTGTCTTTGCACATTGGTAAGTAGCAAATCAGAGTATCAAAAAAAGAATGTAGAATATCAGAATAACAAAAAGGAATGAATAGTATTAGCAAAGAATAAAGTGAGAAAAGGAAAATCAGAACATGAGTAACGGAGGAAGAACAGTCATGCAGTTTGGTTTACTTACTGAGCAATTAGTGCTCACTTCGCTATTTTACTGTTTTGCAGGTATTAAATGATTTGCAATCGGGTGGGACGTCAAGAAGTGGCGGGAGTTTGGCGGCACTGTTCAAGATTACCTTGTGCTTACTAATGTATATCAGTATTTTGTGTATATATTTATATGAATTAAAATTAGAATTTTCGGATTTTACATTATGTATATATGTTTATAAAAGTTATTTAGTGAATTTTATCATATATTTTTCAAAGAATTACTAGCTATACAGTGTATTACAGGGGCCACAAGAGTTGTTTAACTACAGACATGCTTCACTCCGCAATGTTGTCGAGAGAACTTTTGGTGTTTTGAAAAGATGGTTCCGTATTCTGAATGGAATGAACAATTACCCGTTGGACAAACAAGGGAAGATTGTTATGGCATATTGTGTACTTCATAATTTTATCAGAATGTACAATATGGACGACTGTATCTTTGAACAAACCAATAATAGTACGGGTAATGAGCAAGTATATTGTGATTGTCAAAACAGGGCAAAATATGGCTGAAATGGAGAAGGACCGAGTCAACCGCAACAAGGTATTATAGACAACATGACGATTGTACGGGATAACATAACGAATGCACTATGGGCAGCACAGTGGACCATGTCGTAGTTGTTAATGGAATATACGTGTAAAAATGATTGTAAGGGTTGATAATTAGTACTTTTTTCATATATGTATTAATGCGATGTTTTTAAACAGTTGGATTAGTACTTGAAATTAATATAGGTTTTTGTTTTTTAATATTTACTGGTGACAAAATTACCAATAAAATGTTTTATATTATTAAATTGTAAATTGATAAGTTATATATTTAATAATACATTACTATATAAATGATTTATTAATATAATATTTTGGCGTTATCCGGCTCGCTCTCTCTTATCATGGTAGAAAAGGACTTCCAGTGTCTGTTCGAATTGCTTTATTGGACACCAGATTTGTCCAATATCAACATGCTTGTATTAGGACAGCACAGACAACTTTGAATGCTGGGACAGTCATTATGAC